>NW_028227263.1:4185000-4612500 GCF_978045245.1 Mus caroli
TTATTTATGTGAGTACACTGTAGCTGTCTTCAGATACATCAGATCTTATTACAGATGGTTGTGAGCTACCATGTGGTTGTTGGGAATTGAACTCAGGACCACTGGAAGAGCAGTCAATGCTTTTAACTACTGAGCCATCTCTCCATCTCTCTCTCTCTCTCTCTCTCTCTCTCTCTCTCTCTCTCTCTCTTTCTTTCTTTCTTTCTTTCTTTCTTTCTTTCTTTCTTTCTTTCGTCTTGCTTTATATCTCTGACTAGCCTGGAATTCACTACATAGCCCAGGTTGGTCTTGTACTCCCAAATGCTGGGAAGGAACAGGTGTGTGCTGTCATGCTCAGCTCTTTCAAGATTGAGACTGTCAGCCAACTACTGAAGATCTAACATGTTTGGGAGGTGAATTATAAAAAGATTTTATTGTTTGTTTGTTTGATGTGACTGTTTGTCTGCATGTGTATATTTGTACCAAATGCACACTTGGTCCCCACAGAGGCCAGAAGAGGGTGTCAGATCCCATGGAACTGGAGTTAGGGGCAGCTGTGAACCATCGTGTGAGTGCTAGGAAGTGAACCTAGGTCCAGAGAAGCAATAAGTGCTCTTTTGTTTGTTTGTTTGGTTTGGTTTGGTTTGGTTTGGTTTTCGAGACAGGGTTTCTCTGTGTAGCCCTGGCTGTCCTGGAACTCACTCTGTAGACCAGGCTGGCCTCGAACTCAGAAATCCACCTATCTCTGCCTCCCAAGTGCTGGGATTAAAGGAATGCACCACCACTGCCTGGCGCAAGAAGTGCTCTTAACCACTGAGCCATCACTCCAGCTCTGAGAAGGTAGATTCTTATGCCATTTGGGGTGACAGAATGAGATGATCATGTATGCTGTGACCCAACAAGGATACAGAGAAACGTAAAGTGTATTTGCTGCAGGAGGGAAAAAAAAAATCAGACAAACCAGGAATAAAAAAGCTTACTAAATGTTTGTATACTTATGCAATAGAATAATTTACAGTTGTTGAAATGAATAAACATCTATTAACATGGACAGGTCTCACTCCAAATTTTATTGTTCAGAGTAAGTAGCCTGCAGGAGGATGCACAGCATCCATTAAAGCTTGTTTGAGCCAGTTGTGGTGGGAGGCAGATCTTTGTAGGTTTGAGGCCCACGTGGTCAATTGTGAGTTCCTTGACAGGGCTACATAGAGAGATCCTGCTCCCCTAGCCTCCCACTCCACAAAAAAACTCAAAGTAAATAAATAAGTAAAAACCACACACACTGGGCTGGAGGGGCGGCTCAGCTGGTACAGCACTCATTTGCTTTATAAATGTGGGATTGATGGCGTTCCTGAGGGTGACATCAAGGCCATCTCAGGCCTCACATGTATATGAACATACGTGTTCATAGAAACATGCATACATTTTATGTTTGAAATATGCAACAAAACTCATTTGTGTGCCTGCTCACATACCAATTTTTCTCTAAGAACTAGTTTTGAGACAGGAGGTTCCCATGGACATTTGGCTTGCCCTAAACTCACACAGACCTGCTTGTCTCTTGTTTCCCAGGGCTGAGATGAAAGGCGTACATCAGCATGTTTGGCCAAATGCATCCAGCAAAACCTGAGAACCTATCCCATGGAGTTGGACATGGCGGTGCACACCTTTAGTCCCGGTATCCAAGAGGCAGAGGCAGGTGGATCTCTACAGTTGGGGGCCAGTCTGGTCTACGTAGTGAGTTGAAGGATAGCCAGGGTATGCAGAAAGATTCTGTCTTAAAAATGAAGAAAGGGGGGCTGGAGAGATAGCTCAGTGGTTAAGAGCACTGACTGCTCTTCCAAAGGTCCTGAGTTCAAATCCCAGCAACCACATGGTGGCTCACAACCATCGGTAACAAGATCTGATGCTATCTCCTGGAGTGTCTGAAGATAGCTATAGTGTAACTTACATATAATAAATAAATAAATCTCTTTTAAAAAATGAAGAAAGGAGGAGGAGGAAAGAAGAAGGAGAAGGAGGAGAAGGAGAATAAGGAGGAGGAGAAGAAAGAAGAAAGGAAAAAAGAAAGAAGGGAAGGAAGGGAGGGAGTGAGGAGGAGGAAGAGGGAGGGGAGGAAGAGGAAGAAGAGGAGGAAGGTGGTATCTTATGGAATAATGACACTATGGTTGATCTTTTATTTTTCCTTTTATCAAAAGATTTAACTTTAACTTTTTAAAGATATTTTAGACTTATTATTTTGTGTCTATATATGTTTTATATGCTTATTATATGTGTCTGCACACCTCATACATGCTTGGTGCCTGAGGTCAGAAGAGGGCATGCAATCCCCTGGGACTGGAGTTACAGATGGTTGTGACCCACCATCAAACCCGGATCCTCTGGAAGAACAGAAAAACTCATACCCACTGACCTATCTCTCCGGCCCTTAACTTTAGAAGATTAATTTTATTATTTGTAAGGGTGTGTGTGTGTGTGTGTGTAGCTGTCTGAGGCCAGACATGTTAGATTCTCTGAAGCAGTTGTCTGGCAGCAGTGTGGGAACCAACTTGAATTCTCTAGAAAATCATTAAGTACTTCTAACTACTGAGCCATCTCTCTAGCTCCTTATTCTTATTTATTTATTTATTTATTTATGATTTTGTGTGTGTGTGTGTGTGCCTTGTGTGCAGGTGCCCTTGGAAATCAGAAGAGGGTATGGGGACACCTGAGCTGTACAGATGGTTGTGAGCTACCCTCAGTGGGTGCTGGGAACTCAAGTTGGGTCCTCTTAGCAGCTGAGCCATCTCTCCAGCCCCTATTTTTATGATTTGTACATGTGTTCTTTAAGATTTATTTTAGCATGTGTATCATTCCTATCTGAAATATATATTGTAAAGATTTTTAAAAATTCTATATATGGAGCCGGGCGTGGTGGCATATGCCTTTAATCCCAGCACTTGGGAGGCAGAGGCAGACGGATTTCTGAGTTCCAGGCCAGCCGGGTCTACAAAGTGAGTTCCAGGACAGCCAGGGCTATACAGAGAAAACCTCTCTCAAAACAAAACAAAACAAAACAAAATTCTATATATGTAACTACATTGTAGCTCTCTCAGACACACCAGAAGAGTGCATCAGATCCCATTACAGTGGTTGTGAGCAATCATATGGCTGCTGGGAATTGAACTCAGGACCTCTGGAAGTGCTCTTAACCTCTGAGCCATCTTTCTGCCCACCCCCACGACCCCCATTTCCCCAAAAAGTCTTTTTTAAAGAAAGCTGTCTTATTGGATGTTCAGAGGGTGATAGCCCCGAAATGTTGAGAGCAGGTGTGTTCTGGTTTCTTGAGAGAATGCCTTTCCACATCTCCAGAATTCCACAGTCCCACTGTAGCAAATACCACTCAGCTCAGCCACTGGAGAACAGCTGTGGGTGCTGCCGTGGCCTCTGTGGACCATTCACCTGTCAAGCTGAGGATCCTCCGAGGTTTCTGATGGATCGGGGCATGAAAGTCATGATTTATTTCTAGTATTCCCACTTCCACGGGCAGCCTGCGTGGGTTTTCAGTGATGGACCTTTCCTCTCCTGGATGTTCAGCCTCATGTTCAGCAAGACTCATTGAGCAGGACTCATCGTCCTTGAATGTTGCCAGCTGGAGTCCACTAGAGGGAGCCAGAGCTCTTCACAGCTGGCCCTGCTCCTGAAATGGCTTCATTAATAGTAAAAAGCACAGAAGCAGCACCGTGTTGCATGGTTCTTTCTTTCTTTCTTTCTTTCTTTCTTTCTTTCTTTCTTTCTTTCTTTCTTTCTTTCTTTCTTTCTTTCTTTCTTTCTTTCTTTCTTTCTTTCTTTCTTTCTTTCTTTCTTTCTTAATATTTATTTATTTATTATATGCAAGTACACTGTAGCTGTCTTCAGACACTCCAGAAGATGGCATCAGATTTCGTTACGAATGGTTGTGAGCCACCATGTGGTTGCTGGGATTTGAACTCAGGACCTTTGGAAGAGCAGTCGGCGCTCTTAACCGCTGAGCCATCTCACCAGCCCCCTCTTTCTTTTTTTTTTTAATGTTTAAATTTTTTCTTTATTGGATATTTTCTTTATTTACATTTCAAATCTTACCCCCTTGCCAGGTCTCCCTCCAGAAACCCCCTATCCCATCGTCCCTCCCCCTGCCTCTATGAGAGTGCGTGCTTCCCCCCCCCCCCCCCCGTACACCCACCCACTCCTGGCTTCCAGTCCTAGCATTCTCCTACACTGGGACATTGAACCCTCAAAGGACCAAGGGCTACTCCTCCCCCGTGATGTCCAAAAAAGCCATCCTCTGCCATATAAGTGGCCAGAGCCATGGGTCCCTCCATGTGCACACTTTGGTTGGTGGTCCAGTCCCCGGGAGCTCTGGGGGGGGGGGGTCTGGCTGTTTGACACTGTTGCTACCCCCACGGGGCTGCAAACTCCATCAGCTCCTTCAGTCCCTTCTCCAACTCCTCCATTAGGGATCCCACACTCAGTCCAATGCTTGGCTGTGAGCATCTGCCTCTGTATTTGTCAGGCTCTGTCAGCAAGCACTTCCCGGCATCTACAGTAGTGTCTGGGTTTGCAGTCTGTATTTGGGATGGATCCCCAGGTGGAGCAGTTTCTGGATGGCCTTTCCGTCAGTCTCTGCTCCACATTTTGTCTCCATATTTCCTTCTGTGAGTATTTTGTTCCCCCTTCTAAGAAGCATTGAAGCATCCACACTTTGGTCTTTCTTCTTCTTGAGCTTCATACAGTCTCTGAATTGTATCTTGGGTTTTCCGAGAAGTACAGTTAAAATTTGTGAACTTCAGATTTTAACATGCCATTTGTTACATTGAGGACTTGAAGCTGTGTTTTCTAAATTTATTTATTTGGTTTATTTATTATTTTACATAAGTACACTGTAGCTGTCTTCAAACACGCCAGAAGAGGGCATCAAATCTCATTACATGTGGTTGTGAGCCACCATGTGGTTGCTGGGATTTGAATTCAAGATCTTTGGAAGAGCAGTCAGTGCTTTTACCCACTGAGCCATCTCTCCAGCCCCTTCTAAATTTATTTGTATTTTATGTAATGAAAATCAAATAACAGCATTGTATAATATTCCTCTACAACTTGTCAGTAATCTGGATTGAATTGTTAGTAGTTACTTCACAAAGTCTGCAAATTGCTGTTTAGAAATTGTTAGGTGAAATGTGTGCAGAAGAAGCTTGCTCATTGTCCAGATGGCTGAAGCATGGGGTGTTGCAGGTATCTCTTTTTTTTTTTTTTGACAGGGTTTCTCTGTGTAGTCCTGGAACTCACTGTATAGACCAGGCTGGCCTCAGAAATCTGCCTGCCTCTGCCTCCCAAAGGCTGGGATTAAAGGCGTGTGCCACCACTGCTTGGCGAATATTTGTCTTAGTCAGGGTTTCTATTCCTGCACAAACATCATGACCAAGAAGCAAGTTGGGGAGGAAAGGGTTTATTCAGCTTACACTTCCATACTGCTGTTCATCACCAAAGGAAGTCAGGACTGGAACTCAGACAGGTCAGAAAGCAGGAGCTGATGCAGAAGCCATGGAGGGATGTTCTTTACTGGCTTGCCTCCTCTGGCTTGCTCACCCTGCTCTCTTATAGAATCCAAGACTACCAGCCCAGAGATGGTCCCACCCACAAGGGGCCTTTCCCCCTTGATCACTAATTGAGAAAATGCCTTACAGTTAGATCTCATGGAGGCATTTCCTCAACTGAAGCTCCTTCCTCTGTGATAACTCCAGCTGTGTCAAGTTGACACAAAACTAACCAGTACAATATTCATTTTTTATTTTCTTTCTCTCTTAAACTCAGAGGAGCCACCGTGTGAAGGAAAACGCAACCCAAACTTAGTTCAGAAACAATGATAACTCAACCTCTGTATGCAACAAATAAAACCTAATCTTGTAAGCCTTATTAAAATCTGATTCCGCCGGTGTTGAATCCTTGCAGATCCGCCACGATACTGGGGAAACTAGCAGCTACCTCTTACCCCTCTGCTGTCCCCATTCCAAAAAGGCACCCTGTTTCATTTCTGAATTCTACCCGTTTTTGTGTGTTTTGTTTTTAAATATTTATGTCTACTTGCATGTATGTTTGTGTGACTGAACAGGGCATCAGATCCTGTTATAGATGGTTGTGAGCCACCATGTGGTTGCTGGGAATCAAACTCAGGTCCCCTGGAAGAGCAACTAGTGCCTTTAAGAGTCATCTCGCCGGGTGTGGTGGCGCACGCCTTTAATCCCAGCACTTGGGAGGCAGAGGCAGGCGGATTTCTGAGTTCGAGGCCAGCCTGGTCTACAAAGTGAGTTCCAGGACAGCCAGGGCTACACAGAGAAACCCTGTCTCGAAAAAAACCAAAAAAAAAAAAAAAAAAAAAAAAAAAAAAAAAAAAAAAAAAAAAAAAAAGAGTCATCTCTCCGGCTGGTGAGATGGTTCAGTGGGGAAGAGCACCGACTGCTCTTCCAAAGGTACTGAGTTCAAATCCCAGCAACCACATGGTGGCTCACAACCACCCATAATGAGATCTGATACCCTCTTCTGGTGCATTTGAAGACAGCTACAGTGAACTTATACTAATAAATAAATCTTAAAAAAAAAAAAAAGTCATCTCTCCAGGCCCTGGACTCTACCAGTTATATCTGCCCACACATGTCTACTTCCTCAAATTATGAGAATGTAATAGAAGATATAAAATTACAAAATAAACATACTAAGGAAAAAAAATCCCATGAGACATTGAGCATTGGAAAGATGGATCACCTGAACTGAGATATCTCAAGAGCAATATAACCATAGGGCCTCAGCTGGGCATGGTGGTGCTCATCTTTAATCCCAGCACTCCGGAGGCAGAGGCAGGCAGATTTCTGAGTTCGAGGCCAGCCTGGTCTACAGAGTGAGTTCCAGGACAGCCAGGGCTACACAGAGAAACCCTGTCTTGAAAAACCAAAAACCAAAAAACAGAAAACAAAAAACCATAGGGCCTCAAGTATTGAGTATGAAAGAATGTGAACAATTACGTTCAATTTAATTTAAAAAATACCAATTACATTCAGAAAGGATATTTTGGACATACTGACTTAATAAAGATTTCACCTGATTCTTTTTAATTCCTCTTTAACATTTATTTAATTCTTTGTGTATGAATGCGTACGGATGTGGGCATGCCACAGTCTGAGGGGAGGTCAGAGGACAACTCGAGTCAGTTTTCTTCCCCCTTCATGTGGGCTTCCAGAACAGAACTAGCTTGTTGGACTTGATGACTGAAAGACCCACAACGTGAGGACTCCCTCACGTTCTGACTCAGGAGAGGCGACACCCCAAAATCACCCACAAGAAACGATCTTGCTGCAACTGCAAGAGGATTTTTATTCGAGAGCGTTCTCGGGCCCATGGTCATACACCATGCAGGGGTAGAGGACCATGGCGCGCTGAGTAGCTGAGTAAGGGGGTATTTAAAGGAAGAAACCACAATTCATGGAGGTGGGGAGGGCGTTGTTGGAAAATACCAAAAATACCAGTTAAGAGTCACAAGGAAGTATAAAGTCACAAGTGTCAGGTTATCTCTCAAGACAGTTTCTAAGAGCCCCTAACAATCTAAGAGCCCCTAAAGATAGCACATTTGCATTGCATGTTCCAGTAATGGTCAGGGTGCCATTCTTTGAATTGAACCCAGGAAGCGGGTAGGTGGAGGAATGTCGCTATCTGTTTTATGACCAGTACCTGGAGCACTAAGCCACAAAGGCTACACTCCCAAGCCTGGGCCCAAAAGCCTCGAATTTTGTTTTTACTTTGCTATACTTTTTTAATACTTCTTCAATGACAAATGACTTTCTCAAGTGAGCCATCTGCTTCTTCCCAAGTCTTCTCTCAGGAACTTTTCCTGCTATTAGGTCCTGTGACATCACATCTGTAGGCAGGCACCCTACATTTCTTAAGACCATCCTGGTCTACAGCAAATGCTAGTAATGCAATCAACGTGGCAGTGTCTTCATCTAGACCACGGGATTGTAGGCTGACCCTAGTTTGTTTATGTGGTTTCAATTTGTCTAATAATGATTTTTTTTTGTAAGACAAAAAAATGTAACCAAAATCAGTTTCCACCTCCTTGTTGAAGGTGTTCCATTGGGCTGTGAGGTTTCCTGTCTGTCTCTCTGCCTCCTACTTATAGATGAGGATATAAACTCTCAGCTACTTCTCGAGGCAGGCCTGGCTGGCTGGCTCCCTGTTGCTATGCCCCCATCTATGGTGATTAGGAACTCACCTTCTGCAACACACAAAAAAGTTTAAAATCTGTCTTTTTGTTGTTGTTGTTGGTTTTTCGAGAAAGGGTTTTTCTGTGTAGCCCTGGCTGTCCTGGAACTCACTCTGTAGATCAGGCTGTCCTCGAACTCAGAAATCTGCCTGCCTCTACCTCCCAAGTGTTGGGATTACAGGCGTGTGCCACCACGCCCGGTTTAAATATCTGTCTTTTATAAATTGCCTTGAACATGGTATTGCACAGCAGTAGAAAAGTAAGACAATAAGAGACTGTCTGAAGGAAACGGGGTGGAATGCGGTCAGGCAGGTCACTGGATGTCTGCCTCCTATGCTCTCAAAACAGGCACACATACACGGCACACACAAACAAAAAAATAAAATAACCCAGAGACCAGATGTGGTGGCCACATAGTTTGTTCATATTTGTTCAAATAGAAATAAATCAAGCAAGGCAGGATAATCCCAGAGCCCAGGGAGGCAAAGGCAGGACTGACTTGACTTCAATGCCAGTCTGGGCTACAAAGAGTGTTTCAGGCCATTAAGAGCTATAAACAAACAAAACCCTCCAACACACTTGGCAGAGTTCCGGAAACACATTTATCACGCAGGTCAAAAGCGGGTCCAGGAATCGGCCAACAGTACCCATCAGTTTCTAACAATGAGGGCATCAAGCACCCCTAGAGCACCACCGCTACACAGCCGGGTGGACTCCGTGGAACTGCTACCCCGGCTGGACTTCCGGGTGGTGACCAGGCGGGTACCAAGCTTCCCTTCAGTCATCCAAATTACCAAAGTACCACGTGAGCCCCGCCTGCACAAGCCCCGCCCCCCACAGCGAGGACACGAAGGCCTCGCTAGGCTTCTTCCACTCCAGTCCAGAGGTCGCCGTCGCACTCCCGGTCTCCAGGCTTCGTTCTTCCTGAGGTCAGTTTCACGTGCTATGTTAGTCGTGGTCCCTGAGATGTCCGTACCCAGCTCAGCCGGTGAAGAGCTGGAGGCGAGACGGGTGATCCCGGGCGGGGCAGTACTGGGGGAGGGACGAACCCGCGGCGTCTGCGCACTAGGATAACGCCGCCGTCTCCCTGCGTACCTCCGGCGGGGGGCTGGGGAGGGGGGGGAGGGTAGTGGGCCTGGTGTGTGAGTCTACGCATGCGTAGTCTCTCCTGGCCCGCGAAGCAGTTTCTTTCCCCTGAGCTAACCTTGGCCTTCCTCTTCGAAAGGACCTCCTCGGGATTTGAGGAGTAGGTGGAGGGCCTGGATAGAGCGAGATCTTTAGTGGAGGGTCGCTCGATCGTCCAGGTCTTCGGAGAATTGAGAGCCTGAAAGGGCAGCCAGACTAACTAACCCTAGGCCTCCCAGACTCTAGGGGAAATAGAAGAGGCTCCCGTGGTAGGCACGTAACTGGTACCGCACCTAGCGACAATCGCTTTGCATTGTTGACAGTCGCTTTGCATTGTTGGATATCGTAGACAGATTTCTGCAGCAATTTATGTCATTTTGGCAATGTGTAGGGAGGACCTTAGAGCGAGCTGATCCTCATTGCAGGATAGTGGGAGATCTGAAAGTAGCCCACCATAGAGATGGTTGATTCAGTCACATAATTGTGCACAAAAGAAAGTTACATTATATCCTTTTTTATATAAATATATTTTTGCTGCAGCGCCTTGCTCAGTAGACTGGTCATTGTATATGTGATGATTGTTTTTTCTTTTATTTCTTTTTTTGTTTGTTTGTTTTTTGTTTTTTTTTCAAGACAGGGTTTCCCTGTATCGTCCTGGCTGTCCTGGAACTCACTTTGTAGACCAGGCTGGCCTCAAACTCAGAAATCCACCTGCCAGCCGGGCGTGGTGGCGCACGCCTTTAATCCCAGCACTTGGGAAGCAGAGGCAGGCGGATTTCTGAGCTCGAGGCCAGCCTGGTCTACAAAGTGAGCTCCAGGACAGCCAGGCTACACAGAGAAACCCTGTCTCGAAAAACCAAAAAAAAAAAAAAAAAAAAGAAATCCGCCTGCCTCTGCCTCCCGAGTGCTGGGATTAAAGGTGTGCGCCACCACGCCAGGCTTGTTTTTTCTTTTTAAAGACACAATTTCGCCGGGCAGTGGTGGTGCATACTTTTTTTTTTTTTAAAGATTTATTTATTTATTACATGTAAGTACACTGTAGCTGTCTTCAGACACTCCAGAAGAGGGCGCCAGATCTCGTTACGGATGGTTGTGAGCCACCATGTGGTTGCTGGGATTAGAACTCTGGACCTTCGGAAGAGCAGTCGGGTGCTCTTACCCACTGAGCCATCTCACCAGCCCTGGTGCATACTTTTAATCCCAGCACTTGGGAGGGAGGCTAGCCTGGTCTACATAGTGAGTTCCAGGACAGCCAGGGCTATACAGAGAAACCCTGTC
Source organism: Mus caroli (assembly GCF_978045245.1). Taxonomy (NCBI): domain Eukaryota; kingdom Metazoa; phylum Chordata; class Mammalia; order Rodentia; family Muridae; genus Mus; species Mus caroli. The sequence continues at coordinate 4,195,649 of NW_028227263.1, forward strand.
TCGAACTACACCCCCCAAAAAAGACACAATTTCACTTTGTAGCCCAGCCTAGCCTGAAACTCACTATGTAGCACTAACTGGTTTTGAACTCACCTTTATCCTTCTTGATGAAGTGCTAGTGAGGGAAAGGTTGGGCCACTGTGGTTGTACACAGCTAAAGTAGGTTGTGCATGGTAGCAGTGGCTTAGTGCTGAGGAGGATGAGACCGGCCTTGATTATGTACTGGGTTCAAGGTGAGCCTGGACTACATAGCAAGGCCATATCTTTTTGTTTGTTTTTGTTCTCACTATGTAACCCATGCTGTCCTTGAACTCACAAAGATCCACCTGTCTGGGCCTCTGGAGTAGAGTGCTAGGATTAAAGGCAGCCCATGGCCTGCTGCAAGACCACAGCTTAAAAAAAAAAAAAAAAAAAAAAAAAAAAGAACTGTGACAGCCATGGATAGATAGTGGCGCACGCCTTTAGTCCTAGCACTCAGGAGGCAGAGGCAGGTTGATCTCTTTAAGTTTGAGGCCAGTCATTGTGAGTTCCAGGACAGCCATAGCTACATAGTGAGACCCTGTCTTGAAAGAAAGAAAGAACCCCAAAATAAAACAAAAAAATAACCCCCCCATTGTAACAGTTGTGAAAAAAATTGCCAGTTTCATATCTGCTGTCTCTTCACAGTTCAGGAGAGAAATTAAAAGTCAAGTGTCTGTAGGAGGATCCTTTCGGAGCCTCCAAAAGATAAACATTTCTTTGCCCTTTTCACCCGGTATCTCTGCCGCTTCCTAAGAGGATCCTCAGGACTATACTGGGACCCACCCACCCACATTAGTTTTCCCATACAGCTTCCAGTAAAGTTTGTGCAAACTCAGCACCCAGGGGCCCTTGCCCCCTTCACTGCTCACCCTTCCTCACTGGGCGTGGTCTCTGTAGAAACGCTCATTTTCATGCTGGTAGAAAGGAAGACAGGTGCTTGTCTTTAGTTTGTTCTGAGGTCCTGGTATGGTGCTAGAAACTCAATGTACCTGCCAGCCACATGGCTTGCCTGAACCCAGGATCCTAAGTTGGTAGCCCCTGCCATTTGTCTGTGGGTACTCAGTATCCATGAAAAAAAAAGCTACAGCTCTCACCTTCAAAGGAATAAGAGATAGTTTATTCTGGAATCATTGTTAGTGACCATGGCCTGAGAACACAGATTTAGGTTACTCCAGATTCTATGTTCCCATGGAGGTAGTTTCATGACGTCTTGTAGTTTTACAGAAGAAACTAGTAAACAAGGCAAGTTTAAGTACAGTGATGGGTACCTCAGAGAGATTGGTACAACGGAGGAAGGAAGCTTCTCTGTAGGTCCAAGATGCCAACTATGACATTCTTAGCTTTTGATTAGTGGGAGCTACTGGTCTGCTAAAGGATTCCAAAAGGAAGCTGGGTGTGGTGACACTTGCCTTTCCTACCAGCAGTCAGGGGGAAGAGGAAGCCACATCTCTGTGAGTTGTAGGCCAGCCTGATCACAAGATATTAGTTGCAACACAGGTAGGCAGGCAAGGAAGAGCTGTTCTAGAGGGGTAGAACTAGCCCAGGATAAAACAGCCTCTGGAGCTGTACCAGCCCAATTTCTCCACAGCACTGAAACGCTAATCAGTCAGTCTCTGTAGATACAGCGTCTTTTCAGGAATTCTCCTTCATGTTAGCAACAAATAAAGGCTGGCTGGCTAAAGTTTTCCTTCCAATTGGGCAGGCTTTATCTTTCCCCAAAGAACTGATCCCCAACTTCACAGGCCAGTTGTTGGTATTGGTTCTATGAGGATGGCTCTGCAGCGATGAAGATTAAGCTCTGTCTGTTGTGGCCACTGCGCAGGGTTTATGAAGCTGAGTTCCAGCCTATATTCTTGCCTGTCTCTTTACCTCCTTTTCTCCCTTCAGGGCTCCCTGCCCCAGGGCTTTTAGGGAACACAATTCCTGATTTCCTATGCTGGCCTGCTAGACTCTCCTTTACTTATATTATTAAAGTTCCCAGAGGGACTCAGAACAGCATCTGGCATATGGCAAGTGTTTAACAAACATTTAGGTGGATGGATGCCAGTTCCTTGACAATGGTGTGTATGGCCATTTGTGCAAGAGAGCAGGGCTCCTGAGTGACAAACTCTCAATGCTGACTTTTTCCACAGTGCTAGAATCCCAGCACTCAGGAAGTAAATCTGCATGCCCAAGGCCCTCCTGGGCTACACATCAAGACCTTATTTCAAAAATACAGAAACCAAAAGCAAATCCTATAACTTGGGAGTATGTCACAAAGTTTAAACATGGGCTGGAGGGATGGCTTAGCAGTTAAGAGCACCGACACTGCTCTTCCAGAGCACCCAGGTGTAGTTCCCAACACCTGAATGGTGGCCATTTCCCAAGAATCTGATACCCTCTTCTGGCCTTCCTGGGCACAATGCACAGATATATATGCAGATGAAGCATTCATATATAAAGGATATTTAAGACAAGCATCAGGGCTGGTGAGATGGCTCAGTGGGTAAGAGCACCCGACTGCTCTTCCGAAGGTCCAGAGTTCAAATCCCAGCAACCACATGGTGGCTCACAACCATCCGTAACGAGATCTGGCGCCCTCTTCTGGAGTGTCTGAAGACAGCTACAGTGTGCTTATGTGTAAAAAAAAAAAAAAAAAAAAAAGACAAGCATCAGAGGCTCTCAACATCCCAAGCCGCATCCCCGGGGAGAAAGGATGTTCTGAATGAGCACTGTTCTAGCCATGAAAACCTTGTCGGCCTGTAGGAGAGATGGGTGTGTTCATACCAGAAGCTCTCATCACAGACACACCCATTTCGTGGCAGCTGTGGATCATTTTACATATTTTTAGGCCCAAAGAAGTGACTCAGGTTTGTCAAGTTCTGCTCCCAAAGTGCAGCCTGCATGTGGGAGGGACAGACCTAGTGGGCGGTCTCCAGTAGGCAAAGTGAAAGGCTAGTTGGGGCCAGAGAAAGAGAAGCGGCGAAAGTCTCTAGGCCCCGCCCTGGGCGGAAGAAAACGGATCGTCTGGGACCTCTAGCAGCGGCACCAGGTGAGCAAGGGCCATGTTCCGGGGCGCCCGGCTGCCTTTGAGAGTTTTTTTCGGGTCCCTTCCTGGCCCTCTTAATACGTGGCAGAGCGGCTGGACCAGAAGGTTTGAGGGATCAAAAAATTAGGCGGGGGCGGGATCACGGGCCCGGCGAGCTTCTGAGGCCTGTTCCTTTCTTAGGGTGACACATTTGTGCCTCAGAGGAGCCTTGCTCCGTGCTTGAAGGCTGACCTCATAGCTCCGTCGCCAGCGACCTGTTCGCTCACTTTAAGGCCCAAAGAGGGTGTCTTCCGATACTAGGATTAACCCAACAGCTAGGAGCAGCTAGCTAGCAATATCCAATCACATCAAAGCAGAGGCCTGAATCATGCTTCTAAGCCGGGCTAGTGGGACTTCCTGCCTGGTCACTTTTGTGCACTCCGAGGGCCTGGTCCCAAGGCCAAACAGGGGGAGGAGTGTGGGAGAAGAACCATCTGCCTGGGTTCTTTCACATCCCTTGCCCCTGACCTCAGATGATGTCAGGACTGGCTGGCACCCTGCCTCCCATAAAGTTCAGCCCTGTGCTTTCCCCAAAGGTAGATACTCTAGGACCCTGTAGTCTGTAGTGCAGAAGAGAGCAGGTCTGGGTTGCACCTGTGACTAGAAGTACTGTAGCTACCCCACCCCAGTGGCAGTGCCCTAGTGATGACTTGCTTTGGATGACACATCTGATCCAGGCAGTGCTGGTTTTACTCACTGGGGAGTTGTGGGTGGGGCTAACTGGTTTCTCCATGCCCTGGCTGTATGTCCACAGTGAGTTATCTATGCCGTTGCCTCAGTTTTCCCTATCACTAGCCCTTGTGTCAATATGCGTAAAGTGCTCCTGGTTAGCATTAAGGGGGTATCCTCCTAGCCCTGGGAAGGGAGTAAGTAAGTTAGTAAGGCCGTGTTGTGCCAGGCACTGTAACTTCACACAGAGCTGTTTGCCAGTTTTGGTAACTGAAGTGACTTCTGTTTCTCTTAAACAGAACCTAGTACCCCTCTCCCTTCTGTGCTAGCAGCACAGCACTGATCTCTTCTCTCAAGCCTTCCAGGATACCCACATGCTGTCCAGGCTAGTTTGCTTGACAGATAGTTGCTCAGGAATATGGAAACATGGGTATTTGTCTCCAGGCCTCAGATACATCCTTCCACAGCCAGTGCCTGTCATGCTTCTTCAGGTTCTGTCAGAGCCTGTAACCTGTTTGTCCCAGCTTTCCTAGTGTGATACACTGCCTGGATCCTTTGCAGGCTGGGCCTGAGCTGGCTGAGGATTGTGAGAAGTTGGTCCTGGCCTGAGTCCCTAGACTCAGAAGGAAGTCACAGAAGCAAAAGCTATAGTGACTGCCTCTGAATACTGTCCTTTCCCCCTAGAGTCCTGTGCCTTCCTGCCCTTAGGTGGTTGCTTGTGCCCAGGCTTCATGCTCCCTGGCCTTTGACTTTGTATAGGGCTTGGCAACAGCAGAGTACAGTGCTGGACCAACTTGTTCTCAGAGTAAGAAGCAGGCTGAAGGAGCAGTAAGCCGACCATAGCCAGGCTCCCACAAATAAGCAGGTTTCCAGGCCAGAGCTGGTATCCTGGTGCTGTCTGCAGCAGGAAAGAGGTGCTAGGTGACTGGGTTCCTTCAGAGCCTAGGGGGTGACTGTGTCGCATAGTCCTAGGCTCTTGGGTTCTGCTCCTCTTAGTGGTACCATGTAGTTAGCTTCTCCCTGATAACTTATTTCCGGAGACTCAATGTGTGGACAGACTTGCTGGGGAGAGGCTGGGCCCCTACTGAAAAAAAAAAAAAAAAAAAAAAAAAAAAACAACTCTCTTGACTTGGACTCATCTTCTTACAAATGCTAGCCTGTCGAGATAAGCAATTTTCTTAAGAGTCCTCTTCCTTCTTCTTTTGCCCAGACTGCACTGTGCACCCACCATGAGTCTTGACATCCAGTGTGAGCAGCTGAGTGATGCCCGGTGGACAGAGCTCCTTCCTCTGATCCAGCAATATGAAGTGGTCAGGTAGGAGCAACCTTGGGGACAGTTGGGTCTGGCTGGGAGGGCAGTACTCTGTTGTGGAGGTGGGTGGTTCTTGTAGCTTGGGGCCACCTGATGGGCTTGGTGTGTTCCAATAGTACTTTCTCTATTCATGGGCATGAAGATGTTCTGCATAATCTTCATGAGATGTTATTCTCGAGTTTTTCAACATTTTTGTACATTTGTTTTTAGACAAGGTCTCACTCTATAGCTCTTACTGGCATGGAATTGGGCAATTGATTTCCAACACAGTATAAACCGAGCATGGTGGCACAAGCCTATAATCCCAGTATTGGGAAGGTGGATGCAGGAGAATCAGAAGCCTAAGATCATTTTCTGACCTTGGTACATAGCTTGAAGTTAGTCTGAGATATACAAGTTTAAAAATAACTACTAGTTCTGTAGCTCATGTAGGTAAGGTAGTAGAACTTGCCCAGCATGCATGTACCATGTATGAGAAGCATATGTGAACCACCAGAGACTCAGGTAGGGCGGGCAGGCATGGCGTGTCGGGAGACTGCAGCTGCAGGTGGTAGACACCTTGCATTCAGCATTTCCCACCCTTATTACTCAGCTTTTCCTTCTGGCTGAGAAAAGGAGTTGCACCCTCCTTCCTCGTCTGTTACAGTGCTTGGGGACCTATGTTTACAGGCTGCACACAGATGCCTGCTTCTTCCTCATCTTTCCTGAGATAGTTTTAGGTTTGTAGCAGAGTCAGAGGGTTATTCAGGCATCCTCAGCCCTCCATCAGCCTCTTATAACCATCTCCCATTTTGTCGTGCTGCCTGGCATTCTAGGCAGATATAGATTCCCAGACTTGCCCTGTGACTTTACCCCATTCTGATCGCTTAGGATCCCACGACTTTACTGATCATCTCATTAGATCCTTCGGCAGAGTTCCACTTCCTCTTGTGACCTGAGTTTTGAGTCTAGATACCCTGGCTAGTTAGGGATTTTCAAGGTGGTCATGTGCTTTTTGGAGAATATGGACACACTCTAGGTGTGGTCAGTCACATGGTGTTCTGGGTGAACGGTGGCCCCATGTGGCTGTGATGAGTCATCCATTGCTATGATTCATTATGTACTCATGCTGCTGCAGCTCTGACCAGGTCTGAGTTCCTCTGCATACTGTCAACATCCTCTCCTACCCTGCCCACCCCACCTCGCAGTGCTGGAGCTTTGTACAAGCTAGGCAGGCAATTCCAGCTCTTGCTTTTCTGAGACAGCTTTCTTCCATAATGTAGCCCAGGCTGACTTGGAGCCTGTTTCAAGTTTAAGCATTGTAGTTATAACCCGTATTTGAATTCCTCGGCTCTGGATGGGTCATAGCAGCTGTTTTGTGAGACTGACGGTCGGGTCTGAGGCCAGCGCCGTGCTGACACAGGAGTACTGTTTGCAGGCTGGATGACTGTGGCCTCACTGAAGTGCGGTGCAAAGACATCAGCTCAGCAGTCCAAGCCAACCCTGCCCTGACAGAGCTCAGCCTTCGCACCAATGAACTGGGTGATGGCGGTGTGGGTCTGGTGCTCCAGGGCCTGCAGAATCCCACGTGTAAGATCCAGAAGCTGAGGTAAGCCCAGGGGCTCAGCCCAGCCTATCCAGGGCAGAACTTGGACAGACAGGCAGCTGTGATGTCAAAAGCCACTGAGAGGTTGTGGAGGTGTGGACAGCTTGTGGTGATAGGCACCGCAGCTTTAGCCAGGACACCAGTCAATTGCGCAGTGCTGGGACAGGCTACATTATGGCATTGTTCCAGGTCTCAGTCCCTAGTAAAAGTCTGGCTGAGCCATACTGGCCTCCTTTGGTCTGGAGGCCCATCAAGAGGAAAAGCAGTACCCTAACCCTGCAAGATGTGATAGGAATCTGTTCACGGCCGCTGCTGGCGGCATGTGCTTCAGCCTTCAGAACTGCGGCTTGACGGAGGCTGGCTGTGGGATCCTGCCTGGCATGCTGCGCTCTTTGTCTACCCTGCGTGAGCTACATCTCAATGATAACCCTATGGGGGATGCAGGCCTGAAGCTGCTCTGTGAAGGACTTCAGGACCCCCAGTGCCGTCTTGAGAAGCTTCAGTGAGTGTATACCTTGTCCGGGTCCCTGGGCTCTTTGCAGCCCATGACCCAGAGCTCAGCTGGCCGCCAGTAAGCTTCACATCAGCACAGTAGATGAGAACTTTGGAGGGGATTCCTAAGACTTAAGGGCCTCCCCTCTGCTAAGGGCTGGTAGCTGCCCTAGCCTGAGATTAGGAGCTGATGCTGGTGGAGTCTGGCTAGACTCTGTACAGTGTGATCCCACATGAGCTGAAGACACTTCTCCAACGGGAATGTGTTTATCTGTTGGGTCTGGGAGAACCTCGCTCATGTTGGTAGGGCTCTTTTCAGTGATGGTTTTCCCTGAGCCATGCTAGTGTCCTTATGAGCCTGGCAGCTCTAGGTATTCACTGTGCCTGAATAACCAGATAAGGTCTAAGGAAGCAACTGGGAAATAAGATTCCAGCACCCCTATGTCTCCCTGATACTGCACTTCTAGACCTATCCTTAATCCTTTTGATGTGCCTGAGACCCCTGCCTGCCCCCAGGTTGGAATACTGTAACCTCACAGCTACCAGCTGCGAGCCCCTGGCTTCAGTGCTCAGGGTGAAAGCTGACTTTAAGGAGCTAGTATTGAGCAACAATGACCTCCACGAACCTGGTGTCCGTATTCTGTGCCAGGGCCTGAAGGACTCTGCCTGTCAACTGGAGTCACTCAAGTATGTACTAGGCCACAGAGGCTAAGGGGTCTGGCCAGGCACCAGTTCTTCTCTTACCGTGTCCTATGTCTCCAGGCTGGAGAACTGTGGTATCACAGCAGCCAACTGCAAGGATCTGTGCAATGTCGTGGCCTCCAAAGCTTCGCTGCAGGAACTGGACTTGAGCAGCAACAAGCTAGGTAATGCAGGCATTGCAGCACTGTGCCCAGGACTGCTGCTTTCCAGCTGTAAGATCAGGACTCTGTGGTGAGTTGGTTCCCCGTCTCTTTTCATAGGGATGGAAGACATGGTGGAGTGAGGGACATTCTTGAATAATGTTGTTATCCCACAGGCTCTGGGAATGTGATATCACTGCAGAGGGCTGCAAGGACCTGTGCCGTGTCCTCAGTGCCAAGCAGAGCCTGAAGGAACTCAGCCTTGCTTCCAATGAGCTGAAGGATGAGGGTGCCCGGCTGCTGTGTGAGAGCCTATTAGAGCCTGGCTGTCAGCTAGAGTCACTGTGGTGAGAGCCTGAGTGGGGCTAAGGCATATCTAGGACAGCAAAGACAGAAAGCCTAGAGTAGAGTGAGGTTTGGGAGATGCTGGTGTACCCTGGAAGAGGACAGCATTAGATTGAGGTACAGATAAGCAGATGCTGCGGGGAAGGGAAGGGAAGGGCTCCTGGGAAGAACTGGTTCCAGCCTTTCTGTTCCCACAGGATAAAGACCTGCAGCCTCACAGCTGCCTCCTGTCCCTACTTCTGCTCCGTGCTGACCAAAAACCGCTCTCTGCTGGAGCTGCAAATGAGCAGCAACCCACTGGGAGACGAGGGAGTCCGGGAGCTTTGCAAGGCCCTGAGCCAGCCAGATACGGTGCTGCGAGAGCTTTGGTGAGTAGGCTGCAGAGGTATGCAGAGCTCCGTGTTCTGGCCACCTCCTGGGAGAAGCCCCAGGATGTCCTGGGGTTCCCTTCCCCCTTGATGGGGTCTGTGTAGCCCTAGTGTGAACAGGCTGGCCTCCAACTCATTTCCTTAGTCCCGCTCTAGCTTCTGAGCAAGTGTTCTGTATTAGATGGGTTTCTAGTTCTCTGTGTATCCTGTCAGTGAGCCAGATGTAGAACCTAGGGTACCATTTCCCCCATTTCTTTCTGGTTCAGGGAGATGTCTGCTGTCCCACATGCCCCATGTGTCTGCCTTTTTTTTTTGGGGGGGGGGAGGGGGAGGGCAGTTTTTCTTTCTTTCCTTTTTGGTTTCCCAAGATAGGGTTTCTTGGTATAACAGAGCCCTGGCTGTCCTGGACTAGCTTTTGTAGACCAGGTTGGCCTTGAGCCCAGAGATCTGCCTGCATCTGCCTCCCAAGTGCTGGGATTCAAAGGCCTGCGCCACCACACCTGGCTCTTTGGCAGATTTTTGTTCACATGTGTATTTGCCCCCACGTGTGTATACACCATGTGGAAGTCAGAAGATAATTTGCAATTGTCTTTCTACCGTGGGGTTCCAGGCATGGAATTCAGGTTGTTGGATTTGGCGGCAAGTAAGCCCAGCCTTCTTTTTTTTTTAAAAAAAACTTTTTTTTTTTTAAAGATTTATTTATTATATGTAAGTTCACTATAGCTATCTTCAGACACTCCAGAAGAGGTAGCCAGATCTCGTTACGGATGGTTGTGAGCCACCATGTGGTTGCTGGGATTTGAACTCTGGACCTTCGGAAGAGCAGTCGGGTGCTCTTACCCACTGAGCCATCTCTCCAGCCCAAGCCCAGCCCTCTTGAGCAGCCCTGAGATTTTCTACCCATTGTGCTTTGGGCTATTGATTTGTCTTTATGTGGGTCTTGGCCTGGGCAATTATTTTTTGGTTTTTCGAGACAGGTTTCTCTGTATAGCTCTGGCTGTCCTGGAACTCACTTTGCAGACCAGGCTGGCCTCGAACTCAGAAATCCACCTGTCTCTTGCCTCCTGAGCGCTGGGATTAAAGGCGTGCACCACCACGCCCGGCACTTTTTTCTTTTTTATTAATGTGCTTGCTTGTCCTTTCTCTCTGCAAAGTCCAGGAGTCAGTCCTTGGGTTTTAAGGGAGGACAATCCAATCCCTCCTCTCATTTTTTAAAGTTTTTAGAGCATCATGTCACTCTTAATGTTTTGTCCTTTACCATTTACCCTTCTGTGGCAGCACATCCTGACTTTGTCATTCTGGATGGGACACCACGGGGCTAACAGCCTGGAGTCTCTCCTGTCCAAGAAATAGCATCCTTGTTGTGGGATGCTCTGCAAGTCTTGATGACAGGAGTGTGGGTTCTCTCCTATGAGGCTTGGGGCCTGCTATATTCACCTACAGATGGGGTTCTGCAAATTCCAGGTATACCTCAGGGAGCCAATCAATCCATAGCAGCTTCTTGTCTCCTGGCCTACATGTACCTCATGCTCCCTAGTACCTCGGGTTCCCTCTGATTGGTATGGGTACTAGACCTGCTCACTTATTCCTTTGGCCTGTATCCCAATCTCCCTCAGTCTGGAAACTTGACTACCGTGTCACTTTCTATGTGCACCCTGATGTAGTTTGGCCTTGGTGCACAGGCTTTTGACCTAGCCAGGCTCCTGGTGCTAAGAGACATGGATATGCCCTCTGAGGCTGTGCACCGTTCCCTCTCAGGGGAAGCTAGAGTTCTATTTTATCCACCTGAGGGAAGCATGAAGTATGGAGGGGCTGCCTTCATGCTAAATCTCAGATGTGGGGAACAGCTCTGCCCTTTCCACCCAGGCTGGGAGACTGTGATGTGACAAATAATGGTTGCAGCAGCCTTGCCAATGTCCTGCTGGTCAACCGCAGCCTGAGGGAACTGGACCTCAGTAACAACTGCATGGGGGGCCCAGGTGTCCTGCAACTGCTGGAGAGCCTCAAACAGCCCAGCTGCACCCTTCAGCAGCTCGTGTAAGTGGATGTACTGGGGCTGCCGGGGCTCAGAGGGTTGTCAGGAAGGTGGGCACCTCAACTAACTTTTCCCTGCTTGCCTGTGTACAGCCTGTATGACATTTACTGGACAAATGAGGTGGAAAACCAGCTTCGGGCCCTGGAGGAGGAAAGGCCTTCCCTGAGGATCATTTCCTGATGTGTACCTCTGGACACATCAATCCAGCCCTAGGGGCAGCCAGCAGGATCTCTGGCTCTGGTTGTTCTCCTGTTGACCGGCAATAAGCACTGTGGTCTTAACTTCAGTAGAAAACTTTAAGACACTTTATAACTATTAAAACACTTTGATGGCAAGAAAGGTCCTTGTCGTTCTTTGTGGGCTGGTGTAGCTCTGCTATGGACCTCTGATGCCATGACTGCTTCCTGTGTAGAGGGCAGTTCATGGATATGCTCAGCCCAGCAGTCCTTACTCAGTCTCAAAGACGGCTTTAAAAAACCAGGCTCTTAAGCTGGGGAGTGGTGGCACAAGCCTTTGGTTAATCCCAGCACTTGTGAGGCAGAGGCAGGTGGATTTCTGAGTTTGAGGCCAGCCTGGTCTACAGAATGAGTTCCAGGACAGCCAGGGTTACACAGAGAAAACCTGTCTCGAAAAACAAAACAACAAAAAACCCCGGGTCTTGCTACTGTAGCCTTGGCCAGCCTTGAATACCAAGTACCGGGCCTACAGACAGTGTAGAGGGTTCCAGGAGCTGTGCACCATTACACCTTGCTCCAGGGTCGGCCTTAAAGAGATTTTCAGAGCTGAAATCTTCATCCTGCCCACACTGAGGAGTCTGAGTGAGGAAGACCTCGGCTTGCAACAGTCAAGCATGACTTTGAAAGATACATTGCCATATCTGAAGTCCCAGGAGGACTGGGCTAAGACTCAGTGGTAAAGTTCTTCCCAATACAGAAGGGTTGAAAAAAAAACAAGGGCTGGTGAGATGGCTCAGTGGGTAAGAGCACCCGACTGCTCTTCCGAAGGTCCAGAGTTCAAATCCCAGCAACCACATGGTGGCTCACAACCATCCGCAATGAGATCTGGCGCCCTCTTCTGGAGTGTCTGAAGACAGCTACAGTATACTTACATATAATAAAAAATCTTTAAAAAAAAAAAAAAAACAAACCACAAAAGAGCAAAATCTTTAAAGTCTAAAACCCCCAAATTATAAAAGGTTGAGATCTTCAAAGTGAAACTGCCAAACTAATTTCCATGACTAAAAGCACTTAAGAGAAGGTTGGTCCTTCAAAAGTCCACAAGAGACTGGCTGTGTGATGTGGCAAAAATGAAAGCTAACAGGTTTGCTTATTTTTTTGAGTTTAAGGTGTATTTTCTTTTTAGTTTTTTTTGGTTTTTCTTATAAATCCTGGTTAAAACAACAAAAGTTAGTTGTTGTAGAAATTTTTAAGCCCAGTCTGGGGTTTCTACCCTGCCTTTGACCATTTAGTTTCCGGTTCAAAGACACTCAACTTCTGTTATTTACAATAAGCATTAAACAGGACAAGAGCTGGGCAGATATCTACCCTCTATGTTATTAAAATCTATTTTTCTATCGATAACTCTGAGTTATTACTTCCTATGTTTCATCTGGACAGGGTTTCTCTGTGTAGCTCTGGCTGTCATGAAACTCACTTTGTAGACCAGGCTGGCCTGGAACTCAAATCCACCAGCCTCTGCCTCCCAAGTGCTGGGATTAAAGACGTGCGTCACCACCACGGCCTGGCAAGGTTTATTTTTATTATTTCTTTTTATCTTGCTTATGAGACAGGGTCTCATTATGTAGCCTTTGCTGAACACACACCTGCTAAGTAGACTAGGCTGCCCTTGAATCCACAGAGATCTGCCTGTTCTTTGTCTCTCAAGTACTGGGATTAAAGGCGTGTGCAAATTTGCTTTTTATGTGTTGGGTGTTCTGCAAACATCTATGTCTGTGCAGTATGTCCATACCCAAGAAAGCAGGTGAGTGTCCAAACTTCTGGAACTGAGTTACAGCCGTGTGGTGCTGCGAACAGAAACCAGGTCCTCTGCAAGAGCAAGCTAAGTGCTTGGTGCTTAGTCACCTCTCCAGTTCCCCACCCCCATATATATACCCGCCCCGCTTAGCAGAAGGGACTGTGTTTATTGGTGCACATACATAGCCATGGGGTAGACTCTCTTCTGCAGAAAGTCAGTCAGAAAAAGGTCATTTATTATTTTTCTTAAAGATAGGTCCTCTGTGTAGCCCTGGTTTGTCTCTTAAGAGATCAGCCTCCTTTTGCTGAATGAAAGCATGTGCTGTCATGCAATACTGACTGAGAGGCAAGGTATTCCACCATCACCCAGGCTGGCCTTAAAGTTATAGTAGTCCTGCCTAAATTACTTGGAGTGCTGCAATCACAGTCATAAACCACCATGACCATCAACTGTTGAGATCTGGTCTTTTGCTGTGTATTGTAATGCTAAGTGAGGGACCCCAAGACTTGGTTGCCCCAGAGACAACAAAGTCTGAATGTAGTCTCAAGTGACAGTATGTGACCTTGCCTTCAAGTTATTTCTGATTGGTAAATAAAGATGGAGAAGAGACACAAGCAGGTTTTAGGGTTCCTGGGCCTGGGGGCATCAGGAGAGGACCTCAGGGAGAAGAGGGAGAGGAAGAAGAAAAAGGCACCATGAGTTTGGAGTCAAAAAAACATGGCCTTGAAGGCTGGTCAGTTGGAGTTAAGAGCAGCCCAGATGAAACACAGTAATTAATAACTCAGAGTTATCGATAGAAAAATAGATTTTTAATAACATAGAGGGTAGATATCTGCCCAGCTCTTGTCCTGTTTAATGCTTATTGTAAATAACAGAAGTTGAGTGTCTTTGAACCGGAAACTAAATGGTCAAAGGCAGGGTAGAAACCCCAGACTGGGCTTAAAAATTTCTACAACAACCAACTTTTGTTGTTTTAACCAGGATTTGTAAGTAACCTGATTAAAATTGAGCAATACATCTAAACAGATATAGCTTTAAGACAAAGCCAGGTAGGAAAATGCCTGTTGCCATTGGTCACCTGGGAACTGCAAATCAAACCCAGTAAGGTGTCACCTTACCTCATGAGAGTGGCTGTCAGGAGAGAGAGACACCACAGGCACGGGGCTGTGGAGATGGTTCTATGAGAAGAACACTTGATGCTCTTGCAGAGGACCTGTTCCCAGCACAGCTGTGAACTACCTTCTTTACTCCACTTCCAGGACACCCACAGACATCTGCAGCAGGCACTCATGTGGTGCACATGCATACATCCAGGCAAACACTTCTCATAAAGGAAAATCTTTAAAACATTTTAAGTAGTTAAGAAAGAAAAGGAAAGAAAAGAATCAGGTGGTGGTGGGGCACGCCTTGGAGGCAATCTCTGAGTTCGAGGCCAGCCTGGTCTAGAGTGAGTTCCGTCTAGAGTGAGTTCCAGGACAGCCAGGGCTGTTACACAAAGAAACAAAACCAAAAAGATAACAAATACTGGTCAGAGTTAAAAATGGTTGCTCAGGGGACTGGAGGGATGGCTCAGCGGTTAAGAGCACCGACTGCTCTTCCAGAGGTTCTGAGTTCAATCCCCAGCAACCACATGGTGGCTCACAACCATCTGTAATGAGATCTGATGCCCTCTTGTGGTGTATCTGAAGACAGCTACAGTGTACTCATACATAAAATAAATAATCTTTAAAAAAAAAATGGTTGCTCAGAGCCGGGTGGTGGTAGCACACGCCTTTAATCCCAGCACTTGGGAAGCAGAGACAGGAGGATTTCTGAGTTCAAGGCCAGCCTGGTCTACAAAGTGTGTTCCAGGACAGCCAGGGCTACACAGAGAAACCCTGTCTTGGGGGGAAAAAATGGCTGTTCAGTCTTCTAATTCCACCACTCGGGAAGTGGTATGCAAAGTATGAGGACGCAGAGAGATGAGCAAACTTACAGCTGGTAGAAATGTACATTTAGTACAGTGTGGAAAGGAGTATGGGATTCCTCAAAGATGTAAAAAATGGAGCTATGGGATGGCCCAGCAATTGCACTACCATACACACAAAACCCAAGCTGAATCAGTCAGTGCCAGACACCTGTACTGCCTGCATCACTACAGCAGTGGTCACAGCAGCCAGAGAGTTGGAGGAAAACAACGAGGTACATGGGGGTGGACATGGGCTAAGGACACCTCTAACTCCAGCCCCAGGGGGTCTGATTGGCCTCCTCTATTGCCATCTGCACTCATGTACAGACATAATTAAGAAAAAAATTTAAAAATTTAAAAAGAACTTTTAGTTAAACATAGTGGCACAAACCAGAATGTGGGAAGCTGAAGCTGGGCTGCTAAGAACTTGAAGCAAGCTTGGGTTGGACACCGAGCCCTGTGCCAGTCTGAACTAGGCAGCAAAACCCTGGCTCAAAAATCCAAAGACATGACCTGTTGCCTTAGTAAGCTAAGGGCATGACTTGCACATTTGCGTTCGTGGGAAAACTGAACTTGTTGGCAGACAAATGGTTTGCTACTGCATTCCCAGCGGCTGTGACCATAAAGCAAGGCTCACAGTCATTTCTCATGGTTATTCTTCAGCGATCATCAGCCCCACACCCAGTGAGAAACAATGTGGTAGACTGGTAGCTGCCCAGGACACACACACACACACACACAAACACACTCCCCTCCTCTGCAAGGCATCTAGAGCACGGGGCAAAGGGCAGCCAGAGGCTACGCACCTTCATCATCACTTTATTTGTTCCATTTGCTCAAGGGAGCCATGGTGACAGCACCCTGGCACCTGGGGTACAGGTCTCCAAGTTGGGCTCTCTGGCCGCAAAAGGCCAATCTGTGACCGTCATGTATACACCCTTCAGTTTAAAGTCCTGCTTGGTTAAAGGCAGGCTCCAAAGGAAATGGCTCAGTACTGACTCTACACCCACCACTTTGCAGACATCTTGGTATTATGATATCCTTCACTTATGCTGCTGTAAGTGGGTGGGACCACAGGGTCTCATGGGGCTTCTGCCTACCCCATAAAGAGTGGAGAAAGAGTACCGAGATACCAAGATACCTCCCCTAGCCGGTGCTGAGGCTGAGCACAAGGGAGACCATGGACCAGACCCTTGGTGGCCAGGTAGAAAGACAGGGCAGGACTCTTGCTCTAGAGCAAGTTCCAGTCTCACTGTTCAGCTCATGGCCCTGAAGTAGTGTCAGGAGCCAATATGTGCATACACCTACCTGCACACAAACATGTATTCTCAGGTGCCCCTCGTGGAGTGTGGATGTCCCTCCCACCCCCGCCTCTGAAGCAGGGAGCACGAGGAAGGGAGAAATGGGACAGCCCTATGGCACAAGGCCAGTGACGAGGGCGAGGCTCATGACGCGGCTGAGGTCCCCTCCTCAGCAGTCACACCGTCATTGGTGGCCCCCTCTTCCTCTGCAGTTCCAGTCCCTAGCAGGTCATCATCTGGCCCAGGGTGCCCATCCCCGTTGTTGACGGCTCTGGCCTGGTGACTCTGCTGCTTCTGTCGCCGGGTCTCCTTGTACCTCATGGTGATGTCCCTGTGGGGCAGCAGAGCCACCTCACCACCTGTTCCTGCAGCAGCCCCCCAGCATAGGCCCCACAGACACCTGGCTACCTTTGTCTACAAGAGGCTACATGTGCTATAATTCTAGCAATAGCCAAGTAGAGGTGAAGCTAGAGGGTCAGCTATAGGCAGGACAGGTTACCTCAAGCACCTGCATCTGCCAGGCAGAGCCACAGAGACTCACAGAGAGTACAAGGGCCAAGGCAGATAGAGCTACCAGGCAAGGCAAGGGTAGGGAATGGATAGAGCCTTGTCAGTATTCAACCAAAGAGGGGGACAGACACCACTCACAGTGAAACGATGGCCTGGGGTCCCACTCCCACTCACCGCAGGAAGAAGCGCCAGACAGTCCATGTAAGCACCAGGATGGAGCCAAGAGTCCAGCACTGGGAGATGTAGAAGGGCAGTGACAGGGTGAGTGTGTGCGGGTCATACTTCACCACGATGAGAAGCTCTGTGACTGTGATGGCTGCCACCAGCCAGGCCTGCTGGCCCAGCTTCCTGTGGGGCTTCCTGCAGAGAGGCGGCAGCTGCCTGGCTTGTTCAGCACAAGGGCATTTGGGGCCCTTGGGGCTCCCAGGCTCTGGCATCCCACCCCCTAGGCCCTATGGCAGCCCTCACAATTCATCCATGAAGTCGTAGATCTCACGCATGGCCACACCACCCACGTTCACGAAGAAGACCAGCCTCAGAAGGACCAGGTAGTGTTCAGGGGGCATCCATAGCACAAACTTCAGGTAGAAGGTGTTCAGCTCTGCCAGCAGGAACTAGGGGACGGAAGAATGTCAGCTCACCAGTTCCAGAACTAACCACTGGTGTTGCATGGATACCCAGTCACAGGCTGCTGGGACTTACCACCAGGATGATGCCACACACGGCCAGCCAGCGGTGCAGGCTGGAGGCTGGCTTCCACTCAAAGCGCACCCAGCTGTAAGGCGTGAACTGAAAGGCAATCCTCTTCATCTTGCCCCTGGGAACCAGAGAGCCAGCAGCCTTGAGGACATGGCCGGTCAACCAGCTTTATTCAGGTCACAGAGCTACAGCCAGAACCCAGTGCCTGTTGCTTTCCCCAGCAGACACAAGGCTCTGCCCTGTTCAAAATCCCACACAGCCACTTCAGAGGGGGTCATACACATTGCCGAGGCTCCCAGACAGGAGGGGAGTCTTGTTTCCTGTGGTGCTAAGGACCTGCATCTCCATCCTCTCGCCTTCTTCCTGCCTAGTGCTGGGACTATCTAGCATGGCTCCTCTGTCCTTTTCTCTGTTTTGTTTGTTTGTTTTTTCTGATACACGGTCTCTCTGTTGTGTAGCTTTGGTTGTCTTGGAATTTGCTATGTAGACCAGGCTGTCCTTGAACTCAAGAAATCTACCTACCCGCCTCTGCATCCAAAGTCCCGGGATACACCCTGCTTTTGGTTGTTTGGGACAAGGTCTTACTATGTAGACCAGGCTGGCCTCCAATTCATACAGATTTACCTGCCTATCTGGGATTAAAGGTATGTGTGTCACTATGCCTAGCTAATTTTTACTTTCATTTGTTGAAATACGATCTCATGTAAGCTAAGGCTAGCTAGCCTCAGACTTACTATATACTTGAGGATGACTGGACTCCTGGTCTGCCTGTACAACAGCAGCAAATGTGGGATTACAGAACATTTGGATCATGTGGTTTTGGGTATTGAACCCAGGGCTTTGAGTGTGGTAAGCAAGCACTCTACCAACTGAGCTATATCCTCAGCTCCCACTTTTTCTGTTTTTTTTTTTTTTTTTTTGAGACAAGTCTCCCTGGATTGCCTAGACTAAACTTGAACTTCTGTACTCAAGGAATTCTCCTGCCTCAGCTTACCAAGCAGTGGCCTCTATAGGCATATACCACCATTTCAGGTACAATTTTTCTTTCTTAAATCTTATAGGTAGCAGAGAAACTTGGCATAGGGTACACATCATGACTCCTGGGAGTTGGGAGGTGGGGGCGAGAGTCATTCTAGAGTACAGAGCAAGTCTAAGGACAACCTAGGCTGTAGGAGAGGTGGATAGATCAGGCCCACAGCCTCTTGAGAGAAGCAAGCCAGGGAGCCAGATGGAGGACTAACAGTCACTCTCTACCACTCTAATGTTTTGCTTGCCACCCTCCCAAGTAGCAAGGCCTTGTCCTTTGGGGCCCAATGCTCTGTGGTTCCCTTCTATAACTCCCAAGATGTACTTGTAGGTTGGAATGTTCCAGAGGCCCTGCCACTTATATGTCTTCAGGGACAGCCACTCGAGGGTCTTCATGCCACAGTAGATGCCCAGCCCGTTGCAGACGAGGACGTCCATGATCCACTGGGTCAGGAAAGGAGAGGAGTTAACCACGGGGCCTGAGATGACGGCCGGAGCCCACCCAGGATGTGCCTTGCCCGCTGCACCTACATGGTCCCACCAGCACTCGCTGAAGTTGGGCAGCTGGTGTTCCAGGCTATACTCCAGGAACTCGAACATCACACTGATGATCATGCACATCCACCAGTCACGGATCATGAGGGTCTGTGAGGGCCAGACAGCGCCCGTCAGGCTTTGCCACTCCTTCCCTACAGACAGCAACCCTCAAATAGGAGGTCTGGTTCAAGCCATGGGTCGGGACAGACAGGCAGCACCATTGTGGGGGTGCATCTGGGGCCAGGCTGTCCTGGGCTTCCTGCCTTGCCATTTCCCTCGGTCCCTTTTCCTAACTGGCCACAGTGCTAGGAACAGGGCGTAGAGCAGGATCAGCACTACACGTAAGGCCTCCTGAGAAACTGCAAGTCTCTGGTATCTTACATATTCTCCAGGGTGGCTCAGTGCTTCTGCACCCGGACCCACCCACCTGGGGACCATTTGTGGACCCAAATGGCCGGGAACATGGCGAAAGGGGAACTAGACAGAACCAGGATGTTACCTTCAGATACCAGCCAATGAAGTGTGCAGGAACAAAGCCATCCAGCTTGTCCTGTAGGTAACAAGGATGTGACCCTGAGGCCCAGGCCCCTCCTCAGGCACCCCCACCATCAGGCAGTCTCCTCCCCTGTGGTATCTTGGGCAAGTCTTCAGGGACCATATAACCTCCTGCTGTGCAGAGGCCCAAGGTCATTCCCCTCCCCTTCACAATCCTCCAGGCTGATGCCAAGCCAGGGCCTGGCAAGTGTGCTGCTTCAGATGACCACACTGGCAACAGAGACCAGGATGCCCCTCTGATGGACCCTCATCTAACATGAACAAGGCCACAGGCCTACTCTGCCCTGTAGGAGTCTGAAGAAAAGCAGGAGCGTGGACAGTCTTACAGGGCACCCTGCCTGATCCCATAAAACCAAGGGCGGTCCTGGGCTGCTAAAAGCCCTGCAGTTGAGAACACCCATACCCAGATGTTGTGGAAGGGGTCAGTCTTGTTGTCAGCATCATAGATGAGGCAGTTGCCCCCGTAGTCCCTCTCTGGCAATGGGACTCCCAGCCTGGGATCCACATACTTCAGAAACTGTCGGCCATCCTGGACTGTCTGCAAAGCAGAGCCATTAGTGTGGTGAGGCTTAGCAAGGCAGCCTGGATGGAGTGGTCTGTAGTGTGACCTCTAGCTTGGTCAGTATGTTACAGGGACAGCAGCTCTTCCACTCCAGCTAGGGCTGGAGAGCTGAGGATGCCTTGAGCCCCAGTAAGCCATCAGGGCACAAATGCCAGCCCCTACCATCCTCTCCCCAGTGGATATTGGACGAGATCCCGATCCAGAAGAGGCAGCCTTTCCCCCATGCTCCAGGGCCATGTCCAGTCTGTCAAGCACAAGCCCATCTTTCTGGATATGCAGCAGTTGGTCAAGTTCTGTCCCCTTGGTGGATTAAACATTTTTGGACACAAAAGAGGAGGGGACCCTTGGAGCAAATCTCAAGCCAGGACAAAGAGAAGCCTCAAAGGCCTAGAGACCTTGGGAAATAGATGTCTAGCAGAGGGGCAGAAACAAGCAGGACAGGACCAGAGATGAACCAGGCTGGCCAGCTGGGAGTCTAGCCCTTGGTCTGAAAGTCAGGGTTCACCTGTCCCTGGTGCAGATCCCACAGGTGGCCATCTTGTTAATGCCCTGTGTCCTGGAAACAAACCAGCAAGACTTGAGGACATGCTGAAGCAGGAATGTTCCTGAAACCACCTTCCGGTTTACGCCCCAAAGGCCTCATGACATCAGAAAAGATGAGTTCTAGGTTTGACAGAAGTTTAGGATCAAAGGTACCTACCTGTTCTTAGTTTCAAAATATCTGCAAAAACAAATGGTGCTTCTGATCACCATGCAGAACCCCATGATGCACTCTATGGAGGGCATGGGGGAAGAGGCAGAAGGAAGTCGTGACATTGCAGGCGGACTTTCAAGACGCCTTACGAGAACCAATATGATCACAGTAATGGGTTGTACACTCTGTAGCCGAGTACCAGGACACCTGACTGGCAAATCCAGTTCCCAGACTGCAGTCTCTTAAGACTAGCATCTGGGGGCTGGTGAGATGGCTCAGTGGGTAAGAGCACCCGACTGCTCTTCCAAAGGTCCAGAGTTCAAATCCCAGCAACCACATGGTGGCTAACAACCATCCGAAACGAGATCTGGCGCCCTCTTCTGGAGTGTCTGAAGACAGCTACAGTGTACTTACATATAATAAATAAATAAATCTTTAAAAAAAAAAAAAAGATTTGCTTTAAAAAAAAAAAAAAAAAAAAAGACTAGCATCTGTCCTTCAAGAACTGAACAGGGCCCTAGGGAAAAGGCTGACTCCAGGGCTCAAGCAGGAGGTACACACAACTGGAACATCTATGGTCTGAGTCAGGAAGCACTTCAACAAATAAAAAAACCAAGAACCCTTAAAGAAGGGGATGTGTCAAACAAGACAGAAACTAAAGGAGAGCACTAGGGTCTAAAGAACTTCAGCAAAAACATAAAAGCAGTATTTTGAGTATACAACCTGAACAAATAACTTGGAGTCATGCTGATAACAACAAATTAGTAGATACTTAACACATGGTTGGAAAGAGACAGGTTTTCCTCAAGAGGAACTCCATAGATACATAGATACACAACCCTGAGATAGTGGAGTCCCAAGTCGTGGCTCCTACCCGGACATGGATAGCACATAGAAAGTTCCTTCGAGGGCTGGTGAGATGGCTCAGTGGGTAAGAGCACCCAACTGCTCTTCCAAAGGTTCAGAGTTCAAATCCCAGCAACCACATGGTGGCTCACAACCATCTGTAACGAGATCTGGCGCCCTCTTCTGGAGTGTCTGAAGACAGCTACAGTGTACTTACATATAATAAATAAATAAATCTAAAAAAAAAAAAAAGAAAGAAAGTTCCTTCGAGAGAGCAGACAGATATAGGCAGTAAAAGGCCTGTATGAAGGAAGCCCAGCAGCCTCTCCACGGTCAGAGTAAGTCTTACCAGGGAGAAGCCCCACTGACAGACAGCTTATATCTTAAATCCGGCCAAATTCTAAGAAATACAGCAGACAAATCCCAATGAACTCCAATGCCAAAGACAGGCGGGGAAAAAAACCACAGTTCAAGGAAGGAAATCTAAGAAAGTATCTCATGAATAAGGACGCAAAGGTCCTGGGCAGAATCCTAGGAGGCTGGATCCAGACTGCAGCCAGGGTTAGACACCACCACCTCCTCTCAGGAATGCCCATAGCTTCCAAGAAGAAAATCATGCCAGGCATCGCAGCAGGAGGACTTCAGTATACGTACAGCAAGCTCAGGGCCAGCCTGGGCTACACAAGACCCTGCTTCAAAATCAGACCAAACCACATCCCAAATAAACCACATTTTAAAAATTATTTGGTGCAAATACCATCATCAATAAGGAAAAACTCACAATCATCTTACTTAATGTAGAAAACACAGCTCACAAAATCAAAAAGCCAGCTGCACCAGAACCAGAACAGCTCCTGCTTGGTGAAGGCTTCTGAGAAAAGTCAGAGCTCAGATTGCACCTCACACAAAGGCTGGATACTCCGATAAGGTCCAGAACCAGGTAAGGAGGTCCGTGCTTGTGATCAGCCTCCGGAAGGCCCAGCTAGGGGAGTCAGGCAAGAGTGGGAAACAGCAGACTGTAAGGAAGTGTGGCGGCATCCTGGTGCAGACAGCAGGGGCTAGAGAGCAACAACGCCTGCACAAGCTCTAGAGCTGGTAAGGTTAGCAAGGCCACAGGACACACATCAACACAAAAACTATTTCTACACCCTATTAGCAAATTAAATACTTGGGAATAATGTAACAATGCAAGTACAAAATGTACATTATGAAAACTATAAAGTATAATAGGAAGTCATTAAGGGGCTATAAGGGGATAGAAAGATACCTCACATCAATGAACCACAAGACCTAACACTGTGATGGCAGTGCTCTAAACTGACCAATGCGACCCCTGTTAACATCTCACCTGCTAGGGTTGGGGTGGGGCTCAGTAGTAGAGCGATTGCCTAGCATGCAGGAGGACTGGATTCCATCACCAGCATTGCAAACAAAGAAAACGAAACCTCACTGGCTCTCTTACGTAGCCAGAAAAAGAGTCTAGCATTCACTTGGAAATGCAGGAGATCAGCTGACACAGGGCAATCTTGAGAGAGAAGAACAGGGGCTGGAAAAATGGCTCAGTGGTTAAGAGCACTAGAGATCCTGAGTTCAACTCCCAGCAACTACATGGTGGCTCACAACCATCTGTTGTGGAATCCGATGCCCTCTTCTGGTGTGTGAAGACAACAACAGTGTACTTGTATAAAACAGATAAATTGCTGGGCGTAGTGTCACACGCCTTTGATCCCAGCACTTGGGAGGCAGAGGCAGAGGCAGAGGCAGGCGGATTTCTGAGTTCGAGGCCAGCCTGGTCTACAAAGTGAGTTCCAGGACAGCCAGGAATACACAGAGAAACCCTGTCTCGGAAAAAAAACAAAAATAAATCTTTAAAAAAGAAAAGAAAGAGAAGAACAAAGTGTGGAAGATTGTTATGGCCACCTGACCTACCAGACACCCACCAGCCTCTGCAGAGCTGACCGCCCATTAGCAGCAGGCTTAGTCTGTGAACTATACAGTCCAGAGGAGCCCTGAAGATAGGTGTGCTATGGTGTTTTCAAGTGAATCCCTGGCAGGAAAAAGACAAAACAAGAGATGCCACCTTATACCCATTAGGATATAATTCCATTCACCCCCAGCAAATCCACCTCTGAGCACTCAGACAACAGAACTGAAAGATGGTATAAAACAGCAGGAATTCTCGGTCAGCGCTGGTGGGATGCAAGATGGCACAGCCATGCTGGAATGCAATCTGGCAGCTCCTCAAACGACACTAAAGGCCTGTGTGATGGGTGGGACCAGTGAGACCACAATGGGCCTGTCTAGGAGAGAAATGGAACTTTGTATCCCACAAGCTAACAGGATTGTTGAGAGCAGCTTGATTCACAGCAGCTCCTAATGGGAAACCAAATGCCTCTTGGGTCCTGAAATGTCCCTCAGCCACAGGAAGAAACACTGTACCAACGATACAGCTGGGTGGACCTCAAAGACATGATACGGGTTATCAAGAGGTCCACTCGGGGTGTTCCGAGACAAGTCTTGACAGATGGCAGGTAACTGGAGAGTAGAACAAAGAGACTATCAAGGATATCTGAGTGAGTTTTCTAGATATGGAACTGTTCTGGGTCGACTAGGATGTTTGTACATGCACAGGGAC
Source organism: Mus caroli (assembly GCF_978045245.1). NCBI lineage: Eukaryota > Metazoa > Chordata > Mammalia > Rodentia > Muridae > Mus > Mus caroli. The sequence goes on from NW_028227263.1 coordinate 4,219,672, forward strand.
TCAGCCCTGCATAACAGTGGTGGATTTAACACAATAAAAACCCTAGTGACTCACTCACTCACTCGTGGAACTCAGAATTCGGTGACGGAAGCAGAGGGGACCACTAGTGAACACATAATGCAATGCTCCACTCCCCTCCCACCCCACTGGTGAGCTGCAAATCCCACCAGCTCCCCCGGGTCCCAGGCAGGCCCAAGTTCCTAAAGCTGCAGCTACAGCCCTGCTGGACTGCACTTGACCTGTCTTGTAATCAGAGGAGCTGTCTTCCCTGTGTCTGTCCCGGCTTGCATACAAAGGTGGCAGCAGCCCGTGCCTGTACCCACACTAAGACACTCCTCCATATGGGCCAGCCTGGAGGGTAAGACAGTTTGTGTCTACCCGTGCTGGTCCAGCCTGGCTTCTTGCCAGCACCCTGGGGCCTGAGGATTCAAGCCTCTATTCTTGTTTTATCAACCAAGAAAAGCTGCTTACCTGGAAAAGGATGAAGATGAGAAACAATTCGTAGACCACACTAACACACAGCCAAAACCGCCAGTAAGCTACAACAAGATAATAGCAATGTCAGGGGCTCTGCTCTGGGGCGCTAGGCCCCACCCAGCCTCAGGAGGCTCCTGATCATAGACAGTCGTTTTAAGGGAATGCTTAGGTGTCCTTCATAGAATCTTTATAAGCAAGGACTAAATGAAGTTACACAGAACTTCTCTATGAAATGTGAGATGCTTTTCTCTTCTTGAGTCCCGAGGTCTTTACTCCCTTTGCCTTGCTGCAGAGGCACAGAAGGCCCACGATGCTGGTAAAACGTAGTGAGGGCATCCTCCTCCTCTGAGATGTACTGATGCTGCTGACCTGCTCTGCTGGACACCTCTTCCAGGGGTGAAAATCTCAGAACTCTAATATGTTCAATTTCTTACCATGAATTAGTATGAACTTTTAGTCTTCTGCGTGTAGGAAAAGTGTTTTAACACAAACCATATTTATGCCTTCAGATTTCTCCTACTGAAACGCCTCTCCATCCCTGAATGCACTACGGTACTCAAGAGCCAGGGAGGTTCCGTGCGTTAAGAAAGTGTGACCAGCCAGGTGGTGGTGGCACACACCTTTAATCCCAGCACTTGGGAGGCAGAGGCAGGCAGATTTCTGAGTTTGAAGCCAGCCTGGTCTACAAACCCTATCTCAAAAGAAAAAAAAAAAAAAAAAGGAACCTGTGACCTGATCTACTTGGTTGTCTGACAGTGACAGACAGGGAGACAGGGAATGTGACGTGGGAAGCCCTCGCTGGCATCTGCTCATGTCACTCTCAGATACAGATGGTGGTTATGAATGTTCTTCACGCCTGAAGTGGGGGAAGAAGAGCCTGTGTGAAAATCTTCACAGCTGAGGGGAGCAAGCTGGCCTCCACTCCTGCAGTGTGTGTATGTGAGAAGAACAGATACGTCAGGCGCCACCTCCAACAGAAACCCTGATGTCATCAGGTCTGATGGCCACAGCACCTCTTCAGCTATTGCTCTCTCCCGTCTTCCCCACAGTCTTTCCAAGCAGAAGCCTCTCATCCTTGCCTCCTTTAGGCCCATCCTGCATATCCAGCTGCTTCTATAGCACCCCAAACCCTGATTTCTTCTGTTGGTTGTTTTGATGCCAGTGCCCCTTGTCTACCCCAAAATAAAATGTGAGAAAGGATCAAAGGCAGCTCAGCAGTGCTGGGGATGGCGCTGAACCCTAGCTTTTGGGAAGGGGCTGGAGTTGTAGCTCAGTGGGGCACATTTGTATAGGACAAATGAGGCCCAGGGTTCAGCTCCTAGCACTGCAAATAGACAAAAACAAAAGCAAAAAACTGAATGGAGAGAAGCTGTTTCAGAAGACCTGGGACTTGTTTCGAGGCATTCACTTGGAAGCACAGCCAATTACAGTTTCCAAATAAAGCAACTCCCTGGGCAGGTCAGCTGAAGCCTCAGTTTGCTGCTCTAATGAGGCCAGGCGGATAATGGCCCTGGTTGAGGCAGCCTGACCAGGTCTTCCTAAGAGCAGAGCAGTAGGTGAGGCAGGGAGCGCTCCTCCCTGGGGTGGACACCCTCGGGGCTGTCCCTCTCACACATCCTTTCACTGGAGGCCCAGGGTTCCATGCTCAACATGGAACAACAAACAGCGGGGTGGGAGGTGGCTGAGGACAGACTTCCTACATGAATAAGACAGAATGGTGAAGAAGCCTGGAGCTTATGCAAAGCAACTACACTAGAAGGAAAGGCAGAGCAGAGCTCTCAAAGTAACCCACAGATGAGCATGTGTGTTAGGAGAGGATTCCTGGGCTTGGTAACACACACCTCTAATGCCAGCATTCCGGAGACAGAGACCAGCCTGGTCAGCACAGTTCTAGGCAGCCAGAGCTACACAGGGAGACCTTACTAGGGGGAAAAAAAAAAAAGAGGGAGAGGAACAACATTCTAGGTCTGGGAGCTGGAGCTGCAGTCACTTAGATCAGAGCCCTGTGGGAACCTCCCAAAGTCTAGAACCTTCCATGCACAGTGATTTCTGTGTGCCATGATATCGGGCTTGTGCCCCTGGACTTAAGAACCTGCGTGTCTTGAAAACACTTTCAAGAGTCCTGCAGCCAAGTGCAGAAGCAAGTTACTGCCGGTTGGCCAGCGTGGTCCCGTCTGTCATGCTCCTTGAGATGTGGCTCTTGAGAGGAAGTTGCCTTACCATATGGGCTCATAGCTTTCTTCCTCCAAATGCAGGACAAGCCCTTACCCGTCAGCCAGCCCCTGTCCCTGTACACATGTAGTTTTATTGTGACAAAGCAAACTATACAACTTTAACACCCAAAATTATACATCCTTCCTTTCTAGTATACCACATATACATATGTGTGTGTAATTAAATTACACACAGAAAACGCCAACTCCAATAACTACAGATTTGGCTGACTTTTCCCACTGTGTTGTAGGACAAATCATTACTGGCAGGGAAACTTACTTCAAAAATGGCATCTTAAACACACATAGGGGCTGGAGAGATGGCTCAGCGGTTAAGAGCACTGACTGCTCTTCCAGAGGTCCTGAGTTCAATTCCCAGCAACCACAGGGTGGCTTACAACTTATAATGGGGTCTGATACCCTCTTCTGGTGTGTCTGAAGACAGCTATAGTGTACTCATATACATAAAATAAATAAATCTAAAGAAATAAAATCACAAATAAGCTGGGCAGTGGTGACACACGCCTTTAATCCCAGCACTGAGGGGATACACAGGAGGATCTCTGTGAGTTCAAGGCCAGTCTGGTCTACAGAGATAGTTCTAGGACAGCCAATGCTACACAGAAGACCCTTGTCTCAAAAAAAAAAAACAAAAAAAAAAAAAACAAAAATCAACACTTGCTGCTAAGATGAAGTAGGCACTTTTTAAATTATTTCCCTTCTCTGTGGCTCTGGTTCAACTCCTAGTGTGGCAAGGCTGGATGGGTACAGAGGGTGAAGGCCACTCAGGAATCTAGCAGCAATCACAAGCCTGCTCAGAGCTTCAGGACCATGGGGGAATCTGTTCACAGCTTCAGAACCAACTCACCCTTGGCAGACATTCCCCATTCTGGAAGGCTAATCCCTCATCTCTTGCTCCGACAGCACTTGGTTAAACAATCAAGTAAGTACACAGCTACATAAGGAAAAATCTCAAGACTGCCTACTTTACAAAACAATCCAAAAACAAAAAAAAGAAACAAAACCCAGGAAAAACAGCAATACTGGGGGACTCACTTGTGGTCCCAGTATACAGGAAGGGAGGCAAGAGAATTCCTTGCTTCTAAGAATTTGAGGGTAACCTGAGCAACAGTGAGACCCTCAAAAATAAGTAAATAAATAAATATACACAAGACATCCAAATTTAAGTGTTTATTTTTTAAAATGCCTAAAAATAGTTTCTGTATTTTCACAGTTTATACTCACATTGAGGCACAAAAGAAACATCTATGCCAAGGCCCTTAAGAAGTAACACCAACCAACTTGTAGCCTTAAGGGCCTCCTCATCTGAGCTCTGGCCAACTGAGCAGGCAAGTAGGTGGCTTGTGTCCTCCAGCTGAGGTTCACGGGGGCAATTTGATGCCATAGATTTGTCAGAACTTGGGTGGGGGTGGTGGAGACAGTACTCAATGACACTCCTAGGTCTCCAGCCCCTCCTAGGATCCCAGGCAGGCCCCCCGGTCTGCAGGAAGGTGAGAAAGCCACAGACAGGGGAGAGATAGGTGGAGGAAGTACAGTCAGCCACAGGGGGAGCTGGCAGGGGGGACAGGACAGTCACATCCAGCAGCACAGATACAGCAGCTGCTCAGAACAGAAGAGACGTGGCACACATGGAAAAGAAATGATGAGTTACCTGGATGAGGTCTGGAAAATGGCCCGTCTTTAGCTTGTGTGACTCCAAAACATAAGAAAACCAAAATACTGGCCACAATACCTCTGCAAATAAAGAACAAACAGCCCCTCAGTGTGTGCAGGCTTCTTTCAGGCAGAGGTGGGAGGCAGCAGGGACCCCAGTGGACACCCATGATAGACTAGCCATGCTGGAAACAGCCCACAACTCCGTCTGGCAGCTGCTTGGCGGGAAGCTGGTCCACATGGCTCACTCCACCTCAACAGCCCACAAGCAGCACACTCACAGATGTCCACGTGTTAGGTTTCTCCTGTCATTTAGAGTGTCACCACCGGTTCACTTGATTAGACCTCATAAAGCCTCTGAGAAATTTCAGGATCTAATGGCTATCTCATAGCACAGGCCTAATGGGCCTTGCCAGAATTTTCGTCCTGTTGGGTCACCACCTCCTACACCAATGTGCTCTTGGAGGTGCAGGATGGAAAGTATGATACCTACATGTAGACCACACATTGAAAACAGGGCACAGGGGGCTGGTGAGATGGCTCAGTGGGTAAGAGCACCCGACTGCTCTTCCGAAGGTCCAGAGTTCAAATCCCAGCAACCACATGGTGGCTCACAACCATCTGTATCGAGATCTGGCACCCTCTTCTGGAGTGTCTGAAGACAGCTACAGTGTACTTACATATAATAAATAAATCTTTAAAAGAAAACAGGGCACAGGGCACAGAAGCACGGACCACACAAAGCCAGGGCCGAGGCCGTGAGGCTACAGTCTCTGCTAAGGACCCCCTCAGGCCAGTGTTCACAGGAATCCCCGTCTCACTGTGCCCCGCCCTTGCTGATGCCCTTAACATCTGGACATCCTACCTCATGGCCGTGGCCAGAACAAGCCAGGAAAATTAAGAATTACCTGCCTGCTCCGAGCAGCCAAGACGAGAGCCACCCCCAATCTTAGCAGAGCATGTGCAGCTCTCCAAGCACATGTGATTATAGATTAGTCCCCAATCTGGCTCCATACCACTGCTGCCAGGAGGAACAGAGCACTTGTGCTCAGCTCTGAGGAGAGGGATCATAGCTCTTTCACAGAAGCACTAGCAAGACAGGAGGTGGGAAAGGAAGCTGGAAAGGGCTCCCTGAAGCAATACCTCACACAGGGCACAGCCTGAATTAGATGCCTTCCCCTGTAGACTGCTATCCTATTAGCAGTCTAAAGCCAGCCAGACCATAGTGGCAACAGGCATACCCAACAACCAGTCTTGGCTTCAGGTGTTCTTCAGTGAGAGACCCAGACTCCTTAGAGTCACTCTTTTTTTTTTTTTTTTTAATTTATTTATTTATCTTTCTTTTTTTTTTTTTTTAATTGCTCCTTAGAGTCATTATTAAGGATAGGACTGAAGCAAAAAGGAAGGGAAAAAAATGGACCTAGAGGTTCCTGTTGTGTCTGAAACTCAGAAAAGCCCATTAGCGTTCTCAGGTCATGTCCCAGTAATGGCCTAAGGCAACACTGAGCAACAAATCTCATGTCCACGGTGAGATAAGTTGATTAAATCAGTAAAAGGGCAATAGGCAGGCTTCCCGTTCAGAACAAGCTCGTGAATGGTGGCTCTGCTAACCCAGCTCTCTATATAGCAGCCACATTCCACATAGCTAGCATATGCAACTGAGAGATGTTTTTAGGAAATGGGAGATAGGCCGAGCGGTGGTGGCGCACGCCTTTAGTCCCAGCACTCGGGAGGCATAGACAGGTGGATTTCTGAGTTCGAGGCCAGCCTGGTCTACAAAGTGAGTTCCAGGACAGCCAGGGCTACACAGAGAAAATCTGTCTGAAAAAAACCAAAAAAACAAAAACCAAAAAAGGAAATGGGAGATATATGTGGGTATACAGATAGCACCGTATGTAAAAGATCTGAGTGTTCACACATTTCATTATCTTTGGAGGACCCTGAAACCAGCACTCCACAGATACCAGGCAGGGCAAAAGGCAGGCTTCCTGTTCAGAACAATGGCAATCCTACTGGGTGAAGGACAGTTACCATTCCCAAAAGAATAGAAATGAAAGTCAAGACAAAGAGACGCCACTGTTCTACTCACCTGAGACAAGCCCTGGTCACACCTACCTGGGACCATCAGTGTCTAAACTACACAGTCCCCTGTGGTGCAAAGCCACACGTAGCCACGTAGGCTGGGTGGTATGGGAGGGACCTGGGGCATACACGACAGACAACAAGGAAAAAGTCTGTGCAAGCTCATGGTTTTCTTTCTAAAGAAAACTTAAATAGTTATTTTTTTAATTCATTCATGTGCACTGGGTGTTTGGCCTGCACGAATATCTGCGCCATATGTGTGCAGCATCTACAGAGCCCAGAAGAAGGAATTGGAACTGGAGTTACAAACAGCTGTGAGCTGCCATACAGGTGCTGGGAATCAAGCCTGGGTCCCCTGGAAGAGCAGCTCATGCTCTTACACAGAGCCATCTCTCTGGACCCCTTTCAAAAGGGTTCAAAAACTGGTTGAATCCTCGGAGATGAAGCTAGTGGATACGGGAGGCTGAAGTATTATAGATAACATACATTTCCGTTTGTAACTAACTGTATCTGTACTGAACTTAATCTGAGCTTGTTTCTGATGTTCCCCAGTGGGGGCAGTTCTGACCTCTGTCCTCTGGTAACCTAAAAACTCTACTGATTTCTGGCACCTGTCACATAATCAAAGATACAGCAGCAGCAACTGCAGAGGTGCCAATCCATGGGCTCTTGCAGCCTCTGCCTCTGTTCTTAAAGAGCCCATCTCCTGGCACTTCAGGAGGCTCAGTGCATCTATAAATTGATCCTCTTGTCAGTATGCGTTCGTTCTTAGGGTCCCAGCCATTACATTATCTAAGATAGTTTGTGTGTGTGTAGCACTTGGAAAGAAAGCCAGGGCCTAGACAGCATAAATCAAATATCCTACCATTGCCCTCACCTTTGAAAGCACGATGCTGGACCTCATGTGAGTTTAGTGGGGCTGGAGAGATGGCCCAGTAGTTAAGAGCACTGGATACTCACATAGAGCACCCAGGTCTGATTTTCAGCACCCACGAGACAGCTCACTATCATCTCTACCTCCAGGGGTTCTGTCATGAGCACCAGACACACAAATACAGATGAGAGAGAGAGAGACTGAGAGATTGATTTTAATTCCCTAAGTTGCTTTCCAATGCGGCCACATCCCTATCAGTAATGAATGAGCTGCTGCTGTTTCAAACTCTTATCGTCTTTACATTTCAGTCCTGCAGAAGCTGTGTGGTGGAATCTCGCAGTTCTCAGTCTGAGGAGCCCTGCCCTGGGATGTTGGCAGCGCACATTTCACAGGCTGTTTCTCTCCTCTTTCTCTTTCTTGGTAAAGTACCTCTTCAGGGTTTTTTTCCCAAGACTTATTCCTATTACTTTTAATGTGCACATTAGATGTAAGTGCCAACAAGGTGTCAGATCCCTTGGAGCTGGAGTTATAGACCATTATGGCCAGCAGCCATTACTGCTGAGATCTGAACTTGGTTCCCCTGCAAGAACAGAAACTGCTCCTCGCAGCTGAGCCATCTTGCTGGCTTTTACACAGTCTTTACCTCACTTTCTTGACAATGGTTCTCACTATGCTGTCCAGACCAAGTGATTCTCCTGCCTCAGCCTCCTGAGTATCTGGGAGTACATGTGTTCCATCAGATTCTATTGTGTTGCTTCTTTTTTGTGTGTGTGTGTGTGTTTTTTTTTTTTTTTTTTTTTTTCGAGACAAGGTTTCTCTGTATAGCTCTGGCTGTCCTGGAACTCACTTTGTAGACCAGGCTGGCCTCGAACTCAGAAATCCGACTGCCTCTGCCTCCCAAGTGCTGGGATTAAAGGCGTGCGCCACCACGCCCGGCTTATTGTGTTGCTTCTTGTTAATTGTGTTTGCCTTTTGAAAAAAAAACTGTGGGTAGATTTTTTGTTCTGTTTGAGAAAGGCAGGCTCTTGCTACACAGCCCAGATTGGCCTCGAATGTAGGAGTCTCCTGCTTCAAACAACTCAGCACTGAGGTTACAGGTGTGTAACTCTATCATGCTTAGTTCTGAAGTTTGTAAAATGTTTTAAATGGTAAATGGACTGGACAGCTCACTAACTGAGAAGGTAAGAGAGCCAGAAGTGCCCCAGGTCACCACTCCAGATGATAAATCATGAGCCATCTGTGTGGGACAGCTTACCAACAGTACTGACAGTCTACAAAGATATATATCCCTGGTGTGGGGAAGAAGCCAGGCACAGAAAGTAACATAGCAACACCACTCCTGGGAAACCAGAACACATGGTGTGAGACTCAGGGCTGCCTCGGTCAGCAACAGGCACATAGGTATGTGCATCTCAAACTTACCAAGCTGGAACTTTATTAGAAATGCATCAAATTATAGACCAATAGGTTAATCTGAGAAGAAAACAAAGCTGTACAGTGGTCTGTGTCTAGAGTCCTGGCTATTAAAAAGAGGCTGAGACAAAAGAATCACTTGAGCCCTGGAGTTCAAGAACAAACTGGCAGCTGGGTATGGTAGAGAATGCCTTTAATCACAACACCTGGGAGGCAGAGGTAAGTGGATCGATCTGTGAGTTCCAGACCAGCCTGGCCCACATAGTGAATTTCAGGACAAGACTGGCAACATCGTGAAACACAGCCCACATCTCAAAGACAAAGAGCAATGACGCACAAGTAGAAAGGAAACTCTTTACAGAGGAGGCAGAAGAGATGGCACACTGGTTAGAGCACTAGCTGCTGGTGTAGAGGACCTGAGTGCAGTTCCCAGCACCCGAATCAGAAGGCTCATAACTGACTATAACTCCAAATCCAGGAGATCAAATGCCCTGACACCCATGGGTACTATATGTACATAGTGAATGTAACTCACACAGGCACACATGTATGCACACAAAAGCTAAGTAAATCTTAAGAAACATGTTGGGCTGGAGAGATGGCTTGGCAGATAAGAGCACTGTCTGGTCTTCCAGAGGTCCTGAGTTCAAATCCCAGCAACCACATGGTGGCTCACAACCATCCGTAATGGGATCTGATGCCCTTTTCTGGTATGTCTAAAGACAGCTACAGGGTACTCACATACATAAAATAAATAAATCTTTTTTTTTTTAAAGAAATATGTTACAAACTAAATCCGGAGAGATTGCTCTCTTGGCCTCTGAGGATACTCACTTACCTATCCCAATACATACATACACATAAGTAAAAATAATTTTTTAAATGAAAAATAAGTAAGTCTTGCAATTGTCTCTCTATGAAACAGTGCTTGCTTGGGATATATAAGGGTCTGAGTTCCATCTGCAACAACACAAAAATTATAAATATTTTCTATAAGGCTGGTGAGATGACCCAGCAGGTGACATGCTTGTCACTAAGCCTGACAACTTGAGTTCAAGCCCTGGGCTTTGCATGGTAGAAAGAGAAAACCAACTCCCAAGGTTGTTATCTGACCCTTGTGCATGTGTGCTTTGTACACGCTTGAACATACACATACATGCAGACATAGTATGTGATGAAAAACTACCACATGAACACCACAAAAATTATAAAATATTTTCTATAGAGCTGGTGAGATGGCTCAGTAGGCTACATGCTTGTCACCAAGCCTACTTTTAAGCACATAAGAAGACTCCCATCATTCCAGGGAGGAGCAAATAGCAGATTCCAGGCTCTACCAGAAGAATTACAGGCCAGAAAGGTAGTTCCTTCATGCTCTTAAAGAGGAAAAAGGGGGACAAAGATGAGGAACAGATGTGCAGTGTCCCCTGGATGAAGAAAGGCTGTGTCCACACGGTCCAGTGCTACCCTCCTTACACTTGGGGAGTCTGAGCTCTTGGACTCTCTAGGTTCTGGGTCACCTAGTATTGACAACCCCACCAACAGACTGGGTGGACGACAGCTCTGCAACAGCTCTGGCAGGTGACTGGTGACCACTCCAGGGTACCTTTGTATGTTCCTGCTCTTCAGAGAGGACTGTACTCTCCTGAGACAACTCTTGTCCAGTGAGTGACATCAGACCTGGGCATCTTTAGCTAAACTTCTCATATAGAGAAACTTTTTTGGAGTGCAGGGCCTGGTGCTAAGGATTAAACCCTAGGCTCCTGAATGATATATGCAGTCCCTGGAAAGCACCTCCCGAGGTATAACCATGTCTCAGCTCTTTGGACTTCTTGCTGTGCCTTGCAGATGCCAGCAGACCCTCTATTCCCAGGTACACACAGATGCCAGCAGACATAGTTTTGTTGCTTGTTCCTTTTCTTTTTTCGAGACAGGGTCTCAAAAAATAGCCTGGAATGCTATGGAGGCCAGGCTGGCTTCAAACTCAGAGATCTGCCTTTCTGCTTCTCAGTGCTAGAAAGGTGTGTGCCACTATGTCCCCTTTGTTTTTCTGAAACAGAGTCTCATGTAACACAGGCTGGTCTTTTGAACTCACCATGTAGCCAAGATTGGCCTCAAACTTCTGATCCTCCTGCCTCAGTTTCCCAAGTTCTAGGTCTACATGTGTGAGCAACCATACTTTGCTAAGACCCAGTTCTACTTGAAAATTCCCTCTGAGCAGATAAAGGCACAAAGAGGAGTACTGCCTCCATACCCCAAGGGCCAATATCTGCAGATGACCCCTCTGTCAGCACCAGGACAGGAAGGACAAAGTAGACCTGACCCGGTGGCCCAGGAAGCACAAGTTCCTCTCTCAGTGTTAACTCATCTCCTTAAGAGCATGCTGAGCTTATAGACCTTGCCTGAGACTTAAGAGTCTGGTAGAAGCCTTCCGAAAAAAGGAGGGAGGAACAGGCAGGCCTACAGATGAGAATGAGCAGGAAGTACCAGCATAGGCCAGGGCAGACATCTCCAGAAGGGCTAGAGGGCCTGGGAACAAGCTATCCCAAGCTCGGGAGAGAAAGGGAGAGAGGGAGAGGGAGAAAAAGAGAAAGGGAGGGGGGAGAGAGAACACTCCTGAAAGGCTGACTCTGAGCTGGAAGTCACTGAGCAGTAAAGAATTTCACGGAGAATAGGCCAGGAACAGCTGGGAAACAGCTAGGGAGGTTACCTGTACTGCACAAGAAAGGCAGAAGGGAGCCCTAGGGTCCAGACAAATTCACCCCATTCAATTCTTAGAGCAAAGTAATAAGACTCCCAGTTTTCAAAAACAAAATTCTAGCCTAGAAGTGTTAAGACCATGGAGATTCCACAGGTCAGGGGAAAGCAACCAAAGTAGCCTGGAAACCTCACTAGGTCTCTCACGCCTCCCTCTGTATCCTCCCTTCTCAATACTCTCTGGCCTCCCCTCTAGCCCTCCCAGAGCAAGCAGGACCTGCACAGAACCAGTAACTGTAACAGTAACTGACCTTCCTTCCCAGGGCAGACATGCAGCCCAGAGAACCAGAGGAGCAACAGAAAAGTCTGTCAGTACTCTGGAGTAACTTGTCCCTGCATGCTAGGGACTAGCTTAGGAACCTGAATGCAACAAGGACAGCGCTTGTGACCTGCCTGCACTCAAGGACGTAAGTGCCATCACAGGGTTCATTGCTGGTGGCTCTAGATCCCAGACAATCTGAGGATCCTTACGTCTGAGGGGAGCTGCTGGTGTGATGATGTGGTTGCTCTCACAAGGCACACCAGCTAGGGGGAGTCACCCTGAAGGCTAAAGCAAAATATCCCTACCACTCAGAGGTGACGAGTTCCCATAGTCCTGGGCAAGGAATACCACACAGCTTCAGGGGAAGGTGTGGAGGCCAGTCACTCAGACACACAAGGAAAATGCAGAGCCCTGGCTGGCCAGAGCTCCACAGGACATCACACCCTCTGAACAGAAGCAGTTACCTCTTGGTGTTGTAGGCTGTATCCTGAGGGGTTTCTTCTAGGAGAGTCACGTAGCCCAGTGCACAGGTGAGGATGAACAGCACAGTTAAAGTGTGGGCACGCCTGAATCCAAAAACACACAGGTAGTGTCAGAGCAGAGATCACCAAACACTCACGTGATACCTAGTCACCCAGGACAGGAGCGGGGCTCACCTGCACTCCCAAGCTGACCGACCATTCCCGTGGGTACCAGAGGAGTACTACCTTCCAACACAGGTAGATATGGTCACATTTAACAGTAACCGTGGAAGGCTTCCCCCAACTTCCCCTTTGGGCCTCTGGTCTTACATATGCTAGACAAGTACTCTGCCACTAAGCTCCAATCCCCAGCTCATTTCCGAAGACCTTAGAAATTACTTCAGCTCCTTGGTTTCTGGACTGCTCTGATCTTCTCAGTTTTTGAAGTAGCCAGCAAGCTGAGGGCATCCTTGGCTGTCTACGATCTTGAAAGGAGTACTATTTTCTATTTCTTCTCAGTAGACCAGGAATATCTGAGCAATAAATAGCACCTTTCCCTTTTGGTCAGTGTCCACCCTATTACTCACAGTCACCAAAACCTCGCCTCCCCGGGCCTCCCTGATCTGGAAAAGGTGAAATGGGAGGGAGGGCATCAGCCAAACAGACTCACAGCTAAAGACCTCAGAGTGTTTCAATCAATGCTTGTTCAAGAGTGAGCTCTACCTTGTTGCTCCTTGTCTAACTCTCTCGCTCTCTCTCTTTCTCTATACACACTTACAAACACACACACACACACATGGGGGGTGAGGTGGGGGGTAGGATGGAGGGAGGGAGGCACAACAGATTGACGAGACAGGTCATCTTTCTCCTTCCAGAATGTCAGGTTTGTGCAGCGCTGCCTCCTACTCCTCCCTACCATACACAGACACTGGGATGGTCTGAGTCCCATGACTAGGCCCAATATGAGAGTTGACCTATGTAAATTTTGGGACTTCAGTCACTGCCCAGGGGCAGGCATGAGGACAAACTGGTTCCTTGCTCTGAGTGGAAAATACCCAGTTGCTATTCTTCCCTGGAGATGACCACGCTCCTCACGCTGAGTGGGTAGGAAGGCAACCCTGCCAGAACCAACCAGGGAACCATGAAGGCGTTGCCAAGAAAGGGACAGGGCCGGTCCCAGGTCAGGTCTTCGAGAGGCTTCTAGCCTGTTACACTGGCTTTCTTGGCTTTTTGATCTGATAGTCAAAAGGGTATGAATTATCAAATCATGCTTGCTAAATGTGGGCTAGTCTAGGTAAGCCCTAGCCCACAGTGATAGATCACTCATATCTGAAGCTGCAGAAATTATTGCTGCGGACGTACTGGTGATTTCTGCCCCAACTCTCCTAGATGGCTCACTAGAAGCACCATGCTCTAAGACCCAAGTATAGACTACCAATTCTCAAACTGCCACAGATTCCATGCTGGTGGGAGTGGGTTAGAAAGTGATATCCAAGCCAGGCGTGGTGGCACACGCCTTTAATCCCAGCACCCGGGAGGCAGAGGTAGAGGCAGGCGAATTTCTGAGTTTGAGGCCAGCCTGGTCTACAAAGTGAGTTTTAGGATAGCCAGTGCTATACAGAGAAATCCTGTCGGGGGGGGGGGGGGGGGGAGAAAAGAAAGAAAGTGAGATCCCGTGGTAGGGGGTTGGTTTGAAGCCCTGGCTCAGAGGTTAACAACACAGGCTACTCTTCCAGAGGACCCAGATGGGGGTCCCTAACATCAACTCAGCAGCTCCCATCTGGAACCATGGTTCCAAGGGACCCAACACTCTCTTCTGGCTTCTAGGGGCATTGCATACATGTTTTATACACACACATGCAGGCAGAACATCAATACACACAAAATAAAACTTTATATAAATAAAGTTCCAGGTCTGTGCCAGAATCGGAGCTCTTGTTTAGTTTCCTGATATATCCCCTAAGATAGTAATGACACTCAGCATAAGTCCCCAAAATACACACTGAAGAATGGCTGAATGAATAAATGAATATAAAGCAAGAAAGGCAAGCCAGCAACACACTCCAAAATTCTCAGTCAAGTGGCCGTCACCTATACTGAAGGACAGTCATGCCTCTCTCCTGTCCGAGAGCCATGGTGGAGGCTACCTGATAGAGAATGATGTTTAAATACTCGAGTAATTCACGGACTGCTATGGATATAAGGCCAACTGGAGTCCTTTATTTAAGTAGGCAACCAGGAACAGGCTCCTGCCACAAAGATCTCTTGGCTCCTGAAGTAAGGCAGTGCACGGTTTATGAAAACAAAAACCAGGTGTGGGTCAGGGATTTTGTAAGCATCATTCCCCTTTGTCCTGTCATCCAGGATATGACTGAGATGGTGTGGGGTCAGTTATGGGGTTAGAGGCCATTATGTCCAGTCAAGAAGAATGGGGTATGGGATCAGTCTTCAGATTAGTTTATGGGGTTGCAAACAGCCCGACTTATAGGCCATTTTAATATCCAAAGGACCTCAAAGGTCAGAGAAGGCCATTGGCACTAGCTCTGGCACCATACCCACAACTTCAACTGCCCCATGCTCGCTTTCGAGGGCTCTCTTCCTCCCTCCCTCCAGGGTCTGGCTGTACTGGAAACTCACTATGTAAACCAGGCTTGCTTCAAACTCACGTTCAAACTCACGGAGACCCACCTGCCTCTGCCTTCCGAGTGCTGGGATTGCTTCTTTTCCCTCTAATGTTTTCACAGTCATTAGACGGCATTATATTGAAAATAAGCTCTGGTTGGCTCTCACTGCAGAAGCTGTCCATAACCCAGGGAAGGTGCTAATAGTATAAGGTCCAGATGCAAAGCTATCTCCCACACCCAACCCACTTTCCTGCTATTTCAACTGTATCTCACCAGTGCCTCAGCTACCACTCCCACTTGCAAGCCAGAGATACAAGCTGGCATACGACAAGAGTCCCTCGGAGGACCCTATCTGTGTGATGGCACCTTCTCCTGAATTATCTTAACACTTCCAGACCAAGATTCTCTCTGATCAGATGTGTTCTGGACACTGCCACAGCTCTGTTCTCTCAGAGCTACTTCCACTTAACATCCCCTCCAGTGGGAACACATTTGTTTCTATGAGCTTGGTTCTCACTTGTCTGCAGGGCCCACCCTGGGGCTCCAGTGTCGCATAGGTGGGTAGAAAGCAAAGCCATTCCTCTCATGAAGCGTGCTCCTTCTCACAAACTAGGAAAGGTGAAGGGTTAGCCCAAGGTCATGGGATTACACCTGGTCAGCCAGGGCGGTGGCTTGGTCCTTCAAAGAAGCAAAACACCTGCAATTCCTACGCACTCAACTCCACTAAAGGCAAACGGGGCAACCTGACCCCAAAACTTGTCAGAGGTTGAGTTGTGCAAGCAAGGGTCACTGAAAAGGGTAGCAGTGAGGAAAATCTACCATACAGATATGCCATGCCCACCAGGCCAGTTCAGAGCAATGTTTCGGGGGAAGAGCAGGGGAACAACAGCTATCCGGCAGAAAGGAAACCTGAAAAGTCACTAATATGTAGTGGCCAGGCCTTCCCGGGGCTCCCCCGATCCGAAGAAACACTCGACATCTCATACGGAGACGACCACGGTGGGTTCCACGAGGGCGGGAGGGAGTGAGGCGCTCCGCTGGCTGATCCAGGCCCTGACGGTTCCCGATTTCAATCTAAACTGTCTGTCCCAAACTCCTGCCCCGACGCGGGGAGACCCTCACCAAAAGAAGGTGTTAGTGCCATCGTCGTAGACCTCGGACTCGGTGCTGCGGCGGCCCTCGAGCAGCGGAGACTCAGACCCCGAGCCTCCGGCGACTCTGCGCTCGCCCCTCCGCATGGCGCCCGGCCTGCGCAGCCCAGTAGGCTGCAGGCTGTGGGCTGGGGTCGCAGCGCTACCTGGCGGGGTCTCCGCGGGAGTGGGGCGGGGCCGTGAGGCATTGTGGGACGCGTAGTGCGCGCCGGGCCGCAGGGCATGCTGGGCGCTGGAAGGCCCTAAGCAGCCTGGTGGGAGGGACGCGGTCCGGTTGCTAGGAGACCGGCCGCGTGCTCCGCCTGACAGAGACTGTACAAGCCGGCTGGCAGTGGCTGGTGTTGATAAAGTTCCGAAGACATATAATCTCTGGGGATAGGGACGCACAAAAGAGACTGAACCTAAACTGTTGTGGTAGACAGCCCTAGTATGCAAACTAAACTCCAAAAGCTGAGGCAGGAGAATTGAACGAATCCAAGGACAGCCTGAGTTATTCAAATCTTGAATTAAAAAAAAAAAGGAGGCGTCTGGCACTGGTGGCGCACGCCTTTAATCCCAGCACTTGGGAGGCAGAGGCAGGCGGGTCTCTGAGTTCAAGGCCAGCCTGGTCTACATAGTGAGTTCCAGGACAGCCAGAGCTA
The DNA here is from genome assembly GCF_978045245.1 of Mus caroli. Taxonomy (NCBI): domain Eukaryota; kingdom Metazoa; phylum Chordata; class Mammalia; order Rodentia; family Muridae; genus Mus; species Mus caroli. Next base: position 4,236,301 of record NW_028227263.1, read on the forward strand.
CACAGCGAAACCATCTCGAAAATGAATGAATGAATAAATAAATAAATAAAATGAAATAGTGATAGAGAAATGGCTTAGCAGTTAAGATCACTGCCTGACCTTCTAGAGAATGGAGTTCAGTTCCCACACTCACATAGCAGCAGTGGCTCCAACGCCCTCTTCTAGTATCTAGGGCACTGCATACAGTTGGTGTACAGATGCATACACTCAACCAAAACACTTACACACTAATATCTAGATATAGATAGATAGATAGATAAATTATCGCCAGACATGGTGGCATAGTCCTTTAATCCTAGCACTCAGAGGCAGGAAGATCTATATGTGTTTGAAGCTATCCAAGTCTAAACCGTGAGCTCTAGATCAGCCAAGACTACACAGTGAGACTCTGTCTCAAACTTTAACGTAAATAAAAATTAATGACTACTTTAAATTAGCAGGACCAGTCAAGTTGGATAGTTGAAACTGGTATGGATAGTTGCTGAAAGTACTTACATTTTGCCAGAGGTAGGGAATGGGCTACTTGTCTGAGAGTGTGGGTCCTTCTTCAGTTTTCTCAGATGTGTTGGCTTGTGGTGCCACCAGCCAGCAATCCCAGCACTTTGAGGTGGAGGTATATAAATAAGGGAGTCTATGGTTATCCTTCCTGTGAGACTAGGAGTTAGATAGATTCCCTGATAGGCAGACAGAGAAGAGAGCCTATTGGATATTGAAGACGACAAAATTCAGCCGGGTAGCGGTGGCCCACGCCTTTAATCCCAGTACTCAGGAGGCAGAGGCAGGAGGATCTTTGTGAGTTTGGGGCAGTCTGGTCTACAGATTGAGATCCTAGAGAACCAAGGCTACAAAGAGAAACTCTATCTTGAAACAAACAAACAAACAAACAAACAATAAGATGGCAGACTTCTGGTTTCTTCTTCACCCTCCTTACCTGAAATAAAAGTCTAGTGGCTTAAAAGAAAGGCCTTGGTGAACCTTTTCTCCACCGGGAGGGTCACCAGTCCAGACAAGCTCAAGGCCAGATCAGGACATGTTTGCCCAAAAGTTGTGGGTTTGTCAGCCTCCCTGTCATTGTTCAAACTGACAAACCATAAATTAGAGGAGTAAGACCCCCCAGAGATCCTTGGAGCTCTCAGCCTGTGTTGCTGGGTATGGATGGCACCAGTAGTCCAGACCTTTCACTCCAGGTCCCAGGGGCAGGCAGATCTCAGAGAGTTTGGAAGGTTAGTTTAATCTACATAGCAAGTTCCAAGTCAGCCTGGGATATATAGTGAGATCCTGTCTCAAACAAATAACCACCCAGCCTTCAAAGGGACTTCAAAAAAGGGCTTCAGAGGGGCTCCTGAAGGCCCTCTTAGATCTGCAGAGGGTCTTTCTAGGTGCCCTGTGCAGGGTTTTAGACCTAGGGACAAGGGCTGAAGTGCATATTTTACATACTAAAACACATCTAGCTTCCAGGTTCTCCCAGCATCCCTCAGTCCCTGCCTGGCATACCACGCTGCTACTCTGAACTTTCCAGTTCAGGGGCTGGGCTGCCCTTTAGCCAGATATTTTGGTCTCTCTCTTCCTCCTCTTCCTCCTCCTCCTCTTCCTCCTCCTCCTCCTTCTCCTCTTCTTTTTCTTCCTTCCTCCTCCTCCTTCTCTTCTCCCTCTTATCTCTCTGCCCTCCCTCTCTCTGCATGCCCTCTTCTCTCTTTTCCCACTCCCTGCTGTCTCCCTTTCCATGGTGACTTCCCTAGCCCCCTTCCTTGGTACCAGTGAACCCTCCTACCCAAGAGCAGTTTCCCAGTGTACCTGTGTTTATATGTACTTTAATTTGGCTTGAATTGGCTCATTTCACTGGAGGAGAAATAACTTATCAGCTGGTACCTTGATGCTGGGTTTCAGACCTAGGATAAGGGGCTGAGGTACATATTTACAAAGCCCATCTGGCCTTCAGGTTCTCACAGCATCAGCATCAGTCAGTCCCCCTCCATCCCCCTCACCCCCACCCCCAATCTGAAACCCAATACCCTGTGTGCTTCTTCACCCTAATAAAAGCCTTTCTTTACCAGCCAAGTCTGCTGCTTGTGCCTTTAAAAAAAAAAAAAAAGATTTTATTTAATTTTTGTATGATCACACAGTCCCTGTCTTGAGACACACCAGAAGAGGGTACCGGATCCCATTACAGATGGTTGTAAGCCACCATGTGGTTGCTAGGAATTGAACTCAGGACCTCCTGAAGAGTTTGTTTAGTCAGTGCTCTTAACCACTGAGCCATCATCTCTCCAGCCCCCTGCCCCTGCTTGTGCCTTTTAATTCTTCACCCCACCCCCACCCCCAAGACAGGGTTTCTCTGTAGTGGTGGTTATCTTGGAACTCGCTCTACAGACTAAGCTGGCCTCTATTAGAAATCTGCCTGCCAGCTGGGCGCGGTGGCACACGCCTTTAATCCCAGCATTTGAGAGGCAGAGGCAGACAAATTTCTGAGTTCCAGGCCAGCCTGGTTTACAGAGTGAGTTCCAGAACAGCCAGGGCTCAGAGAAACACTGTCTCGAAAAAAGGAGGAGGACGAGGAGGAGGAGGAGGAGAAGAATTCGGACTGTAAATTTGAATGTACTACCTCCTTTAGAATTTAAAGGCAAGAACACAGTGGTTTCACTGGATACAGTGAATTTCTTCTGAAAATTGATAATGTCTGGGTTTTAAGAAAATAAAGTTATAGTTAGGTATGGTGGCAAAGAGGTTTAGTCCCAGCACTAAGGAAGCAGAGGGAGGAAGTTGTCTGTGAGTTCAAAGTTAGCCTGGTCTATGTATCTAAGAGAGCCAGAGGCCAGGCAACAAAGTGAGATCTTGCCTCAAAAAAAAAAAAAAAAAAAGAAAGAAAGAAAGAAAGAAAAGAAAAGAAAAGAAAAGAAAAGAAAAGAAAAGAAAAGAAAAGAAAAGAAAAGGGATAACGTTTTCCCCCCAAGGCAGGGAGTGCTTCTCTGTGTAGCCCAGGCTGTCCTTGAACTCACTCCGTAGCATCTGCCTCCCAAGTGCTGGGATTATAAAGGAGTGTATCAGAGAAAGAAAGGAACAGAAGTTACACAGGAAAAAGACACTTAGGTTAGTTTCTAGGATAAAATACTTTACTGTAAGGAGAGCAAACAGACCCAACATAGGCTTCTGTCAAACTCCACAACTGTCAAAAATACAAAATAAAAAGCAAAAGAGCATCCCGTGTACTGAAGAGTCCTTCGGGCTGAAATGTTGATCAGAACCTGAGGATTGAGGAGAATTACAATGTTTCAGATCCTGAGCCAAAGTTTCTCCGTCTTTATCATACTGAATAGCTATTCATTTCCCACCTTGTCTTTATCATACTGAATAGCTATTCATTTCCCACCTCTACGTATAACTTCCGTTTGGACTCCTGGGTCAAAACCTGGGGAGTGCATTCTTTTTTGACCACTCCCGTTCACCAAATCCAAACCTGATAATACTATCAGCGTCTTAGGCCTATACCAGAGATTGCCCGGCTTTGCTGCAACTGTTGCAACTTGATTAGCTGTGGCCGGCATCAGTGTATAGTGTATTTAGAAAATGCAGTCCTTTCCTCCCTCCTCCCCCCAGGCTCTTCCCTTTATAATCCAGACATCATTTTGAACGTGTGCTCTCACTCTCTCACTCAATCTCTCCCCCTCTCTTCTTCTCCCCCCCCTCTTTCCCCTTTCCTCCCTCTTCCTTCCCATGTTGACTTCTCTGGCCTCCTTCCTTGGGGGCAGTAAACTCTCCCACAGTTTCCCAGTAAACCTGCATTCACTATAATCTAATCTGGTTTGAGTTGCCTTTTTCCGCTGGCAGCAGGGAAATAATTGAGCACCTTCCTTCCCTCGCAGGCCGAATGCATTCCAGGAAGTCATGGCCTGGAGCAGTGACTCTTTTCTGCTTTCCTTCATTTCTTTTGCAGCAGATGCTTTTCTTTTTTTTTTTTTAAAGATTTATTTATTATATGTAAGTACACTGTAGCTGTCTTCAGACCCTCCAGAAGAGGGCGCCAGATCTTGTTACGGATGGTTGTGAGCCATCATGTGGTTGCTGGGATTTGAACTCTGGACCTTCGGAAGAGCAGTCGGGTGCTCTTACCCACTGAGCCATCTCACCAGCCCCAGCAGATGCTTTTCAAAGTAGCCAATGTTGGAAGAATGAGAGGTCAGACTCCAGGCAGTGAAGAAAAAAAAAAAAAAAAAGTCACCACTTGCATTAGAATAAAAAAACTCAAGTGCATGTCCTGTCTCCTACACAATCCTGGGTAAAGTTTACCCTTTAGTCACACTTCTTGTGGAGTGATGGTCTCTTTAAAAGTAGAGAGATGTATAAAAGATTCTCCCTGCCTGGCAGTGGTGTCACAAGCCTTTAATCCCAGCACTTGGGGGACAGGGCCATAGTTGGAGGGCAGCCTGGTCTACAGAGTAAGTTCCAGGACAGCCAGGGCTACACAGAGAAACCTGTCTTAAATAAAATAAAATAAAATAAAATAAAATAAAATAAAATAAAATAAGAGTCTCCCTTAAGCACCTTTACAGTAGTCATATTAGATGTTGGATGCCTAGAAATGGTGGCGCGTGCCTTTAGTCCCAGCATTCAGGAGGCTGAGGCAGGTGGAGTGTGAGACCAGTACTATAGGCTGGCTCTTGAAAAGGAGCCGGCTCTCCTGAGGAAGTTTTTGCTTCTGCCTACCATGTCCCCCATAGGAGTACTAGGGTTACAGATGCCTGCTATAGAACGCAGCTTCTTCCATGGGTATCGGAGTTAGGTCTTCCTTCAGGTTTGTGCGGCTAGCACTTTTACCTTCTAAGCCATTTCTCTGGCCTTGGGTAGGTTTGGCATTTTGGTTTTCCTTTTTTTTTTTTTTTTTTTTTTTTGGTTTCTTGACACAGGGTTATTCTGTGTAGCCTGGGGGCAATCCTGGAACTGCTCTCTTTTCGGTAGACCAGGCTGGCCTTGAACTCACCGAGATTGGCCTGCCTCTGTCTCACAGTGCTGGGATTAAAGGTGAGATTAAAGGTGAGTGCCATCACACCTCAGCCATGGGTAGATTTTTGCTGTGACAAGGTCTCAGCCTACAATTCATCATGTAGCCCAGGCTGACTAGAAATGCAGCCATCCTTCTGCCTCAGATAGCTCAGATAGTATTGGGATTATGGGCATGTGTCCTACTCAGTCTTATTTGATTAGGGTTTTGACAGAGTGCTTCTATTGGGGTTTTGGTGGGGCTGTATGAACTCCATGCTGAGCTTTTGAAACTGGACTTCTTGACTATACCCCAGGAGATTTTAGGGTGAGTCAGAATGAAGTAAAGCTGGAATTAATTAAGAAGAGAATTTAACACAGGTATACACATGGTAGGGGTGTGTGTAATAGGCATATGGGGAAGACAGTTGTACACACCCAAGCGGGAATGTGGGTTTCTCAAGAGAGTCTCCCTTAAGTATCTTTACAGTAGCCATGTAAGATGTTGGATGCCTGGAAATGTTGGCACACACCTTTATTCCCCGCACTGGCACTCAGGAGGCAGAGGTAGGTGGAGTTTGAAACCAGCCTTATGTACAGAGCAAGATCCAAGACAGTCAGGGCTACCTTGTGTCCCAAACCAAACCCAAACAAAGATGTTGATGTCGTCTGAAGTTACATCTCAAGGGGTTGCTAAGGAATATAAATGTGGTCCTAGAGTGGTTCTCGATGTGCACTGGATAGGACTAAGTTGATAAAGTAAAACTCTGGGTCACAAGGGTTGTATGGAGCTTTTACTGGAAACTTTTGTTTGTGAAACTTTCAATAATTTTCAGGCTTGCATCTGGGAAAGAAGTAACCCGGTACTCTAAGGTCATATACGCTCAGGGTTTCAGTATGGTTTATTGGTATTTTAACATAGCTATTTGAAAGTATTTCTGTGGGGCTGGTGAGATGGCTCAGCAGGTAAGAGCACCCGACTGCTCTTCCAAAGGTCCGGAGTTCAAATCCCAGCAACCACATGGTGGCTCACAACCATCCGTAACAAGATCTGACTCCCTTTTCTGGTGTGTCTGAAGACAGCTACAGTGTACTTACATATAATAAAATAATATATATATAAAAAAAAGTATTTCTGTAAAAAAGTAATATAGTGCCTCTACGTAGCCAGTCTTTACGGCAAAGGTCAGGTGCGTTGGAATTCTTGACTTTCAGCTGGGGAGGGGCTCCTTTCTACTTACGTTTTCCTGTCTTTCTAGCCTGCCTCAATGTTTGCAACTTTTACAGTTTGTTGTTTTTGTTTTGGTTCGAGACAGGGTTTCTCTGTGTAGCCCTGGATGTCTTGGAACTCACTCTGTAGACCAGGCTGGCCTCGATCTCAGAAATCCACCTGCCTTTGTTACAGTTTGTTAAAATACTCAACACCTGAATACTGAACCTTGCTCTACGAACAAATGTGTGAGTCTTCTGGTAAGCTGAGTGCTTGCCTCTCTGTACCTCCTGCCACCCATTGCTCTAGTCCGGTGTGGCTCTACTCGTTGTGTTGGCCCTGACTTATCTGTGGGTGTGTGTGTGAGAGTGGACAAGACAGGGCTAGATATGAGGGCAGGGTTGGGCCTTAGTTTCTATCCTGTAAGGGACCTTGAAGCAGCTGAAAGCTTGATGGAGTTGGCAGTACCCCGACTGCATTGTCTGCGACTGAGACGATGGCCTGTACATACAGAAGGCGAGGTGATACCAGGCCAAGCGAAGTAGAATCCTGCGCTGGTCGGCTAGCTACCGGCTTATCCCTTACAAATAATGCTTGGAGGAACGGCTGCCTCCAAGCCATCCATCCTTTTGCGCCCCCTCCTTGCACCTCTCTGGTGAGCTCCCTTGGAGGCGTGAGTTAGCTTCCCTAGTGTGGGTGTTTCTCCCCATCAGAGACCACGCCTCCTTTCGCCCAGACAAAGCTGAATGCAGTAAGTATAACATCAACTCGAGACTGCTTCTGCGAGGGGTGGCTCGCTGGCTTGGGGGAATCGTCTGGGACTGGTCTAGGGCCCCTGACCTCTGGAAGGGCAGTCTGGGGACGGACCATGGTCAAAGGCGGGGTTTCGGGTGGACTGAAGTGACGATCTGTGGGCAAGGCGGATAGGGCGGGGCTTATGGTTGGGGCGGGTCAATGGAGTGGCCAGGCTCTGGTGCCTGGCGCGTGGGCTGTTCCAGGGAGGAGTCAAGACCTAAAGGTCCGGCCCAGAGAACACAGCTCAGGGGCGGAGCTGAGTTACTTACCTAGGGTTCAGGTCCTACAAGTCGGCGTTGGATAGAGGCGGTCTCGGCAAGGGCGTGGTTTAAAAGGAAGAGTCCGCCTTAAAGGACCACACTGCTCGCTGCAAACTCCAGCGATGTGCTATGGAAAATTCTCCCAAATTCTCAGCACTTTACAAGTGCTTTTAGTTTCACAACTCTTGAGTTTTATTTTTGCATCTTGTTTAGGAACAGAGATGCTGAACAGCGCTAAGTTTAACGATCTCTACTCCTAACACTTCACAGGAACGCGAAGCTTCTACCAGAACTTCAGGATTCTGCAGGCGTTCCCTCCGCTGTAGGTTCGCACTGGTGTGTCATCTTCATCTTGTCTGAAGGCTGCAAAAGTCCTCACCTCTGTTCCTAGGGAGCAGAACACAGAGTGGCCTTTTCTCAGCTATGAAGAAGCCTCCTGTCAGAGACCCAAGGCTCTGGAGCCAGACAGGACTTAAAGGAAGTGGCAAATTCCGGCCTTACCCTGGGAAGAAGGGCGCCAACGTTCACGTGGGCGTGGCCTGGCCTGACTTCAGAGCTCAAGGTTTCCTTAGGCCCTAGGAATCACATTCAGGGTGGGAAATGGTAGAACACTGGCGGAAATACTTTTCTAAAAATACTCGTCAAGAAAGGAGAGAAAGCCTTTGCAAAGGAACAATCACATTTCAACTGGTAGGGTAAATCTACAAAGTTGAATGGATTATAGAAAACTCGTTCCCAGCACACCTGCTACTTGGGAGTTTGTTTGTTTTTTAAAGATTTATTTATTACTATATGTAAGTACACTGTAGCTGGCTTCAGATGCACCAGAAAAGGGCGTCAGATCTCATTACCAGTGATTCTAAGCCACCATGTGGTTGCCGGGATTTGAACTCAGGACCTTTGGAAGAGCAGTCAGTGCTCTTACCTGCTGAGCCATCTCGCCAGGCCCCCCCCATTTTTTTGGGGGGGGAGTGTTCTTTTTAAAAGATTTATTTATTTATTATATGTAAGTACACTGTAGCTGTCTTCAGACACACCAGAAGAGGGAGTCAGATCTCATTACAGATGGTTGTGAGCCACCATGTGGTTGCTGGGATTTGAACTCTGGACCTTCAGAAGAGCAGTCGGGTGCTCTTACCCACTGAGCCATCTCACCAGCCCGGGAGTGTTTTTAAGGAGCAAAGCAGAAAAACTGAACATTCTGTAGGGCAGCCCCAACCATGTGTGAAAAACACAAGGCCAGCTTCAGAAAGAGAGACGTGATAGACAAGCAACCTGAGAGATGATTGAGTCTCCCCTTGCATGGAACAAGGTTGGAAACCAGCCCAGAGAGAAGATAGGAAGCAGGTTCTTGGAGGCAGCCACTTCCACTCAGAGGCATCTTGGTCAAAGGGATGGAGTATTATCTAGTCACATGATTGACACATTCCTGAAGGGCTGGAGGTCCTAGGGCAAGGGCACCTAGTCTTTGGAGTTTCACTGCCCCCTAGAGCCCTCATTGGTCTTGTCCATCCCGATCCACAGTGAGGTCACTGGGTCTCGGTTAGCAACAGATACCTCTTAATGCACTTTGGCCCTTGAAAGGTGCCAAGATTTGTAGCTGGAGAAATAAGGAAGGAGTGGAAAGGTCCATGGTCCACAGGGAAGCTTGGGCCAAAGTTCTCTGCCTAGAAAGACAGGGCAGCACTGCCAATATCAAGGAGATTGGGCCACACTTCACAGCAGAGCCTCATTCACAGTGCCACTTCCACATCAGCTGCACAGAGAACAGAGGCCAAAGGGTGCAGCAAGTCTAGCAACACTAGATCTGAAACACTAGGTCGTGATATGCTAATAAATAGTAATAAACACAATCAAGTCGATGTGTGTTTGTGGTAGAAAGTGGTGTGAAAGATACAAAGTAGCATAGGGAAGAATCAATGTATTAACCTTTTTTTTTTTTTCTTCGAGACAGGGTTTCTCTGTGTAGCCTTGGCTGTCCTGGAACTCACTCTGTAGACCAAGTGCTGGGGTTAAAGGCATGCACCACCACTGCCCAGCCAATGAATTAACCTTACACAAACAGGAACATTGTCTTGTGAACCTGAGTTTCTAGTGTTTTCATAGTTCTCTAGTTGAAATCTCATGTGTTTCAGTGTCTTTGTTGTTCATTATAAGCCTTTTTTCTATATTCTCACGGACTGCATTCTTCCTGTTTGTTAGTTATTTTTGCAGTGTTTGGGATGGACCCTGGACCTCTAGTTTGCTATGTATACATTCTGCTGTTGAGTTGAACTTCAGCCCCAAAGCACAATTCTGTTTATTTTGTTTTTAGAGATAGGTTCTCACTCTGCCTTGCTTATCTTGTGGAAGGGTCCATATTCCGGGAAGGGAGTACAACTGGAGCTGGTCTTACGCCCCTATCTGGAGAGAAGATGAGCCAGACATTTTAGGTGCCAGTCCGTCCCCAAGACTGGCCAACAACCTCAGCACTGTTTCTGATGGTGTCTATTAACTTCACCTCCTATAACTGTTCTGAGAGGGAAATTTCAAAATAATAAAAAGATACATATATAGAGAGATCTCTTTTGTATCCCAAACTGCAAACCATCTTAGATGTTCAATAATATGAAAAATCTGGGTAAACATAGTTTATTCCATCCACAAAAACTTGTGTTCCTACCAAGTTACAATCCCAGAGTTCAGGAAGCCAAGGCAGGAGGAACACTGCAAGTTCTGGGCTATTGTGGGCTCTATAGTAAATCTAAATGGCATTTTGTCTCACACAATGAAAGAAGAAAGAAACAGAGAGAATGGGAGAGGGGAGCAGGTGTCCTGGACAGACATCCAGCTGTAGTATGGGGTCTTAGCTTGGATTCAACCCTTGCTGATTTTTTTTACTAGGTATTTGAGACTCTATGTCCATAGGTTGAAGGTGCTAGGTACAAGGGTCCTACTTTCTTCCTTAAAAAAAGGAATTGCATTCCCCAAGCTTCCTTGCCCTATGGTATGGCTATGTGATTAGATATGTGAAGGGTGGGGCACCCTGTAATGCTGTTGAGCAGCCATCTTGGAAGAGAGGAGTAATAGTTTCCTGCTGAAGGACTACACTTCCCAGCTTCCCTTGCCGACATATCTCCAGTCCTATAAGGAGCTACCTCTCATCTCCCTCCATAGGCTCTTGAGATCTGATGCCCTCTTCTGGTGTGTCTTTACATATAACAAATAAATCTTAAAAAAAAAAAAAAAAAAAAAAAAAGAGTTGCCTTGGTTATGGTGTCTCTTCACAGAAATAGAACGGTGACAACTAAGACATAGTTACACTGCTGGCTCTCTCTTTCTCTTCTTCCCTCCTTCCCTCTCTAGTTTGATATTTCCCCCTCTTCCCACCCCCCACCCCTGACCCGCTATAGTTCAATCCTGGAGCCTGCTAGGGCCCTGAAGCTGAAGGAGAGGCCTGACATTTATCTGAGAATCCCTAGCAAGTCTATACCAAGTCAATGCCTGAACTGTAGGAGCGTCATACACAGTGTTACAGAGTGACACAGTGTTGAGCAGGTGACATTGGGTGTGTCCTGGCTGCCAGCCACCCTGTGATAGATACTTTTAGAGATCCTGCCCTGACTATCAACCTTGTTCCTATATCTTCAGCTTCACAGTGGTTTTCAGATTGGGCCCCTTATACCTCAGTGTCCTATGTGCCCTTCCTGAGGAAGACCATCCTGCCCCTGCTAGCCTCAGCATCCTCAGGCTGCTCCCACACATTGGTTACTCTGATTCTGTCCATAGCCTTTTCCAGCAGCAGCTGTCTCAGTGCAGCTGCACAGCAGGGCTCAGTCTCAGGATACCCGGCTTCAGGTCATCACAGGAGCCCAGGAATGAGAAGTCCGTTCCTTTGGGACTCTGTCTTGCTATCCCTTTGCCTCTTTCTCCTCTGTGGAGTCGACAGTACATTTGGAAGGTCAGGAATGGACTCTGCAGATGTCTCAAGGACAGGTGGTACTAAGTACCTGTCTATTAAGATCGTCCATGTCGCTCTTCGGACTTGGGCTTGGGTTCCGGCGACATGGCTAAACGCAACAAGAAGGTCAGCATCGTCGGCAAGTACGGGACCCGCTATGGTGCCTCCCTCCGGAAAATGGTGAAGAAAATTGAAATCAGCCAGCACGCCAAGTACAATTGCTCCTTCTGTGGCAAGACCAAGATGAAGAGACGAGCTGTCGGCATCTGGCACTGTGGTTCCTGCATGAAAATAGTGTCCGGCGGGGCCTGGACCTACAACACCACCTCTGCAGTCACAGTGAAGTCTGCCATCAGAAGACTGAAGGAACTGAAAGACCAGTAGAAGCCCTGCTGTCTGAGACTTGCCTAGCCTGCAATAAACGGGTTATTTACGTTAAAAAAAAAAAAAAAAAAAAAAAAGATCGTCCATGTCACCATTTTCTCTTGAAGCGGTGTGTGTGTGTGTGTGTGTGTGTGTGTGTGTGTGTGTGTGTGTCACGGACTCTACCTTGCAGTCAGGGCATCCCTGCAGGGAAGAGGATAGAAAACCCAGGAGAGAGCTCCACCTTACCCTTGAGAAGAAGGTGTTGGGGTCGAAGGACACTGGAAGGGATTTTCTTGGCGGGTTTGCTGCTGGCTCCTCCCCAGCATACTTGGGCAAGCAATCAGAGGAGTAGGCGGGGCAAATCCACAAGGAAGTCAGGTAACAACAGGGAGCCCGCAGGCACTCTCACACCTGCCAGTGCCAGCATCCAGAGCCCCACGTTGACCGAGGGACCAGCCACCAGCATGCAGGTGAGCCTCGGTTCTGAAGGTACATGCCTGCAGCCTCTACAGCTGTCATCCTTCCCTGGAAGGCGTGGTGGCGGGCAGTTCCCAACCACCTGCCATCTCAGGGAGCATGTTGGCTAGAGTTAGATCCGTGACTATGGGGCAGGCTAAGGAAGAGGCACGATTGATGAAGTAGCTTTCTAGTCCTATTCTGGAATTCTGAAGATCCCAGGAACTGGGATCCTATGAAGGTATGTGATGTAGGGTTTTTCTGCCAGACTTATCTATGTAAGATGAGAACAGAGATGCTGTGGTGGGACACTCAGACCTGTGACTTGCACTGACGGGGAGGAACTATGGACACCAGGTTAGACTGGCCTGTGTAGCTGTGTGCCACGCTTTCTGGATCCTGCTCCAGGCAGACTGGACCTGGAGCCTAGGTGTAGTCCAGAAGGTAAGATGTGTGTGTTCTCGGGGTACCTTTTAGAAAGCACTATTTCCCCTTTTGTCAACCAAAATGGTCACCTGGGGCAGAGGCCAGCACTTAATCTCCAGGGAGGAGGCAAGGGCGAGGTAGAGAGTGAAACTAACTTCCCACGGAGGCACCAGGCCTCCAGGTGTGGGCTGTGTGGGTGGCTGCTCTCTCTGCTTTTATACAGTCCTCTCACTGGGCCTTCCAGACCCAGCTCTGGGAGCTGAGTGTTCAGGCCAGCACATAGACACCCTTAACCTGGCTCCAATATCCATCCCCTTGCCAGCCTCTTCCTCAAGCTAGTGGTATAAGGAGAGAGAGCATGTGCCTTTAGGACCTAAAGTTTAGGTACACAGAGGGTTTGGTGGTCCCAGCTCCTAGTTGGATCTGAGCCTGCCCTCTACTGTTTAAATTTCTTCCATGGCTCTCCAGTGCTTTTGTCGAAGTCCAAGAAACCATCCTTGACCTGGCTACTGTAAACGTCTAGCCTCGCCTGGTGGCTTTCTCCTTGCCCTTTATACTCCTGCAAAGTTGAAGTGCTGAGGACAAAGTCACCAGGTGTAGTGACTACCCAGTTCCCAGGGGTGCTGAGGACTGAGTCCCGTGGGGACTTGCATGTGCAGGGTCAGAACACAAGTCTCTAGAGTCAGTTCTCTTCTTTGACCACGTGGTCCTAGGGATCACACTGAGGCTTGGTGGCAGGTGCCTTTATCTGCCTAGCTATCTCACTGGTCCGGGCATAAGTTCTTCAGATCCATAACTTGTGAGTCTTCTGAGTCTCTGAAGGGGTTGAGAGCTGAATAAACTTGCCAAGTGAAGCTTGCCTCTCAGGACTGACACACATACATGTCTCTCTCCCAGAAATGCTGCCCCAATATTTTCCCTAGCTTGTTCATCTTTTGCCTTAGGAGGTAAAGATTGGGACCACCTCTCCCACAAGGTAGTAGACATGACTCCGGTCCCTATATGTGTCCACCCATGCACCACCCTCCAGGGCTCAGCGCTGAGAACACAGAGTTTCCAGTTTAGTGTCTGGGGATGGATATGGGGAGGCATTACTAGGCAGGGTGCCAGGGACATAAGGGTCCCCTGGCCGCTTCTCTTGTTGGTTGGGGTGTCATCTTCTTCCCAAGTTGAGACACAGGTGTACACCTGTACTATAGCTCCAACTGTGGGTTTCTGTCCTGGAGAAGTTCAATCCCTGCCCACAATCCCTGGTGGAACAGGTGGATCCCTCTGTGGGTAATGAAACGGAAGAGTGTTACAGGCCTCAGAGCACTAGCAAGGGAGGTAAACATGATCTTGGGACAAGGTGGGCCAAAGGACAAGTGGAGTGGGAAGCGAGGTCCACGCCTTCATGAACGTGTGCCGCGACCTGTGGGTCAGGCTCGGTTTGGAGATGGATGCTCTGTATGCACACTTCTCTTCTGTCTGCACTGACCGGGAAGGCAGCTTGGAGATGAGCAGGGCTGCCCTGCGCTGGTCCTCTGCATCCCTGACCCTCAGGAGGGAGGATTCCTTAGGAGATATGATGTCCCACAAACTGAAAAGGTGGCCTGTGTCCATAATGAAGAGCTAGGGGCCCTACCTGAGTCCTGAACCTTGAGCCCTAGCCCATTGTGTATGGCCTGTAGGACTGGAGATGCCAAGGGCTGGGGGGAAATGGCAGGAACCTTAGTGGCCAGGCTGGTGATTTTCTTCACTCTTTTCCTGCCCATGCCAGGCTGATTCTTTGTTGCGGAAGTGATATCCTTGGATTCTATTAGAAAGAAATTGAATCTCTGAGGGGCCAATCACTTCAGAGCCAGGGTGTCTGCCTGTGCTTGAACCCTAGTCTGGCTGTATATGGTAAGGTGAAAGTCTAGGTCCAAAGGCCAGCTGAGTGTGTGGGGACAGCCTTGTCCCCTATCCTGGGTATCCTGGAGTTTCAGGAGCCCACACAACCTGGAGGTGGAATCCAATGGATTAAGACCCAGGAGTTTTGAGCACTTCAGGAACACTGAGCAAGCTGTTTGGCTGGAGGTAAAGATAGTTTCACGAGCTGGTCCCATCATGAACGCCCCAAGGGCAACACTGAGATAGATGCTCACAGGCATTGCTTTGCCACGGATAGATATATGGTGGTCCTGCCCAGAGTGGCTTCAGCTTACACTGGCTGAAGTGATGTCTCCAGCCCCTGGAGGCTTCAGGTAACTGTTGCAAAGCTGCACACATCTCTAGTGGGAAGGGGATTTCTGATATAATTTTAGGACTGGCTAGAGACAGCCTCTTAGCCCAGCCTTCAAAGGTATACTTTGTGGGTGGCCTCTTCTTCCCAGGGTGCCCCCTAGTTTGGATTCCAAAGTCCTACAGGTTCCTGGTTCTGACCTAGGTCTTGTCTCTGCTCTAATATGTTCTACACACTAACATTTTGGGCCCACACTGATGATTGTGGCTTATGGAAGAGATTGTGGCTTATGGGAGAGGGGAGACATCAGAGGACATCTGCCCAGGTCGATCGAAAGTCAAGCTCATCTCACTCACCAATTCATCCCACATGACACTTGCTGGGCCCTTGTGGTGGGTGGATTACTAGGCAGGGTGCCAGGGATATAAGGGTCCCCTGGCCGCTTCTCTTGTTGGTTGGGGTGTCACCTTCTTCTCAAGTTGAGACACAGGTGCAGCTCTAAGTGTGGGTTTCTCTCCTAGAGAAGTTTCAATCCCTGCCCACAATATCTGAGTTGCATGTGTCTGTGGGCAGTGAATGGGAAGCCAAGAGAGCCCAGGAGTCTGGGGAATTTGTCAGAGGCGGGAGGGTGGGAGCAGACAGAAATGTCCAGGTAGAGAGGCAAGTATAGCGCACAGGGTGCACACAAGACAGGGAGAAGAAGGTCTGAGGCCTGTGCTCCTTCTGTCAGCTGGATGGGGATGCAGGGAGGGGCAGCACCTGCCCATTCTTTTTTTTTTTTTTTTTTTTTTTTTTGGTTTTTCGAGACAGGGTTTCTCTGTATAGCCCTGGCTGTCCTGGAACTCACTTTGTAGACCAGGCTGGCCTGGAACTCAGAAATCTGCCTGCCTCTGCCTCCCAAGTGCTGGGATTAAAGGCGTGCGCCACCCCGCCCAGCTTACCTGCCCATTCTTGAACCAGAAGCTCCTCCGGCATGTGTGCGAATGTGAGTCTGCACTCACGGGGCTTCAGGAGGGCATGGATTCAGCCGCAAGGCAAATAAACAAACAAGCAGAACCAAACCAAACCAAGCAAAACCACCTTAGGTCAAATTGGATTTCAGTATACCCAGGCGATATTGCAATATATTTATACTTAAAAATATGCAAGCAAGCAAGCAATACAACAACACCCCCCCCCCAAAAAAAAGGGTCCTTAATTTTGTTTGGTTTTGCTTTACTTTGAGATGAGGTCTTGTTATACAGAGCAGGCTGGCCTGGAACTTGCTATGTACATCAGGCTGGCCACAAATTCACCCAACCCTCCGAATCGTTGGCATGTGCTACCATGCCCATCCCAAAGCCTGTTTGTCTATCTGAAATTCCTACATGATTGGGTGGCCTGTATTTTGCCTGGCAGCTCTTCGGCTGGCCTGTTGGAGCAGTATGGTGAGAATTCTCTGGAGGAGGTAGGAGGAATATGTTTGAGAAGGGGAGGGATAACAGGTTCGTGGGGTGGGGGGAAGCAAGAGTCAGACTTGGCATTGCGGTAACTTCAGGGATGATAATATGCACTGTGGGGATAGAGGCAGGGGCTACTGAGGATGTGCACTGGGGTTGGTAATGGGCTAAGGAAGACACGCACCCCTCGGACCATGGAGTATGAGAATGGCTTCCCAACCAGCTGGACAGCTAGAGAAACAGCTTTATTTAGCTCAAGTGTCTAGAAGGACATAGTCCCTGCTTCTGGGACCATGGAGCCACGGACGAGGTCCTTGCCACTGTGAAGTCCCTCTATCAACTCCTGCATTGTTCGTAGGGGCATGGATGGGACTATGTCACTCATGTGTACAGAGCCAAGGGACACATCATGAATGACAAACCAACATCCTCAACATCTTCCCGATGCTGTCTCCTTAGCCACTGTGCATCAGCATCTTCCCGATGCTGTCTCCTTAGCCAGTGCATCAGCCCACTCAACTCCTCCCTTGGCCTTTACTCCATCTGGTTTGGAAAAGCACAACTTGCTCCAACCTGCCTGGCAGCCCCCACTTTCGCAGTTCTTCCTCCCCGCTTCCTACAGTCCACACCCTCAGGAAAGAAGCCCTGACTGCCACCAACTTCAGTCCTCAGGCACCTTGATTGTTCAGAGTACATGAAATCCTAAGAACCCAGCACCCAGCACCAAGGAAACAGAACAGAGCCCACAGCATCGATTGCCCTGCCTCTGCTCCCTCCCTTGGTGGTGTATATAGCTTAATTAGTGTATGTATGTAGTGTATTTTAGTGTATGTAGTGTATTTTAGTGTATGTAGCTTAATTAGCAGGTAGCTCTCCTAGCACACACGAAACCCTGAGTTCAGTTCCTGGAATCATAACCAGGCATGGTAGTGTCTACCAGTAATAACAGAATTTTGTAAAATTTTGTAAAAGCAAATTTTATTTATTTATTTATTTTTTTAAAAGATTTATTTATTTATTATTTGTAAGTACACTGTAGCTGTCTTCAGACACTCCAGAAGAGGGCGCCAGATCTTGTTACGGATGGTTGTGAGCCACCATGTGGTTGCTGGGATTTGAACTCTGGACCTTCGGAAGAGCAGTCGGGTGCTCTTACCCACTGAGCCATCTCACCAGCCCACAAATTTTATTTTTAAAAATTAAAACAATTGCAGAGACCTGGATTTGATTCCCAGCACCCACACAGTGGCTTACAACTGCCTGTAACTCCTGTTGTAGAGAGTCCAATGACCTCCACAGGGACATAAAGGCAAAATATTTGTACAATAAAAAGAAACAAAAAATAGAATGGGAGCCAGACAGTGGTGGTTCACGTGAGCCTTTAATCTTAGCACTCTGGAGGCAGAGACAGGAAATTTTCTCTGAGTTTAAGGCCAGCCTGGTCTATAGAGATCATTCAAGGACAGCCAGGGCTACATGAAGAAATTCTGTCTCAAAAAACCCAACCCAACCCAAACAAACAAACAAACAAACAAAATGGGGACAGGTGTGGTGGTGGCACACACCTTTAATCCCAGAACTCTAGAGAGCAGACGCATGTGGCTCTCTCTGGTCTACATAGTGAGTTCTAGCTAGCCAGGCTAGAACCCTGTCTCAAAAAAAAAAAAAAAAAAAAAAAAAAGAAAGAAAGAAATGGGTTAGAGAGATGGCTCAGTGGCCAAGAGCACTGGCTGCTCTTCCAAAGTTCCTGAGTTCAAATCCCAGCACCCACCTGGCAGCTCACAATTGTCTGTAATTCCAGATCCAGCTAATCTGACACCCTCACACAGAGATATATATAGGTAAAACACCAATGTATATAAAATAAAAAACAGATTTTAAAATGTTTCTTTAAAAAAATTTAAAAGCAGAGCTTTACTTGTTAATTGCTTTTTATTTTGTTTAAAAAAAAAAAGTATGTCTTGCTAGGGACTGGAGGGAGTTCAGTGGTGAGGAGCAGCAGGTGTTCTCCCCCAGAACCTTGGTTCAATTCCCAGCATCCACATGGAGGCTCACAAACATCTGTAACTCCTCTGGCCTTCTGTCACCTACCCAGTTCCATCTATCAGATGGTCTCTTTTGGTCTCCATGGGCAACTGAAAAATCTCAAGTCCTTCAGATTCCACTTGTGGCTCTCGTCGATGGGGACTATGCCCCTGCCCTGTCCCGAGTTTCTTGTCTGTGTCCTCAAGGATGGCCAGGCCACAAGGTCTAGTACTGCCCAGTGCAAATGTCCCCCAAGTTTGTGTGAACTAGTACCAGTAGTAGTACACACGTGTATCCCTGATGTCCCCAGATTTTGGTATTGTCAGACTTTTCTTTTTTTTTTTAAAGGAATAATTTATTTGTTTTATGTTTATGATTATGCTGCCACTGTCTTCAGACACTAGAAGAGGGCATCCGCTGAGCCATCTTTCCAGCCCCCTCTTCGGACTCTTTTTTTTTCCCTTGTTTTTTTTGTTTTTCGAGTTAGGCTTTCTCTGTGTAGCCCTGGCTGTCCTGGAACTCAGTCTGTAGACCAAGCTGGCCTCGAACTCAGAAATCCACCTGCCTCTGCCTCCGAAGTGCTGGGGTTAAAGGCGTGTGCCACCATTGCCCGGCCACCCTCTTCGGATTCTTGGGTAGCTGGTGTCTTCTAGGTCTCCAGCTATCAGAAGTACTGACCTGCATCACCTTGATTGTCCTGAGGTCGCCATTTCCTGCCCATCTAGTGTTCACTGAGTCTCCCCAGCTCAGAGCAGGATAGGGAGTCTCACTCCCTTGAGTGCCCATGTACCTGCTCAGAGACTGTAGGAAGAGGCTTCTGAGGGGCTTACATACTCGTCTCCTCATCTTTTTCTGTCTCCCAGGATGATGAGAGTTCCCAGATCTTTGTGGGGCCAGAAGGGGACCAGTTGCCATTGGTGGAAATGGGCACTTGTAAGGTAGGTCTGCTCAGACCTCCCAAGCTGGATCCCACCTACTCTGTGTGGTCCCACACCTCCTTCCATATCCCGTGTTCTATGCTGGGTTCCTGCCCCACACCTTCTCCCCTCCTGTGTCTTGTGCTGGGTTCCAGATTTACATTTCCTCCTCCCTGTGTTCAGGGTTCTCTTTCTATCCCATACCTTATCCCTCCAGCCTGAGGCCTCTGATCAATGGGACTGTGTCCTGGTGGCTGACCTCCAGACCCTGAAGATCCAGAAGCATGCTCAGAAGCAACTGCAGTTCCTAGAAAATCTGGAGAGCAATGGCTTCCACTTCAAGGTGGGCTGGTTTGCTTCAGGGGCCAAGTCATGGGCCAGAGAGTCATGAAGAATGGCATGACAGGGGACAGGGGACAAGATGGTGGCTGTGATTGAGTTCTTTTCTTGTGACTCTCAAGATGTTAAAGGACCAGAAGAAGGTGTTCTTTGGAATCCGAGCTGACAGTGATGTCATTGACAAGTACCGGACTCTCCTCATGAATCCTGAAGATTCTGGCTCCAGAGACGAGCAGAGCTTCAACATAGCTACCACAAGGTTAGGATGTATCCAGAGCCAGGCCAGGAGAACCCTTGCCCTGTGTCTAGGCAGGACAAGGGCCACATCCCATCTGTGGTAGGACAACAGTTCCATACAGTCTTAGTATGGATATCACAGGAGATCAGACCTGGTTCTGAACAAGGCTCTGTGCCTCAGTTTCCATTTTGTAATAGTAATATTGACACTCACTTATTGACATCCTGTGAGAACTCTTTTTTTTTTTAAGATTTTATTTATTATATGTAAGTACACTGTAGCTGTCCTCAGACACTCCAGAAGAGGGCGCCAGATCTCGCTGCGGATGGTTGTGAGCCACCATGTGGTTGCTGGGATCTGAACTCTGGACCTTCGGAAGAGCAGTCGGGTGCTCCCACCAACTGAGCCATCTCACCAGCCCCTGTGAGAACTCTTTATCACAGTTTCCCTGGAGATCCAGAATCAAAGTCATTAGTCACCACTTCTGGACTCTGGGGTCTTTATCTCCCATAGACCCCTTCCTCATCAGTCCAAACGCTCCTCTCTGGACATCTGGTCCTTGATATCTGACAGGGAGAGCCTCCTGTGTCCCCAGTTACCTGCTCCTCCACAAATACTCATACAGCCCCATCTGGTCCTTCTGTGTCACTTACCCAGGTCTAAGAATAGCTTTCTGGGGCCCTGGCTAGTTGATTCTGGCAAAGGACAGACAGGGAACTGGGTAGCAGGTTACAGAGTCCTGTGAACACAGAATTTTTTGGGAGGAATGAGGGGAAATCAGAAGAGTAGAAATACTGTCTTCATTATAGTTTTACTGCTGTGAACAGACACCATGACCAAGGCAACTCTTTTTTTTTTTTTTTTTTTTTTTGGTTTTTCGAGACAGGGTTTCTCTGTATAGCCCTGGCTGTCCTGGAACTCCCTCTGTAGACCAGGCTGGCCTCGAACTCAGAAATCCGCCTGCCTCTGCCTCCCGAGTGCTGGGATTAAAGGCGTGCGCCACCACGCCCGGCCAAGGCAACTCTTATAAGGACATTTAATTGGGGCTGGCTTACAGGTTCAGAAGTTCCATCCATTATCATCAAGGTGGGAGCATGGCAGCATCCAGGCAGAGGAGCTGAGAGTTCCACCTCTTGTTCTGAAGGTTGATAGAAGACTGGCTTCCAGGCAGCTAGGACAAGGGTCTTAAAAGCCCACACCCACAGTGACACACCTACTCCAACAAGGCCACACCTCCTACTAGTGCCATTCCCTGGGCCAAGCATATACCATCACAGACACCTTGATGGGGACAAAACAAGACAGACTTGTGAGGGGGTGTCCCTGTGATCACAAGATGACTATCTCAGGCACTTAAACTATATCTGACTGGCTGCACGAATGCCTGTGTGGCCTCAGTCAAGTTACCCTAACCTCTGAGCATCAGTTTCCACCTAAGCAGGATGACTCCTAGCCATGTAAACAAGTTTGTGCACATTAACACTCAGCATGCACAGGGGAGTGTGGTCAGAGGTGGGGGCTCTAACCCCTGCATCTGGGAGAGATGTGGAAGCCTGAGTTGGTCCCCATTCTGGAGGCCAGGCACATTTGACCTGAGCAGGTTTTCAGGGTGATTTATGGACTCTGGATTCTGGTCGGTTGTGGTGGGATGCCTCTTCTAGAACAGAGAGGGCCTGGATGTATGGAGAACAGGGCCTTTAGGAGCAGAGTTCCCTAGGCTATCATGGGGCCATCCTGATCCTTAGATTCTTGGGTTTCAGAATCCGAATTGTGAGCTTTGTCGTGAACAACAAGATAAAACCTGGTGGTGAGCTCAGATGGGCAGGTGGCCGAGGAGGGAGCTGCCGTGGGCTGGATTCCCCCGTCCTCCATTGCTCTCTGACTGAGGCTCCCTGTAACCCTAGACACCTTTGAGGACCTGGTGAAGGATGGGGTTTTTGAGACCATGTTTCTTCTGCACAAGGTGAGGGGCAGACCAGCTCAGAATGGGTCTAAGGGTGGGAATCTGAGGTAGGAAGCCAAGCTCTCGTTCTCGTTGTCTGTTTCCGGGGCCCAGGGAGAACAAAACCTGAAGAATATATGGGCTCGGTGGAGAAACATGTTCGAGCCACAGCCAATTGATAAAATCAGGTAATACCATACCAAGCAGCTCACCTGTGGGTCACAGACACATCTGTGTTCAAAACAGATAACCTGTGGCCCAGCCAATCCAGTCCTGACTGTCAGATACAGTCCCCACTTACACTGATGCTAGCAGTACTTCCTCTCCCCCCGCCCCCGCCCCCGCCCTTCTCCTCAAATGCCCATACCCTACCAGGTACTGAGGCCAATGGGGAGGGTGGCCTTGATGGGGAAGCTTTCCCACAGGGAATACTTTGGTGAGAAGGTGGCTCTGTACTTCACCTGGCTTGGCTGGTACACCTACATGCTGGTGCCTGCGGCTGTGGTGGGCCTCATCGTCTTTCTGAGTGGCTTTGCCCTGTTTGATTCCAGCCAGATCAGGTGGGTTGGGGCCTGAGGCCTGCAGTCTCATTGTGGGCCAGGTATGGAGGTGGGGACCTGGATGGATTCTGGATCTCTGAATCGCCAGTCTTGTCTTCACACTCACAGCAAAGAGATCTGTAGTGCCGATGACATCTTCATGTGCCCTCTTGGCGACCACAGTAACAGATACCTGCGACTCTCAGAGATGTGCACTTTTGCAAAGGTTAGATGCTACTGGAGTCTTTCCTGGGCTCATGCAAGGGTTGGCACAGTATCTCAGTCTAGAAGTGCAGAAGATAAGGCAGCTGGATGCCCCCAAGAGCCAGGTTCTGCCTTCCCCACCAGGGGACATGGTAGGTAGGAAACTTAGCATGAAGCCCTTCTGTTCCTCTCCCCAGCTCACTCATCTCTTTGACAATGAGGGCACCGTGCTATTTGCCATCTTCATGGCACTGTGGGGTGAGTTGCTTCTGGGCATCCCTGAAGGACTCCAGGAGTCCAGCCAACCTGAGCTCTTCAGCCACCCTGGCTCGGCCCAGGTATCCTGTGACATTTCTCTGCGTTCACTGCAGCTACGGTCTTCCTGGAGATCTGGAAGCGAAAGCGTGCCCATGAGGTCCAGAGCTGGAAACTGTATGAATGGGATGAGGAAGAGGTAAGGCAGGGACAGCAGCATCAAGTCTGCTTGCTTTCAATGTCCCATGTGGCCCATACCTGAATCCTTGTGTCTGAGGCATGTCTGGTGATCTCCCTAGGAAGAGATGGCCCTTGAGCTCATTAACTCTCCACACTATAAGCTGAAAGACCACCGTCACTCCTACCTGAGCAGCACCATCATCCTGATCCTGTCCCTGTTCATGGTACTTCCGGGAGCTGTGGTACGGGCTAGAGACCCAGTTAGCCCTACTCTTCATGCCCAACCCCAACCCTTTGCAGATCTGTCTAATGATTGGCATGGCTCACGTGCTGGTTGTCTACCGTGTGCTGGCTGGCGCCCTCTTCAGCAGCCTCGTGAAGCAGCAGGTGACCACCGCTGTGGTGGTGACTGGAGCAGTGGTACATTATATAATCATTGTCATCATGACTAAGGTAAGGATCAGGCAGGGGAGGCCCTGGGGTGGGGGTGGGGGCTCCACTGAAGTCCTAGGTAAGTCCCACTTGGTTCCTTCTTCCCTCAGGTCAACAAATGTGTAGCCCTGAAGCTTTGTACATTTGGTGAGAAGAGGCTAGCCTCTCTCTGGGAACTGGGAGGACTCAGGGCTGAGAGTTGCAGGGCTGTGATCAAACATGGGGTCGGGGCTTCCTGCTCTTCTGGGGTCCCTCACTTGAGAGTCTAGGTCATGCTGTCCCACTGGTCTAAGGACAGACAAGATGGCCATGTCTCATTCCAGAGGAACCCGGGACCTTCTCAGAGCAAGAGAGGAAGTTCACTGTCAAGTTTTTCATCCTGCAGTTCTTCGCCCACTTCTCCTCTCTCATCTACATTGCCTTCATTCTGGGCAGGTATGCTCCCTGGTCCCGGAAGCCTGCTCTCCACCCCAGCCACCAGCTCCCAGCTTCTTCAGGCTCAGACCTCCTGTCTTGTGTTCCTTGCCTTTAAAAGTGCCCAGACTTGGAGCTGGAGAGATGGCTGCTCTTCCAAAGGTCCTGAGTTTAATTCTCAGCACCCACATGATGACTGATGACCATCTAGAAAGGAATCCGATACCCTCTTCGGGTGTACAGGTGTACACACAGCAGAGCACTCATACATAAAATGAATGAATGAACGAATGAATACAGCAGAGCACTCATATATTAAATTTAAAATAAATAAACAAATAAAATAAACTTTTAAAAAAGTGGCCAGATCTTAGTCAGGCATAGTAGCACACACCTTTAATCCTAACACTGAGCTGGCAGAAGCAGGTAGATCTTTGTAAATTTGAAACCAGTCTGGTCTACATGTTGAGCTCCAGGAGAGCCAAGACTAAATAGAGAGACTCTGTCTCAAAAACCTAAATAAGTAAGTAAATATAAATAAATAAATAAATAAGAGTGGCCAGATCTTGATGCTGGTGATATAGCTCAGTTGAAAAGAGTGCATGAAGCCCTGTGTTTGCCTCTTGTATGTGGTGGCATTCTCTTGTAATTTCAGAACTCAATCATTGGAGTGAGCCTTTGGTCAGCCTAAGAAAGAAAAAGTTCCCCCTTTGGCAGGCCGTGTACTAAAATTGGAACAATACACACAAGATTAGCATGGGCCTTCTGTAAGCATGACATGCCTAGTATACTTAGAAACTCAATATAGAACACCCTTGGTGACCCTCAGCCTTAGAAGGGACATGAGCCAGCGTGGTGGGTCCTGTTGTTTGTTCATGTTTACCTACTACTTAGGTAGCTTTGCTATGTCAGCAATCAGACTGATGTTTCTGTGTTGTTGTTGTTTTTTTTTTTTTTTTTTTTTTTTTTTTTTTTTTTTTTTTTTTTGAGACAGGGTTTCTCTGTGTAGCTCTGGCTGTCCTGGAACTCACTTTGTAGAACAGGCTGGCCTCGAACTCAGAAATCCGCCTGCCTCTGCCTCCCGAGTGCTGGGATTAAAGGCGTGCGCCACCACGCCCGGTATGTTGTTTTTTTTTTTTTAAAAAAAAGATTTATTTATTTATGTATGTGAGTACAGTGTAGCTGTCCTCAGATACACCAGAAGAGAGCATCAGATCCCATTCCAGATGGTTGTGAGCCACCATGTGGTTGCTGGGATTTGAACTCAGGACTTCTGGAAGAGCAGTCAGTGCTCTTAACCACTGAGCTATCTCTCCAGCCCCAGACTGACCTTTTCCATGGAAACATCCTAGTGGCTCTGCCCAGTATACCATCCTCTCCTCACCTTTTATGGGGTGCTGCGTTTCATGAAGAATCTACATGAATATCCTCTCACCTTCCCTATTTAAATGAACCATTTTTGGTGCAGTCAATGTACACAAGAAAATAATTGCTGCTTTATTTACGTGCTTAAATGTCATAAAGCATTCAAACATTACCAGTTAGTCGCAAACTTCCTACCAACCCTGCCTCCCCACCACACCTCCCAGCAAGTTCAGAGATACCAGCCTCCCTAAACTGTCCTTGGAAGTCATTCCTGGCAATTTGTCCAAGCTCCTAGGAAGACTGGCCCATTAAGCTGGACCCACAGCATTCAACCACTTATCTAGTCCAAAGTCCCAAAGTCTTTCACATTTCTCCAAAAACAACATAGTCAGGTCTTTTTTCAGCAGTAAGTAGTCCACTGCCTGGTACCACCTTCTGCTTTAGTTACTCTTCTATTGATAAAACAGCATAACCATGGCAACGTATAAACGGAAGTGCTTAATTTGACCCATGGTTTCAGAGAATTAGAATCCATGATGGTGGAGTGAAGGAACAGTTGAGAGCTCACATTTTGGTCTACAACCAATGAGACAGAGAGAGGGGGGTGTGAAGAGGAGCCTAACCCCAGTGACTTATCTCTTCCAACAAAGCCATACCTCCTAATCCTTCCCAAACCTTTGCCCCAACTAAGGACACAATATTCAAATATATGAGCCTACTGGCAAACCATCACACTATTACTCTACCTTCCCATGGTCACAAGATCAGGGTGCTGTCCATTTTCCTCACAGGCCTTGATTTTCTCCCTAGGATCAATGGTCACCCTGGGAAATCCACGCGCCTGGCTGGCCTGTGGAAGCTGGAGGAGGTCAGTCTGTCCTGAGACCTCATTGCCCAGTTCTTGAATTCCCCTCCTCCCTTAAGCTCCATCCGTGACCTTCATGTTGGCCCCACAGTGCCATCTCAGTGGCTGCATGACGGACCTGTTTATCCAGATGGCCATCATCATGGGCCTGAAGCAAACCCTGAGCAACTGCGTTGAGTACCTGTGCCCGTGAGGACCTCTTTCCATCCCACCCCAGCCTCCCGCAGTGCCCGTCCCCAGTGCCCTGCAGTCTTTCTGTATGTTCCCCACATTCTTGGTGCCCACAGGTTGTTGGCCCATAAATGGCGCTTAATGCGGGCTTCCAAACATGGTCACATGTCCAAAGACCCAGAACTGAAGGAGTGGCAGCGTAACTACTACATGAATCCCATCAACACCTTCAGCCTGTTTGATGAATTCATGGAGATGAGTGTGTGGCGCTCTGTGGGATGGGCAGATGGGGTGGGTGTGCAGGGTAAAGAGTGACTGGCTAGATTGGACACATGGTGACATTTTTCACCCTGCAGTGATCCAGTACGGCTTCACCACCATCTTTGTGGCTGCTTTCCCGCTTGCACCCCTGTTGGCGCTCTTCAGCAACCTTGTGGAAATCCGCCTGGATGCCATCAAGATGGTCAGACTACAACGGCGCCTGGTTCCTCGCAAGGCTAAGGACATAGGTCAGAGCACACACACATTGTACAGTGGAGGAGAGCAGCCAGGGAGCTGGGAAGAGCAACTTCCAACCCTGGGCTTTTCACCAGCCCAGGCCAAGCCACGTTGAAGCAACTTGTAATAACTGCAGCCCCTCCCATTACTCTAGACATCCCTTAGGTTTTCAGATATGGTAACTAAGCCTCATGGGCTCAACCTCTAGAAAAGGGCAGGCTAGAATGCACCTGACAAGGCTCTCCCATGAGCCTCCGGCATGTGGCTGGAGAGCTTGCAGCCTCCAAGGGGACCTTATGGAAGAGCAGGCCTTTGATCACATGGGCTAGAAGGTATGGCAGATCAGAGAGCCCAAGGCCTCAGTCATCCTGACTTTCCATAGTGAGAATGACAGACGTCAGGGAAACAGATGGCTTAGTTGCTCGACATGGGGAGAAGCAACAGGGAGAGCCTCAGTCCTGAGGCGGGGTTCAGGAATTCTCACTTGGGTGGGGTCCAGGAGATTAACAACCTGTTGAAAAGTTCCAGGAAGAAGGTGGGGATGGGGAAGCCTGAGTCCTTTACCAATCCAGTCTGGGAGAAGAGGGTGCAACCATACTATGTCTGCCTTAGCTGGGGATTTCCCAGCCGATAACTTAGCTCTTCCCATGGCTGCACTGGGGCCATGAACAGAGATAACATGAGGCTCCTTGACCAGTCAGGCTCTAAGCTTTTAGGGCACAAGACTACCAATGATCAGGACTGGCTGCTTCATTCCACTGCTGTCATTCAGGGACCTGGCTGCAGGTGCTGGAGACCATTGGAGTGCTGGCAGTCATTGCCAATGGGATGGTCATCGCCTTCACCTCTGAGTTCATCCCCAGGGTGGTCTACAAGTACCACTATGGCCCCTGCCGAACGAATCAGACCTTCACAGATGAGTAAGGCATTGAACTAACCCTTCCAGTTAAGTCCTTGGAGCCCAGACCTGGGGCTCTCCTGGGTATAAGTGGGTGCTGCCGGACCTACTGGGGGCTGTACTGAGGCTGGGACTTGACTCCTTGTACTGTCTATGTGGCCTGCACACCTTGGCTGGATTCTGGGAATAACTGATGGACCCTTGTTGGAAGGGAAGTTGGTGTTGAACAGGCAGTACCTAAATGCCTCACTTGCTAAGTTTTACCTCCCTGTCCTGTTTCTGGTACAGGAAGGCAAAGCAGAAATTTCTAGCTCCCACTGCACCTGCAGACTGGGCTCTTTAGGTCAATCCTAGAAGTATTCTTCCAGTCTGCTAGGGCAGACTGTTGATAGCATCCCAAAACCCCACAGCCTCCCTTCACTCTCCCAGGGGTAGCCTTGTGCTTAGATAGTGGGACTTTGCTGATGAAGGAGAATGGAGGAGGCCTTCCAAGGTGGCTGGCCCCCTAAGACCCTCTAGGTGCAGAAGACTTCTCAGTAAGGGCCTCAGGCCAAGCAAACACCACACTTTTCTCTCTTTAGCTGCCTCACGAACTATGTCAACCATAGCTTGTCTGTCTTCTACACCAAACACTTCAATGACCACAGCAGGATGGAAGGCCAAGAAAATGTGACCGTGTGCAGGTTTGGAACCTCTCATCCCCCATAAATGGCCTCTAAACTCCTGATTCCTGACCTTAGGTATTTCCCTATTCCAGGTACCGGGACTACCGAAATGAGCGTGACTACAACTTGTCTGAGCAGTTCTGGTTCATTTTGGCCATCCGACTGACCTTTGTTATCCTCTTTGAGGTGGGTAAATTGTGAGTGAGCCTGAGGAGAGGGCTGATTCCTCTTATTCCTCTTTCCTAGCCCCCAAATCCTAAAGATTCTTCCTAGCCACTGACCTTGCTGGGCCACTCTCCCTATTGCCTGCAGCATTTTGCCCTGTGCATCAAACTCATTGCTGCGTGGTTTGTGCCTGATGTGCCCCAGAAAGTGAAGAATGAGGTTCTGCAGGAGAAGTATGACAGAATCCGCCATAGAATGTGGTAGGGATGCTGAGGCTCACCTGGCTGGGGCAGGTCTATGCCTGGGGACAGGCCTGGCCTCCGACCCATACCAACCCTATCCTTCCTGCAGCTTCAGTTCCAGGAGCACGGATGTATAGACGACCTGGGGCAGGTGGAGAAATACCACTTTCCAGGAGCCTGGACTAGGAAGAAGTCCCCACCTCTACAGCTTGCCCCTATCCATAACAATGTGTATGTATGTGTTGAGGGAGGCTGTAAAATGGCCCATGTATATGTAGGATCCTGGATGGTCTACATATATGTTAATACATGAAGATCAAAGGAAGGCCTAGAATATATGTAGGTGTATATAGGCATCCTACAAAGCCCATGTATATATGTTAATCACGGGAGACTTGTATATGTAGGGATCATTGAAATTCCATGTATATTTATGGTATTTATGAACGGCACAGATGTGCCTGTGGGAGTTGCTTCAGCTTTCCTACCGTTCAGATTGGTACAGACCTGACTTGAGACTCTTGAATGACCCTAGTACCTATAGAATTGCAGGCTGCTCATAAAACCCCCACGCAGTAAAATTAGCCTAAATGCCATGGACATCCTGGCTTCTGGGCCTCAGATCCTGCTCTGTGGCCTCCTGCTTTGTGGGAAGCCTAGAGACTAACTTCTGGATCCCCTCCGTCCCAATTAACCTGGATCCTTACAGGCAGCAAAACTTTTTACAAACAAAATAAACCTGTGTGTCTTGATTTCTGAGCCTCATGATGTAGATCCAGTTTCTAGAGATTATTTCTGCCCTGGGCTAGATTGAGATGGAATGAATTATGGCAGCCTGGGGCCACCTGGCTCTTCTTTGGTTTGCCTCATTGTCTTTTTTTGTTTTTTGTTTTTTTTTGTTTTTTTGTTTTTTTTTTTTCGTTTTTTCGAGACAGGGTTTCTCTGTGTAGCCCTGGCTGTCCTGGAATTTTCTTTGTAGAGCAGGCTGGCCTCGAACTCAGAAATCCACCTGCCTCTGCCTCCCAAGTGCTGGGACTAAAGGCGTGCGCCACCACGCCCGGCTTTGCCTCATTGTCTAAAAGAGGGGCACCTTATGGAAGAAGGTTCTTCCAAATATCTGGGGTTTTGAGTGAAAAGACACGGGGTCAGTTATGAGTGGGGTGTGGATCAAGAAAGACTTTCTGGAGGAAAAGGAAGAGTTCGGGCTGGAGAGGCAGAACACCATGTCAAGTCAGCAGGGTGGTCCTTTGCGGGTTGCACTGGTTGGGCTCTTTGGTCAAACCAAACCCTGCCTCTAAGCCGGGAAGTTTGAAGATCCCGGGACGGAACTCCCTACACTCACCAGCACTAGCCTCAGGCTTAAAGCGGGACACTAGGTCCGCCCTCGCCCTGCCTGCGGGGCGGGGCTGCACCTGCCGCTGGGTCTGTCGCCGCTGCGCACCTCGGCCAGGTAAACTGTCAGCTTCCGCGCGAGTCTCAGGTGGGTGGCAGTCGTGACTCAGACACGCGGAGGTGAGTAGAGGTCGTGGTTCCTGGAGCCGCTCCAGTTTTAGGGTTGAGGACCTGGGAGCACTTTGCTCCAAGGAGCCTTGGGGCCATGGTCCCGCAGGAAGTAGCTCTGAACCAGACGGGTTTCCCGCTCAGCCCGGAAGCTCGAGAGCGCTGCGTCCAGTCCCCTTCTCTGGCCTTGCTCTTTTCATTCTGCCCAACATGGTCAGTAGCTTCCTCTTGATTTAAGTGCAAGCCTGTAGAGGCGGGCGAGGGGGCGTAATACCTCGCCTTCGCTCCCAACAAACCTATCTCAAACCTGAGCAATTCTAGGACACCTGGGCGGACTGAGAGGCTGGCAGGGACCGGGGCTCGCGGGGACCCTAGCAGAGCCTTCGCCTCCTGTGAGCGCCAGCGTTCGATGCGCGCCCAGACTAGCTGCCGGCGCGCTTCCGCTCTCCGTGCGCGTCCCCATCTTCTGCACGCGTGCCTGATAGGTCGGCTTGCCTCACCTGTTGAGTTCCGGGAACCAGGTCGTGCGCCACCCGCAGAAGACCAAGGGCAAGAAGTAGGAGCTGGATGAACTCGGGGAATTGGTCTCCTCGAGGCCTTTTATGCACACTCCTTTCTTTAAAGAAAGATCTGTGGGGATCCAACACACACCAGGAACAGGGGCGGCGCAAGAGTAGCGCCGGGCTCCGAAGCTCCAGAACACTCACTCATCTGATAGCACAGGATGCCCCTATAGCTCAAGGACTGTGCCTCCAGGACCTGGGCCTTCCAGGAACCTCAAAATACGGAGGCAATGCTGAGTGATCCGAGGGTCTAGGCTGGGATTTAAATTCTGAGGTCCTGGAGTGCCTTCAAAAGATTGCAGAGGCAAGTATCTGAGGCCACCTGAGTTTTTATGCAAGAGTGGCCTGAGGCTGGGGTATGGGATAGAACAGTGGTTCTCAACCTTCCTTTAATACAGTTCTTGTGGTGACTACCAATCATAAAGTTATTTTTGTTGCTACTTCATAACTAATTTTGCTACTGTTATGAAGCTGCAACTCTTTAATCTTTAATACAATTCCCTATGTTGTGGTGACACCCAACCATAAGGTTATTTTCTTTCTTTTTTTTTGGGGGGGGGTCAAGACGGGATTTCTCTGTGTATCCCTGGCTGTCCTGGAACTCACTTTATAGACCAGGCTAGCCTTGAACTCAGAAATCTGCCTGCCTCTGCCTCCCAAGTGCTGGGATTAAAGGCGTGCGCCACGCCTGGCTTCATAAGGTTATTTTCATTGCTACTTCATAACTGCAATTTTGCTACAAAATTTGATTTTTATACAAATTTATTGTTATAAATTTACAATTCATAACAGTAGTAAAGTTACAATACTGGGGTTGGTGAGATGGCTCAGCAGGTAAGAGCACTGATTGCTCTTCCGAAGGTCTTGAGTTCAAATCCCAGCAACCATATGGTGGCTCACAACCATCTGTAATGAGATCTGATGCCCTCTTCTGGTGTGTCTGAAGGCAGCTACAGTGTACTTATGTATAATAATAAATAAATCTAAAAAAAATTACAATCCTGACCCTACGGATTGAGAACCTGCTGGGATAGAGGGTGGTAGATGTTAGCAGACAGGAAAGGAGAACAGTATTGACCCAAGATTCTGCGAGGATGACATTAATTTCTTGATTCACAATATGGGAAACACAGCCAGTTACTGTGCATGGGATGTTCAGGAGGCCGAGACGGCTTCAGGCAGCAAACGGATCTACAGGTGTAGAGGAAGGGCATCTGTTCCCTTCAGCCTTTCCAGGCTTGAGCCAAAAGTGCACCATCACCCAGTGATCATGAATGCCAGGCCACAGGGGCAGGGGTGGGGGAGCCACTTGAGCAGGGTTGGGTCATAGTCAGGTAAGGTGGCAGGGAAGACTGCTTCTGCACTGAGCATGCTTCTGGATTGGAGATGCTTCTGGGTGGCCTAAACCAGAGGCAGGAAGGTCCCAGGAGATCTCCAGGACATACTCCTGTAGCTATGATTGTGAAGGGAGAGTCAGGAACTAGAGAAGACCCTTGTTTAAGTCTGTAAATACTGCTACTAAGTCCCAAGGCTCAAATAAATCTAGTGGGAGGTGGGGAGCGTGGGGGGTGGAGAGACATAGGTAGCAATAGGAGAAACCAGCTATCTTCTCCCCTGTCCCACAGCTGAGCCAGGGGCTTGTGACTTTTGTGTTTTGGCACATGAAAAGGGGCTCTGCTGACTGAAGGAAAGGCCATCCAGAGACTGCCCCACCTTGAGATCCATCCCATCTGCAGACACCAAACCTCAACGCTATTGCTGGTACCAAGACGTGCTCCTAGACGGGAGCCTAGCATGTCTGACCTGAGAGGCTATGCCAGCATCTGACTAAGACAGATGCAGATACAGCAACCATCGGACTGAGCCTGGGGACCCCAGTGGAAGAGTTAAGGGAAGGAATAAAGGAGCCGAAGGGGATTGTAACCCCATAGGAAGAAAAACGATGTCAACTAACCTGACCATTCAGAGCTCCCAGGGACTAAACAGGCAACCAAAAAGTATACATGGATGGGTCCATGGCTCCAGCTCTATATGTAGCAGAGGATGGCCTTATCTGGCATCAATGGGAGGGGAGGCCCTTGGTTCTGTGGAAGCTCGATGTCCCAGCATAGGGGGATGCTAGAGGGGTGAGGCGGGAGTAGGTGGGTGGGTGGGGGAGCACTTTCTTAGAGGCAAAGGGGAGGGAGGATGGGATGGGGTTTGCAGAGGGGAGACTGGGAATAGGGGTGGGGCAACATTTGAAATATAAATAAATAAAATAACTAATTAAAAGAAGAAAGAAAGAAAATGGGCTTTGCTATCTCATGCCAGCCCTAAGCTAATATCTGAGAGATATCATAGCCTCCACAGCTATCCACGCCTACCAGTCATTTGCCTGGTAGGTGGACAGGGTAAGGATCAGAGAAAAACGCCCTAGGTCTCATTATTGGTCACCCGTTTCTGAGAGATCCCCTTTGCCACAGTAGGTCAGAGGTGAGTCATGGATGGGGCTTTTTATTGTTGTTGTTGTTGTTGGGGGGGTGCAGATAGCATAATTCTTTCTCTCTACTCATGAGAATATAATAAAATGAGAGTGTTACCAGGCTGGGCACACACGCCTTTAATCCCAGCAATCAAGAGACAGAGGCAGGGGCTGGTGAGATGGCTCAGCGGTTAAGAGTGCCGACTGCTCTTCCAAAGGTCCTGAGTTCAAATCCCAGCAACCACATGGTGGCTCACAACCATCCATAACAAAATCTGATGCCCTCTTCTGGAGTGTCTGAAGACAGCTACAGTGCACTTACATATAATAAAATAAATAAATAAATAAATATTAAAAAAAAAAAAAAGAGAGAGACAGAGGCAGGCGGAACTCTCTGAGGTCCAGGCCAGCCTGGTCTACATAAATAGTTCTAGGTCAACCAAGACCTTGTGTCCAAAAAGGTGTGTGTGGGTGGGGGGCGGAATCTAGGAGGCACACCTCCTGCCCAGCTTGTCTTCCTTTTGTATGTTTAGGATGACTCTGGCTGGGGATCTCCTTGCCGGGATCTCTGCACATCACCCTAGCCTCTGCCACCTGAAGTAGCCACTTCCACCCTAGTACAGGAACAAATGTAGTGCTTAGGGACAAGGGCGGCCCCCAGAGGAAGGGGCCTTCTTATTCAGGGTTACAGGAAGAGCCCGGCAAGGCGGGGCAAAGACCGCCAACAGCCCGCCCCCGCCAGGGGAAGGGGTGGGTACCTGGGTGGGGTTTGGGTTTAGGAGAGGATGTGACTGCAAGGCCAGGAAACTAAGGGGGAAAAGTTCTGACTAAAATACATATCAACAAAAGCCGGGTCCTCGCCCAAGCTTCGTGATGCATTGTGGGTAGCCACAATACTGTGGCTCCTCTCTGGGGCCCAGCTGAGGGGACAATTTGCTCCCAAGTGCATGCTACTGACCTCAATGGCCATCTCCCTTCTAAAGGAAAGATCCGGAACCAGGTGACTGTGCTCTTCCTATTGCTCTGAGTGATCCTGTGGCCTTGTGCTCTGCCCTGGGAGGTAGGCTTGCCTGAGGAGAGGGCCATGGCCCTGAGGTGCATGAAAGCACACTGGTGTGTGTGTGTGTGTGTAAGTGTGTGTGTAGGTGTATGCATGATGCATGGGTATACTTGTGGCCCCTGAGGTATTTAGGAGCGAGCCTGTGAGGTGAGGTGCGTGTAGCCCAAACCCTGTGGGAAAGGCAGGGTTGTAGAGAACATCCATGCGTGCACATTGGCAAAGGTGAACTCAGCATGGCTGAGTGGGGTGGGAGAGGGGGTGTGCACGCACAGAATGTGAAAGAGAAGGGGACACAGGCGAGGACACCTGCTGCTTCAGTGAGTCACATCCTGTAAGCTTGGCAGTCTCTGTGGCTGCCTTTGCAGGGGTCAAGATCTGAGCTGGAGGAGGTTGAGGGCTATGGCCGGATGTCTAGGATCTGCTGGGCTCGGGTATGTCCCCTGGTCACTCTGAGGAGGTCAGCTGAGTAGCTTTGGTGGGTAGTTCAGCTTCTGGAATTGTAGTAGGACTCCCCGTTCACCCCAAAGAGTTCCTGGAAGGATTACCTTGCTGCCCTGACAGTAATGTGCCTCTTGCCGGTCTAGCCCCCAGGCCTGAGGTTTCTGGCTGAGCATTACCCAGTGCAGAACAAGGGGAGACAGAGTAAGAGACTCATTCTCATTAAAGCTTCTGTGGCTTTAGGTAGAGGAGGGACATCTGAGGCAGGCCAGGCCCAGGGTCTTGGGGCTTGACCCCATGTTCCTGCTGGCCCATGTGTCTGTGCGACATGAAGGAGAGTAGAACTCCATGAATGCTTGCTGCATGACCTTGGGCACCCAGGAAAGAGGGGTCACCTAGGGCCCTGGGCTGCTAAAGCAAAGCTCTTGGACACTTCCTGCCCTCATAGCACTACAGAGCTCTTTGAATCCCGGGTGTGTATAACTGCTGTGGGCTGAGAATGGCCCAGAGCCCTAGGACGGAGTCATCTGTGTTTAGGGTTCCGAGAAGGAGTTCCCAAGGCCCTTCGGAGTGGCCTCTATACCAGCCTGGTTCCCATTTACCTTCTCCCGGTCCAGATGAGCCTCAGGGCATCCACAGGTGTGATGTGTCCATTCACATGTGCATGTGTGACTGCATCCAGGATCTCACAGTTAGGGTTCACTTATGCCTCATATCCCCTTAATCTCCAGGTCCTGGCCAGGTGACAAGCCCCCATGCACCCACCTGCATACAGCAATCCATCCATTACAGGGGACAGCCAGGAATGAGGCTAACTGCTCTCTCCTGAGGTCAGATCCTTCTTGGAGCATGTCTGCTGTGGCCCTGAGTCACCACAGTGGCCACAGGACATGTGAAGGTGGTCCATGGGCCTGCCCCCTTCCAAACCGTGTGAGGCAGAATCTGCTCTGGGCGCTCACCCAGAATTCTGAGACTGGCCAAGGTTGCAAGGCAAGCTCTCTGGTGTGCAGCCAGTACTGCTGGTGGCTGACAGTTACTGGTTAACTCATCCTGTTCCTGTTTAACTTGTCCCCTGGGGATGGTGGCAGCCTCTGACCTCCAGGACCTCCTGTCTGTCTGGCTGAATCTACAGAAAGGAGCCCTTCTCAGCCTGCAGTGGACCCCATCTGCTCGGTTAAGGAGCCACGGTGGTGCCAGGGGGGCGGAAACCAGCGTTCGGCCTGCCGTGAAGAGGTTCCAGAAGAGCCATGGCAGGTAAGCAAGCCAGAGAGGGCTAGGACAAAGTCTCCACCCCAATTTCTGCCCATCAGGCTGGCCCCGCATTGCGCTCTCTGCTCAACTCTGTGCTTGGATACAGGCCAGAGGGCAAAGCCTAGGCTTATCCCTTCTTTCCAGTAGTTGGTTCTGAACTCAGGGCAGTGATGAAAGCCTCTACTTCCCTCCCGCCCAAGGCCTCCAGATGAGACATGCAGGAATCAATAAACCTAGAAATCTCAATGAGGTCCTGGGGGGTGTGAGTGTGAAATGAGGTAATGCGGGGTGCCTCTCCAGCCTCCTGCCAGGGTTACAGTTTTACTTAAAGATGGGAAGAGTTCGGCCTCAGAGAAGTAGGAGGGCAGTCTGTGGCCAGTAGATGGGATTCCTGGAAGCCCAGACTCTGGCTTGCCCTGTCTCTGTGGAAGAAGTTAGAATGCTATATGTATTCTTTCAACCTTTGGTACCCACAGTCCCTGTAGGTCTTCAGTAGAAGCCACAGGCTGAGGGATGCAGGAGATGGCTCTACTCTGATGGGGTAGTATGGAGCCTGGACTTGTGTCCAGAGGGGATAAACCAACAGATGGGCTCCGCTGGTTGGGCTGGCTCAGCTCACTTATGACTCTGTCCACTCCCCTTTCTGTTAATGTTCCCCCTGAGCACAAGGCTGTCACACGAGGGCCAGCAGGACACAACTGCCCACTGCCGAGGAAAGAATGCAAGCCCGGGCTCTCGCCTGTAGGACTCATGATGGATGTCGTGCGATCACTGTTGTGTGCCCATTGCAAGTGTTTTTAGAGCATCTGTGGATAGCATGGCAGTAGGCATCCCAACATGGCTGACCTGTCGTACTCTTTCTGCAGGTGTCTGTGACATGGCCCCTAATTTCCTTTCCCCATCTGAAAACCAGGCCTTGGGTCCTGCCCTTGGCAGAGAAGTTGCTTTGAACTGCACAGCTTGGGTGTTCTCTAGGCCCCAGTGTCCCCAGCCATCAGTGCAGTGGCTGAAAGATGGTCTGGCATTGGGCAATGGAAGCCACTTCAGCCTCCATGAGGACTTCTGGTAAGAAGGCATCCAGGATTAGAGTAACCACTGGGATACACCCGTGGCCAGCCTTTCTGACCTACACCCTTAACTCTAACACCCCGAGTGAAGGCGATGTATTATTTATTACCTATGCAAATCTGACATGGCCAGGTTATCCCCATGACCACAGATAGAGGGTTGACGTTGGGTGTTTGTTTATTCATGTATCTTGTAGACTGTCTGGGCATAGAATTCTAAGTCTATAATGGTTCATTGACTAGCTAAGCCTGTAACCAAAGGATCCCCATGACGTAGGCCCAAATTCTGTCCACTTAGCCTAAATCTGCAATCTCTCCCTGGATGAATCCCAGACAGGTGGGACTTGGGCATTCCCCCCTAATGTTCTTGGTCCCCTGGTGAGGATTTGGCCTGGTTTTCCCAGGGTCAGCGCCAACTTCTCAGAGATTGTGTCCAGTGTCCTGGTGCTCAACTTGACCAATGCAGAGGACTATGGGACCTTCACCTGTTCTGTCTGGAATGTCAGCTCCTATTCCTTCACTCTTTGGCGAGCTGGTGAGGGAGTTCGAGGTGGTGGAGGGCAAGGGTTTCCTGTAGTCCTAACATTAAAGGAGTAGTGGTTCTCCCTGTCTGCAGGCCCTGCTGGCCATGTGGCTGCAGTGCTGGCTTCCCTCCTGGTCCTGGTGGTTCTGCTGCTGGCGGCCCTGCTCTATGTTAAGTGTCGGCTGAGCATGCTGCTTTGGTACCAAGACACTTACGGGGAGGTGGAGATGAACGGTATGTGGGTTTCTGCATGGATTAGGGCACAGGTTTCAGCCAAGGGCCTAGCTGCAAGCCGGGTTCAGTCCTAGGTGGAGGGAGTTGTAGCTCTAGAGGGATCTAGGTGTTCAGAGGCAGTGGAAAGGCAGTGTCTCAGAAGGGCACAGGACTGGGGTCAACCGAAGGAAGTGACATGTTCAGAGAAGCGCTGAACATGGAGTAGAGGTGCCTCTATAACTGACCCTGCTGACTGGCTTTCTCTACAGATGGGAAGTTATACGATGCCTACGTGTCCTATAGCGACTGCCCAGAGGACCGCAAATTTGTAAATTTTATTCTGAAGCCTCAGTTGGAGCGGCGTCGGGGATACAAACTCTTCCTAGAGGACCGCGACCTCTTGCCTCGCGCGGGTACCGCCCATGTCCTGCCTCCTGGTCCCTACTCTGTTCCCTGAGTCCCGCCCCTTGTCATTGGCCCCGCCTCTCACCCGTCCTCCCACGCCCTTGCCTACAGAGCCCTCTGCCGACCTTTTGGTGAACCTGAGTCGCTGTCGGCGTCTCATCGTGGTTCTTTCTGATGCCTTCCTAAGCCGGCCCTGGTGTAGCCAGAGCTTCCGGTGCGTCGGGCTGTTGGCTTGGGATGGGGGACCAGGAGACCTATCCTGCCCCTCCTGACAGTCCGGTCTTTTCAGGGAGGGACTATGCCGCCTACTGGAGCTCACCCGCAGACCTATCTTCATCACCTTTGAGGGCCAGAGGCGTGAGCCCATACACCCTGCTCTCCGGCTCCTGCGCCAGCACCGCCACCTCGTGACCCTGGTGCTTTGGAAGCCTGGCTCCGTGGTGCGAGGGCTGGGGGCGGGAGGGGGGTTGTGCCTGAGATGCTGGAGGGCTGGGGGACCTGCGAGTCAGCCACCCACGGGCAGTGCTATTTGGGCCTGGGTGGCTAGAGGCTTCCTGTTTATAGATCCCCATGTATTTATACTGACGGTCCAAACCTGGCCCCCAGACTCCTTCCTCTGATTTTTGGAAAGAGCTACAGCTAGCACTGCCACGGAAGGTGCAGTACAGGCCGGTGGAGGGAGACCCTCAAACCCGACTTCAGGATGACAAAGATCCCATGCTAATCGTGAGAGGACGTGCTGCCCAGGGCCGGGGCATGGAGTCAGAGCTGGATCCAGACCCTGAGGGAGACCTGGGTATGCTCACTGCAGATCAAGGGGTCAAACACAGCTCCAGCGTCCTGGAAAGGACTCAGGCTTGGAGGACTCTGGCATCGAGAGATCCTGTCTCCTAAGGAGGTTTGACCTCCACAGACAGTGGCCCTCAGTGTCTCTTTCTGGGGAGGTGTTTTGCTCCTAGGCCTCTGTGGGGGAACTTTCAGAGCCTCTAGTGTCTTTGTGGCTGATGGGTGAGCATGCAGTAGCCCCTTCTGGTCACAGATCCTAGTAGAAGACTGGCTGTTGATCTTGGAGCCTCAGGCCTTGTGGTATCCTGCAGGTGTCCGTGGACCTGTCTTTGGGGAGCCACCTACTCCACTGCAGGAAACCAGGATCTGCATAGGAGAGAGCCACGGCAGTGAAATGGATGTCTCTGACCTTGGCTCTCGAAACTACAGTGCACGGACAGACTTCTACTGTCTCGTGTCTGAGGATGATGTGTAGCCCATATCCCAGCAGCCCAGACCATGAGATCATGGCGGCAGCTTCCAGGGTAGAGGCAGCAGGCACTCCTTCCTAGGATCACAACCCTTGCCTCTATCCCTGGGCCCCTCAGGAAAGGAGTGTGGCCCCAGGGTGTCACAAAATAAAATCCTGTTGGTTCCTGCCTGGGCTTATTTCTGTCTGGGTGGTAGGTAACTGCTAGGCCTCTTATTGCCTCCATCATGAGACCCTGACTCTTGTCATCCTTACCAGTATCACGTTTCCCAGGCTGCTATCTGCTCAAACCTGCCTTCTATCCTCAGCTAGCCCTGGCATATCCCTTGCTCTAATAGCTCCTAGTGTCCCTCCTGGTTGGGAGTATGACTGTCTCTAGTCCTCTCTCATCTGGGCAGATCTTTCAGTAAGAAGCCACTGTTAATAATTTTATGAGTAATTGTTCTGATTTCCTGTTTCTGATATTCCTGGAGTTCAAGCCTTGGGCAGCCAGGCTGATCCTCTGGCCAGGGCACCTCCTAGCACCAGCTCTGGGTGGACAGAGTATTGGGTGTGTTTATGGCATGGATATTGCTTGGGAAGTCCCCAGCTCCGGTGTGTTTATGCCTCAGATAGCAGTAAGGTTGGCTATCCCTTTTAATTCCTTTCCCGTCCTGTCTGTGTCTTCCGCCTTGGGTGGCCTATGTGTAGGTCTGGAGGTGTGTCTTCTGGAACAGGTAGTCGTGTTTGGAGACAATGTACACTTCAGGATCTGTGGCCAGTCACGGAAACACGCGGAGCTGGGGCTGTGTTCAAAACCACCTTTAATCCCAATGTTGCCAGTCACAAAACTGTCAGGCCGCAGGTGGCCCCACCCTTGCCATTGTGACTAATCACCACCCCAGTACACCAGAGCAGCTCAAGCTCTGCCCCCTTTCCCTGCCCTGCAGAAGCCAATCAATCCCCAGCTGCAAGCGCCTGTTCTTTTCTGGTGGCCCTGGCCTCTCAAGGGTACACACACAGGACTCCAGAGAGAGAGAGAGAGAGGCCCTGTGACATCAGCTCCTCTTCTATGTGCTGTGGGACAGCAGGAGCTGAGCCTATCTCTTGGAAGCCGAATGAATCACTTCATCTCCAGGAGGCTCCACCTACGGACCCAGGAAGTCCTCTTTCCGGTAGCCTTTCTGCAGTGAAGAGAGGACAGGAAGATCAGGACTGCCTTTGCATTCCCTGAGATCCTGTCTTCCCCATAATATTCTGTGCACGGCCTGGGCCCCTTGCCTCTGTGTTCCAGGCTTGTGTCCCCTCCCCTGGCGACCTGCATCTTATATTGAGCCTCATGCCCTGAGACCCCGTTGGCTGGGCTCTGTAAAACATACCGCCCGGAAGTCACGGTGGAGCTTGCTGTACTGCCAGAGGTTGGCCAAGAGGCTGGAGGCTGCCCTGGAGGACTTCTCGCTGTCGGGGCTGTGGGCATTTCAAGAGGGTCGGGGTCAAGGCTAGGAGGTAGGATGGGTAGGGCATACCTTGGCCATGTTGCTTTGGTTTGGTTGGTCCTTACCTGTCCCTCTTCTTTTTGATGAAGACCAGCTTTCGGAGGCCATCAAAGTAGAGCAGGTCCCGGGCAGCAATGGGGCTG
Organism: Mus caroli; assembly: GCF_978045245.1. NCBI lineage: Eukaryota > Metazoa > Chordata > Mammalia > Rodentia > Muridae > Mus > Mus caroli. The sequence goes on from NW_028227263.1 coordinate 4,277,078, forward strand.
GCTACCACCAGGTTGTTGAGCACGGCTATGATGTTGACCAGCACCTCAGCTGGGGGACACTTCTCGCCCACACTACCAGGAAGCTTCTCAATCAGGTGGCTCACTACCTTTGTGGCTGAGAAGAGGTTAGGGTCAGTCTGCCATATTCCCTGCTGCCTTGGTGCCCAGAACCTCTGCCTCCCCTGGGGGCTGACACACACACCTGCCCACTCCATTTGACTTGCTAACCAGAAGCCAGCTCCTTGGGAGACATGGGCTGTGTACTGGACCAGGGACAGAACTCACACATCTCGTCCTTGTTCCTGGCATTCCGAGACAGGTTTCGGATGAGGCCAGTCAGTGAGCGCAGTTGGTTGTGGTCAGCGGTGCGAACGCGGTCCAGCAAGGGGTTCAGGATGCGCTCCTGTTCCAGGGCCAGGCGGCTCAGCACACCTGCCCACTGCAGGGAAAGGCAGGGAACATGGTGAAGCCCAGAAGCACCCCAGCCAGCCCTAGGCAGCCCTGTTCAGGATTGAGGGAGAATCACATCTTCATTTCTTGCTTGCTACTTCTGCCTGTTCTGCCAAGTACAGGACCTGATCAGGTGACCCTTCTGCTCGGAATGTCAGAACCCAAACCACATGGTCCCATTCCTCAGGCTGAGCAAAGGTTTCATGTCTTACTCTTAGAGATCCCTTTTCCCAAACAGATCATGAATTCCCAGGGCGTGGCTCTCATCCGTGAGCCCAGAGTGCCTAGGAGTGGGGCTTGTCTGCCTACTGACCCTGCGGTCGCCCGCGGTGATATTCTGTAGCGCCCCTGCGGCCGCCTCCGTTGTATGCCGATTTAGTTCACAGCGCTGCAGCAGTCGGTTGTACAACCCCACAATCTGGGGGCTCCACAGCCATTCGAGGCCCTTGGGATCCTTAGATACTTCGGCAAAGGTGAGTGCATCAGCTGTGAGAGGAAGCTGAGTGGGAAGGGACAGGGATCAGCCAGGGCCAGGGGTACAGCTGAGGTCAGAGCATCAGTCTGGCACTCCCGGGTCTGGGCTCACCTCTCGCAGCCGCCGACTCTGAGGTGTAAAGCAGCCCACCATTTCACCAGGCGGTGCCCCTGCCATGTCCCTACGGCCCCGGCCTTCAAGCCGCTGCAAGGCTGATGGCGGCATCTCGTCGTAGAGGCGGTAGGACAGGTTCCTCAGCACACACACAGCATTTTCCACACTCTGCAGGAAGGAACAGAGGGTGATCAGAGAGGGCCGAAGCCCCTGCACCCCCTTTGGCTCACCAGCTGTTGCCCCTCACCTTGTCCTCACACTTGCCAACGTCCAGGGCATGGTTGATGTAGGTGACCAGAGCATCCACTAGCCCATGGCACTCTCGCATCTTCTGCCGAGTGGCCTGGGAGGCTGAGCTGAGGTTCCTGGGGATGGAGGCAGGTCAGAGCTTCCCCAGGGATACCAACACAGTCCCCTCAGGGAACCTCGAAGTGCCACCTCAGGGACCCTTAACCTGAAGCCCCTGTCCTGGAGATGAGATCATCAGGCACCAGTCTCCACCCTGAGCTGGCACCGCCCCCTGTGCTCTTCTGTTCCTGGACCTTACCAGATGCTTCCTCCGGCCCTGCCCTTCACATACCCATCCCCCACCCAGCTCCTCAAAGTTTAGGAAGATGGATGTCAGGGCAAGAGACTTGATTCAATGAGTCATAGAGCTGCAGGTGTCCTGTCTATCCCTTTCTTTTCTCTGCTGTTTATGTCTCCCCGTGGCCTTAGCTAACTGTTCTTGTCAACAAGGTGGCAAATGAACTTGCTTCTTCTCAGAGTTTCCCTAATCCTTCTCTGGCACCTGGCTCCTTCCCTGCAGCATCTCCTGGCCCAGTGCCTCCACTTAGCACACCTGAGGAAGCCAGTAGCATTGTAGAAGATCTCTGCCTCTGAGGCATTCTGCTGGATGAGGGGGGGCCCGCCTGCCCCTGACAGGGGGCTCAGCACCAGATCTGTGAGCTGCTCCAGTGTATCCCGGGCAAGGCGGTCCTTCAGGTGGTCACTGGAGGACAGGTTCCATAGGATCCCTGCACAAGACAGGGTGAAGCTGGGGTCAGGGTCGGCTTCCTTTGGGGACGGTGCAGAGCAGGCTCTCTCCACATCTTTTTACAAAGATTTCTCTTTTTTTGTTTGTTTGTTTGTTTTTTGTTTTTTTTTTGTTTTGAATCATGTGTGTGTCCATGCATGGGTATATCATAACCACATGAGTACAGGTACCCGTGGGGTCCAGAGGAAAGCATCAGCTTGCCTGGAGCTGGAGTTAACATGCAGTTATGGGCTGCCTGCCATAAGTCCTGGGAACAGAACTTGGGTCCCTTGGAAGAGCAGCGAACAGTCTTATTTACCGGGCCATAGCCTCAGCTCCTGACCCCACACTTCCTTGGAGCCTTGTCTTACTCCAGAGTTTCTCTGGAGAGGTCCTCAGGGTGACCTTCGCAGGCATGGGGCAGGAGCAGAGCAAGAGAGACAAACAAGGTGTGGGGATTTGAAGGCTTAGGAGTGGAAGCGAATGGAAAGAGAGAGCCTGGGCTCAGAGATGCTATTCAGTGGAGAAGCACTTGCCCTGCTTGTACGCTCGAGTACCATAGCTAGCACCACAGAAAATAAGAATAAAAAGATGCAAAATTTGTTTGTTTGTTTTTTCCTTCTCGCTCTGGTCCCGCTCGCTCCAGCCCAAAGATTTATTCATTTATTATATGGAAGTCTACTGTGGCTGTCTTCAGACACACCAGAAGAGGGTGCCAGATCTCATTAACAGATGGTTGTGAGCCACCGTGTAGTGGCTGGGATTTTGAACTCAGGACCTCCTGAAGAATAGTCAGTGCTTTTAGCCACTGAGCCATCTCTCCAGCCCAGCAAAAATAGTTTTTGTAGGTGAGACACTTATAATCTAGGAATTTAGGAAGCTAAAAAATAGAATTGCCATGAGTTTGAGGCTATCCTGGGCTACACAGAGAAACCCTCTCTCATAAACAATCGACAGGCATAAGTTACAATGCCTTTAACCCCAGCATTTTCGAAACACAGGCAAGTAATTTCTGAGAATATGAGGCCAGCCTGGTCTACATGAGTTCTAGGCCAGCCAGAGCTATATAGTGAGACCTTGTCTCAAAAACAAACAATACACACAACAGTGACAAACGCTTGCTGTGATGGCACATGCCTGTAATCCCAACAAGTCAGAAGGCTGTGTAGGATTACCATGAGTTCATGGCCACAGTGTGATACATAGTGAGACGAAGGCCAGTTTAGTGTACAGAGTGGGACAATGAGAATGGGTTGGGGAGGGCCAGAGACATGGATCAGTGGTTAAGAGCACAGGTTGCTCTTCCAGAGGACCTGGGTTCAATGCCCAGCACCTACATGATAGTTCACAATCATCTCTAACTCCATTTTCAGGGGATGTGATGCCCTCTTCTGAACTCCATGGGTACTGGGTATGCATGTGGTATACAGATATTCATGCAAGCAAAACACACACACACACACACACACACACACACACACATCTCAGGGGCTGGAGAAACAGCTGAGTGGAGCACTTGCTGGTCTTATAGGGGACACAGAATTGGTTCCTATTTCCAACATGGCTTTTTTTCTTTTTCTTCGAGACAGGGTTTCTCTGTGTAGCCCTGGCTATCCTGGAACTCACTCTGTAGACCAGGCTGGCCTCAAACTCAGAAATCCCCTTGCCTCCTCCCAAGTGCTGGGATTAAAGGCATGCACCATCACTGCTCGGTGCAACATGGCTTTTAATAACCATCTGCGAGTCTACTTTCAGGGAATCCAATGCCCTCTTCTGACCTCTCTGGGTACCAGGCAATGTATATGGTAAACATGCAAATATTCATATGTTCATACAAACATTCATATATGAAAAACTTCATATACATAAAAAATAAAAATAGGGGCTAGTGAGATGGCTCAGTGGTTAAGAGCCCTGTCTGCTCACAACCATCTGTAATGAGATCTGACTCCCTCTTCTGGTGCATCTGAAGACAGTTACAGTGTACTTAGATATAATAATAATAAATAAATCTTAAAAAAAAAATACAGCTGGGCGTGGTGGCACATGCCTTTAATCCCAGCACTCGGGAGGCAGAGGCAGGTGGATTTCTGAGTTCGAGGCCAGCCTGGTCTACAGAGTGAGTTCCAGGACAGCCAGGGCTATACAGAGAAACCCTGTCTCGGAAAAAACAAACAAACAAACAAACAAACAAAACAAACCAACAACAACAAAATAAACCAGGCACACACCTTTAGTCCCAGCACTCAGGAAGCAGAGGCAGGTGGATCTCTATGGGTTTAAGACTAGCCTGATATATGTAGTGAGTTTCAAGACAGCCAAGGCTATATAGTAAGCTCCTGTCAATCAATCAGTCAATCGATCAATCATTCAATGGTCTGGCAAAATGCTCAGCAGGTAAAGGTGCTTTCTGCACAAGCCCAACTACCTGAGTTTGATCCCCAGAACCCAGGGTGGAAGGAGAAAATGGACCAAAGTTGTCCTCTGACCTCCACATGGACGCTGTTGAATACATGCACGTCCACCAAGTGATAGCAAGATAAGTAACAACAGCAAGAAACTTGAACAACAAGGCCCCCCCCAAAATGCAAGATGGGACTGAAAAGGCATAAGATAAAGATTGCTGAGGACAAGGGAGGAAGAGAGGGGAGTATGATGAGAGGGCAGTGGAGACAGGACAGGGCAAGGGCAGAGGAGGGGGACAGAACGAGAGGAAGAGGCACAAGGGTACCTGTGACATTTTTGCGTAGTTCATCATCCTGCTCTCGAAGTGTCCGCAACAGCTCAAAAATGCCATTCTCCTCTACCAACGCCAGCTTGTTGTCTACATTGTCGTAGATGAGGTTGCGCATGGCACCTGTGGCGTGGCGCTGCACCTCCTGGTTGGCGTGGTTGAAGAGCTTCACCAGTCTAGGCACTGCCTGAAGGCTTCGAGCCTGTGGCACATATATACAGATGTATGTGGGCATATGCAGACTGTGAAAATGCATGCAGACATGTCCACAAGCATGGAACTAAGTGCACATGTATGTAGGTACTCTAGACGGTACAGGTGATATGCAAGTCAGTACACCATGCATGCATATTTTGGGGCTGCAAGTGTTTGGATCTAGTGACTATACATGCTACAGGTGTATACAGGACTGTGTGTGTGTATATATATATATATATATATATATATATTCAGGTATATGGAGATGATGCAGCATAGATGTGCCACAGGTATGTGTATGATACATATGTGTATATGATGTATAAGTATGCAGGTGTATATCGGTGATGAAGGTATATATATATATATATATATATATATATATATATACACATGGGGCATTTTTGCCCTTTATTTGCTGAGGATATAGAAAGGTGAGGTTTTCCCAGCCAGCCTTGTGATTAGCAAGCAGAGCTAAGGACCATAGATCAGGGAAGGTTAGGGGCTAGTAAGAATAGTCACTGGGGGTATCAGGGCCAGTGGGGCAGACATCAAGAGATAGCAGGGGATGGTCTGTGGGATTTATCACCTGCTTCTTGGCGGCGGCATCACTGTAACACCTGTGCTGGATGTAAGCTGCTCCCAGCACCTGCAGGTTGGGGTCTGAGGCCATGAGGTACTTGACTGCTGAAGGCAGGTCAATGTCATCAAAGCTGTAGAACCAGGGTTTTAGTCAGTGGCCAGACTGTGTGCTACAGGCCCCTCCCTGCTCCAAGCCCAGCTCCTCACCCACTGCTGAGCCTCTGCAGGGTTCGATGGCCCGTGTAGCTGTCCAGCCCGCGTACATCCGGCAGGTGGCCTGAGTCAGCCAGGCTAAGACTGAGGCTGCGCACAGATGGGGCTCGGGCCACTGGCTCCAAGCCGGCACCTGACACTGACCCAGTACCCCCACGGCTTCGGTGGCTGCTCTGAAATCTTTGCAGGGTTCGCATGGCAGGTGCACGGATGGTCCTGCTGGGTGGTCCCTCTGTGGCCTCTGGCCAGTCCAGGCCTCCTGCTCGGCTAGAGCCGGAGCTAGCCTGGCGCTCGTAAGCATAGGCCCTGTAGGTAGAGGCGGCTGCAGGCTCCAGTTGCTCAGATACCACGCTGTAACGGTCATCCAGGCCCCCTGGCCCCAGCCTCAGTGAGCGCAGGGATAATGTGTCATAGTCGGCTCTGCTGGCTGCCCCACCTCGCTCATGGAAGGACACTGGCCGGGTGGGCATAGGTGGAGTGGGCTGGGTACCCCCATATCCCACAGCCCCAAAGGCACTGCCCCCATTGTGGGCAGAACTCAGCCTCCGACTGCACGTCAGATCCACGGCTGAGCGGGAGGACCAGGAAGCTGGGCTGTAGGCCGGCTTGGCGATGGGCCGGAAGGTCTATGGGAGGGGAGGGCACAGTGAAGGGGTATCTGGGGTTTACCTGGCACCCTCCCCTTCTGATCCAGAGCTCCCAGCCTCCCCTGTAAATCCTCCCCTCAGTGTGGACTGCAGAGCTGACTCCCTGACTCACCGAGGTCTTGTCTCCACTCATGCCCTGGGATCGGGAGCTGAAGCCAGTCTGCATAGTGTGATATTGACCTCTGGGCATGCCTGTGGACAGAGACAGTAATAGCCATGACACCATGACCAATAGAAAAGTGTTGGCTTTTTTTTTTTCTTCTTCTTCTTCTTTTTGCCAGAGGTCTCTGATCACAACCCTGGATTTGACATCGGACTCAGGGCAGGGAGGCCAAGTCAGTTTGGGAGCTAACCCCTTGCCTCTGGTTCTGTCATGGCTGCAGCATGCCTTCATCCAGTCTGTTCTGGTAGGTCCTCTTTCCCTAGAACTCCAAACTATCTTCTCTGTTCAAAGGAGTTCAGACCTGACCTCTGGGCTGCCTGGAGAAGATGCTAGGGTCTTCATTAGCTGCCCAGATCTCTGGCAGAGCACAGCATCTGGCCCTTCCAGGAAGCCAGCTCAACCTGCTTAAACCCACCATGAGCTCCTCTTGTGCCCAGACTGTACTACAGTCACGAGGGAGTGACATTGTACAGGCCAAGGATACAGTCTCTCTGGCTCAGTCTGCTTAGATCGGCACTGGTAAACCACCTGGTAGAGCCCAAGGCAGGCACCACACCTACCCCATCCAGCTGCACACTGGTTGAGGACAGGGAGACAGTCCAGCTCTGTGGTCAATAGACAGAAAGGTGGAGGTCGGGGTATGGGTCAGAAGTTTGGAATGATATGTGGATGAATGGATTGGTAGGGGAGAAGGAGGGTCTATAGAAAACAGGTAACTGGGGCTGGAGAGATGGCTCAGTGGTTAAGAACTCTGGCTGCTCTTCCAGAGGTCCTGAGTTCAATTCCCAGCAACCACATGGTGAATCCCAGCCATCTGTAATGGGATCTGATGCCCTCTTCTGATGTGTCTGAAGACGGCTACAGTGTACATACATAAAATAAATAAATCTTTAAAAAAACAAAATAAAACAAAACAAACAAACAACCACCAGGCAACAGAATGAACAGAGAGAGTGGTGCAGGGTAGGCGAGGCAGAGTTGAGACCACACAGGAAACGTCACCCAAGAGTTGATGGGGACAGTGGCAGGCTTTGGGTGGACTCAGCCTTTGCCAAGGCTCCGCTGGGTTTGGGAAGCTCTCCTTTGAGCAGAGCACCTGCTACAGAGGTCAGCATTGGTGTGGGGAAGGGGGCCTTCCTTCGCTCCTTCCCATTCAGCTCAGGGGGTGGACAGGCTGGTGTTCCCCAGATCCATCCAGGTTAACAAGGCTTCTGGGCAGGGGCTGTTAACCCTTTGACGCTAGTGAGGGCCAGCCTAGGGGGCACACCCCAGCCTGGGGACCTTACGCCCACCCCCAAATTACTATCCTCCTCCCCCTAATTGGCAGGGTAGCCAAGTGATAATTAACCCCTCCCTGTACCCTCCCCCATCCCATGACCCCTGGGCATCAACTTGGCTCCAGTAAGACTTAGGCTCAGATTTTAGGCAGCAATCCAGCTCCTGACCTGCCCTTCTGCCAGACAACCCTCTCCTTCTGGCCAGACATCATGGGACCACTGAGAACTGAGGGCTGGACCTCCGAACAGAGGTTCATTGTACTGGCTAAATTTAATTCCTGTTGTTGTAGCCTGGCAGGTATGGAAAGGATGTTTCTGGAGTGACTGCCTTGAGCCCAGCCTGTCTGAGTGACCCTCTAACACACACACAGACACACAAAGACACAGACACAGACACAGACAGACACACACACACACACACACACACTGCCCCTGAGGAGTACCCTTTGGGCTATTCTCATGAAGTGTATCTGGGTCACTCCTGGTAGGCCCAGTTCTGCAATTCCTCAGGGAACCCCTGCTCCAGACAGACCTGGGCTCTATCCAGGATCATCCCTCTCTCACATGCTGTTACCATTTAGTCAGGAGGCACTCTGGCCTCTCTGAGACCTCAAGTATGCCTGTGTTCTGTGGTGCTGGGAGGGAATGTGTTTGGGGGTTTGCCGACAGGTGGACCTGGCTGCTCATCTTGTGCCTTCGGAGTCTTTCCAACTTAGGGAGTGGGTAGGCCCAGCCCTAGGACCCCTGTCCCGGCTGGGGAAGGAGAGATGCCCCACCCAGGCTGCTCCCTATGCCTGCTGGGGCGGGGCAGTGACTCAGAACAGGCCTCTGTAAGGTGAGTCAAAGCCTGAACCCCGAGCTTGGACGGCTTCTGCCTCTGGCACCACCACTCCTGCCCTGGCCACCTCCACCGGCCACTGTCACCACTACCAACTTCATTGCCCTCTGTCGCCTACTATACAAAGTTGGCCTACCTCTGGCGCTCTCCGCGGAGCCATCAAGCTCAGCAGACCCATTGTGCCGCGACTGCTGGCCCAGCTGCAGGAGGCGGGCTCGGACTTGCTCCTGGACTCTGGCAGCTCGAAGTCGATCAGCCTCCGGTCCCTCCGCACCCCGGCGATCCAGCTGTAGGTCCGAAGGCAGAGCCAGGGAGCAAACACCAGTCTCAGGCTGCAGGGCAGACAGCAGGAAGTTACCTTCCTGCATAGTGACAGGGGCGACTAGCCAGCCCACCTGTCCTGGGCCTCTCCCTGTCTTGTCCCTCGAGGCCCGGTTCCAGAGTCTCTTCCTGGCTGGCTCTCGTAGACAGACGCCCGCCCGCCTGCCCGCCCAGCCCAGAGCTTGGCTGGGGGCGGGGACACCTGGGCCAGGTGGGAGGGAGGGGCCTCTGCCTGCTTAAGGTGGAATTTGGGCGGAAGAACTGGCCCTGCGTGTCCTCAAGTCGCCTGGCCTTCCCTTTCCTCCTATCCCAGGACAGGGCCACAGGAACGTGGGTTCTACTTGCTCTCAGTCTTCCAAGTCCAGACCAAACCCCATGGGTGCCAGCGTTCTCAGTTTGAGAGTAGGGCAGGGAGCCTGTGGGAGCCTGTCACTACAAGCCATATGAGAAGGAATGTCCCAGCCTGGGGGTTGGGAGCTCTAGAGTACCAAAGACCAAGCAGCTTCCAAGACAGCTGGACCCAGGCTTGTTGAGGTCCCAGCAGGGTTGGCATCCAGAGACAGTTTCAGGTTTACAGTGTCCGGGTAGAGGATAAAGAACTTGAGTGGTAGAGTTTTAGGGTCAAAAGCAGTACCATGATGGCCCTAAACCTGGGCCTGACAACTCAATAAGAGAGCCCAGTGAGGTAGACATATGTCCACCCCCTGACCTGTGAACCTGGAAACTCAACCCAGCCTCTACCTGTACTGAGGCTTCAGAAGGGCTGCTTGGCCCTCTCTGGCATCTCTCCCCAGCTTCTGCCCCCCAGGCCTGGGGTGGGAGGCCCGTTCCCAACATCTGAGTCATGGCTGGCAGGCGGAGCCGCCCCAGGGGGTTGACTCAGAGGGGCCTAGGCTCATGTCAGCACCTGCCAGGCTGGGGGGCCAGGAGGTTTGGGGGGGGGAGAGCTGGGCTAGAGAAAGCAGGGAGGCTGGAAGTGAGGGGCACCAAAGCTTGTTCCTAGAAGGTCTCCCAAGCACCCCTGTCAGGTAGACTAGCACACTGTGAGTTAGGCCGGCCGTCTAGGTAGATTGGGAAAGTTAAAAGACAAAACTAGGAAAGTTGGCGTATGGGAACAAGTTGCCTCACATTCCCTGGGACTTCCCTTAAGTATTCCTGCGTCTCTATCCTAAGGGCTGTACTTTTCTAGAATCTAGTCCCTGGGCTCAGCCTGAGCTCTCTGTCCCACACCAGGCCCTTTAAGAGTCCTGGACTCTTAAAGACATTAACAGAGGGTGACTAGGCGCAGAGTCCTGGAAACGGAGAGTGCTCAGAGAAAGACAGCATCCAGGACAGGATCAGGATGAGTAGGAAGGGCTGGAGGATGGGAGTCAGAGGTCAGAGGTTGCTGGGGAGAGAGCACCGAGGGTGAGAGGGTGAAGCCCCCTACCCCCAGGATAGAATCTGGCGTGGGTCTACTGGTTATGGCTGGAGGCAGGGGCTGGGCAGCCTACCTTGCCGCTGGTCTGGCTCCCACTGACCCCCTGGCTCATTCTGGAGGTCCCCACTGTAGGACAATTCCTTCTGGGCTCCATCCGGGTCCGAGATCCTGCGGTGGGCTCCATCAGGGCCCAGCTCCTGTGGGCAACAGCCTCTGTTTGGAGATGGTACCGTGGGGGCACCCGAGGGTGGGGTGGGAACGTTGCACACCCATCTCATCAGACCGGTTGCTTCCCTGGGAGACGTGTTTCGTGTGGAAAAATCCTGGGAGACAAGTTTGTGCGGCGCCGTGCGGCCTGGAGGCACACGCCTGGTCTGAAGAGTCCCGCCCTGCATGCGCTAGGTCCACCCAGAGCCCTACAGCAGCCAGCCTTGGGAGTAGAGGGGGGCAAAGGGTTCGAGGAGAGTGCAAAGTGGAGACCCATAATTACACAGGGCTGCCAGGGGCTCAGGTGTGGTCGTAGCCAGGTAAGGAGGCACCTGGTGGGCATGAGGACACCGTGTTCACAGTACCTGGATGGAAGGCCAGAGTCAGTTTGGGGGTGGGCTTGGCAGAGGGCTGTGGTCACAGCTGTGAACAGCCTCCATAAGGACATGGGGACCAAGAGCTGTATCGACTTCTCACATCAGACCACAGGCCTCAGTCTCAGCATCCCTAAAAAGCCTGGACTCTGGGCATTTCCTTTAATGGCTGTGTGGCTTTGGGGTCAGTTAACGCTCATTGAGTCTTCCTGTGGCTCTCTGCCCCACGTTTGGAGCTGTGGCTGACCCCTGTGACTCCTGTGACCCTTGTGACCAGTGTCCCTTCAACGTCTCTGTCTCTCTGTCTTCTTGGAGGGAGGATGGGAAGGGTGCAGCAGGGCTTCCAGGAGGAGGTGGTCTGATGCGTGAAGAATGCTTACTCAAGGAACTGAGAGATGGATGGTTGAACCTCTGATGTAATCAGGCTTGGAACCTGGAACTCGGGATCACGAAGAGTGAGTAAAGCTGCTGGTGGGCTGTCATCCACTCTCCCACCCTCCCAGTGACTGTCACCTCCCAGAGAGGAGTGTAAATTGGGAGAGGGAGTGGGGGGGGGCTTGAAGGTTTCTCAATGGAAGAGGAATGGGAGATTCTGCTTGTGGGCAGCACTTGAGGAAAGAGCTGGGGGAGGGGCACTGAGAGGGAGCCCGAGGGCTGGGAGCTTGTGGATGGTACAAGGGTAAGGGATGGGCTTACTAAGGAGTGGACGTTGAATGCCTAGGAGGAGAGCGTTAGGACATTAACAGCAGAGTCTCTCAGACGCAGATGTCATGTGCATGCCAGGGCACAGACAGGTTAAGGAGGTTCCTGATGGTCATGAAGCCTGAGGGGCAGGGTGATGTCAGCACTGCTTTGGTGTGAGTTGATGAACTGGCTGGGCCGGAGACCGGCGGTGTACATCCTCGCACCGGTGATGTCCAGAAGTCTGAGAGTCATCATCATGTCTGCCCAAAGGCCACCTCTTTCTCAAAGCCTGCTCAGACTTGCCCCATGGGAGTCACTCCAGACATGTTCCCAGGCATTGCAGCCCCCGACCCCATCCTGGGCCCATGGGTGGGCTGGTTTTTACTATCACTAGCCATGGTCCAACCTCAGACTTACACCCTGCAAGTGGAAGGCAGCTGAGGAGTGCCAGTCCAGGTCACCAACACGTGTGGGGACATGTCCACCTGCCCATCAGTCCATCCACATTAATCCATTCACCGGTCAAGGTCATCTTATCGTGTGCACCAGGAACTTCGGAAGGAGGCTTCTGTGGCGTGACACCCAGGACTTCTTCATAAGCATTCCCTCCTGGACACTGCAGCAAGGAGAGCAATGTGGGGTAGTGGCCAGTTTGCGGCAGAGAGACCAAAGCAGAACTAAGCACCAAAGAGCAACTTGTGCATTGCCCCAAGGCAGTGAGTTATCTCTAGAGTGTGGTTACTGCTGACCCCAGAAGGATGAAGTACCAGACAGGTTGATGACTGCTTTGTTCATACTCTGCCCGTAATCCTCCCTCAGAGGGACTCCAGGAGGGTGGAGCTGTGACTACCTCCATTTATTGATGGTGAAACCGAGGCTCCGGAAGGCTAAATGAGTTTCCACAAATTACATAAATGTAAAGCGAGCTGGAATCTCTTTTTGTCTCTCTGTGTGTCTCTCTCTTTTTCAGCCAGGGTTTCTCTGTGTAGCTCTGACCTTGACCTCTCTCTGTAGACCTGACTGGCTTTGACCTCACAGAAATCTGCCTGCTTCTGTTTCCTGAGTACTGGGGATAAAGACGTGTTCCATCACATGCAGCATCTAGAGCCATTTCTGAAATTGCGTAGCGGCAGAGCAGGGGTCACCGGGGGTGTTGCTCACTGGCAGAATGTGGGCCTTGGTAGAGTTATTGATGTCATTTCCAGGTCTGGGCCACTGCCTGGACACTTCCTCTGAAGGACTGTGTTTCTCTTAGTGGTGGGGTGTCAGTCTGTTCTTTGGTCCTGTGTGTCTCCATGGAGCCCTTGGCTAGCCTCAGTGCACACTTGAGGTTCTCATTTGTTTTTGCCTTTTTGAGACAGTATCTCTTTACACGGCTGTCCTCGCACTCACCAAGGAACCCTGGCAGTGCTGGCACTTGCTCTGTAGATCAGGCTGTCTTGAACTCACAGAGCTTGGCCTGCCTCTGCTTCCCGAGTTCTGGGACTAAAGGCACCTGGTCTGGCTCTTTCATTTTATCAGGTTGACTTCCCTTTTGGCTTCTCTATTGCTGCTTTGTCAGCTACTGTCTTTTCATGGGCCATGTTTGTCATCCTTTTCTATATTTGAGGCAGGATCTCATATTGTTCTGGCTGGCTATAACTCACTCTGCAGGCCAGCTGTCCTGTAACTTGTTGCCATCCCCCTGCCTCAGCCTCCTAAATCCTCAATTGACAGCCGTGTGCCACTATGTCTGACTCTTTTATCTGTGTTATTTAGTATTTCATTCTGTCCACCTTTTTTTTTTTTAAAGATTTATTTATTTATTTTATGTAAGTACACTGTAGCTGTCTTCAGACACTCCAGAAGAGGGCGCCAGATCTCGTTACGGATGGCTGTGAGCCACCATGTGGTTGCTGGGAGTTGAACTCTGGACCTTCGGAAGAGCAATCGGGTGCTCTTACCCACTGAGCCATCTCACCAGCCCCTGTCCACCTTTGTAAAAAAAAATTTTGAGTGAGTTGTTTTTGGTTTTTTGTTTTTTGGTTTTTTTTTTGTTTGTTTGTTTGTTTGTTTGTTTGTTTCGTTTTGTTTTGTTTTTGTGTGTGAAGTGCTCTATCATTCGGCTAGATCCCAAATGCTAAAGTGACTTTTATTTCTGCAAAGATTTTATTTCACTTTCAAAAATTTTTCTGCCTACGTGCTGTCAAGAATTTGTCTTCATTGTTCTCATTATCAATTTTCTAAATTTCCTTCAAATACCTGCTTGTTTTCCCTGCCCCCAGAGGGCAAGGAAGGCCTCTTCAGGCTTGCTTGCTCGGCCCACTACAAATTACAAATGCAGTACTGCTCAGAAGTACTCATTTCTTCTTTGGCCTTACTCATTAAAGCATTTGCCATCAACTAACATTGATGTCAGACATTACACTAGTGTGACTCTTGGATGCCGCCCCAGTACTGTGCTAGGATAAGTCTGGTCCTTTGGCTGGTGCTCATTGAGAACTACTTAACATACCAGGGTGAGGTGGCGCACAACTTTGATTCCAGGTAGAGACAGGAGGTTCTCTGTGAATTCAAGGGCAGCACTGTCTACATAGTGAGAACCAGAACAGCCAAGGCTATGAAGAGAGAGAGAGAGGAGGGGGGAGATAGAGACAGAGAAACAGAAAAGAGATTCTGGCTTCTGAACATACACTGCTAGGGCTGGAGAGATGGGTTGGTGATTAAGAGCACTGGCTGCTCTTCCAGAGGATCCAGGTTCAATTCCCAGCACCCATATGGCAGCCCACAGTTATCTGTAACTCCAGTTCTAGATCAGACCTACGTGCAGGCACAACACAGCCTGACTGCTGACATGGGCTTCTTTTATTTACGCTTCCTTTCCCCCTTTCCCTAACTTCTAAGAATGTTTCTTTCTTGGTGTTCTGTGTTCTCCACCTCACTTTTAATCTTGAGCCCCTCCTGCTTGGTCTTCTGAGTGGTGACTCTTAGATGTGTGTATCATTACACCAGCTTTCTTTTTAATTTAAAAGAATTTTATTATTTTTTAAAGATTTATTTATTTAATGTATCTGAGTACAGTGTCACTCTCTTCAGACACACCAGAAAAGGGCATTGATACCATTACAGATGGTGGTGAGTCACCATGTGGTTGCTGGGAATTGAACTCAGGACCTCTGGAAGAGCAGTCAGTGCTCTTAACTGTTGAGCCATCTCTCTAGTGCCAAGGATTTTATTTTTTACTTATGTGTGTGTATGCCATCTGTGTGTGGGTGTTCAGAGAGACCAGAGGAGAACGTTGGAGCCCCTGGGATCTGACAGTTACAGGAAATTATGAACTGCCTGATAGTTTCTCTGGAAGAGCAGCCGTGCCTAAGTCTCTCCCAGCTCACATGCTGAGTGGATGTGTTCTCCAGTGTCTGGCCTACAAGTATGCATGAATATGTATCGTATCACATGCATGTGCATGCCTGGTGCACGTGGAGATCATAAGACAGTATTGGGTCTTTTGGAACTGGAGTCATGGATGGTTGTGAGCCACCACCACGTAGGGTGCTGGGAACTGAATTCTATCCTCTGCTAGAGCAGCAAATGCCAACTGCTGAGCCAGCTCTCCAGCCTGTCTCCTCCTCCTCCTCCTCATCACCATCATCATCATCATCGAATTTTTAACTTGCAGTACTTACAAAAAAACATTTTAATCTTTATGTGCATGTGCCATGTCTATGGATGTCAGAGAACAAGTTTGTACAAGTTAGTTCTACTATGTGAGTCCTCGTAGTTGACAGCGGATTCATCTTGATAGCCCTGGTAGCATGCCGCCGCCTTCTTTTTTATTTTTTGAGGTAGGGTCTCATTATGTACCCAGGGCACAAAGAGATGACAGCCTCTTTCCAAGCTTCTGGAATTAAAGGAATATGCCACTGTGTCTGACTTGTAAGATGTCTCCTTCTCCTCTTCCTCCTCCTGCTCCTTGTATATGAGTACAGTGTAGCTGTACAGATGGTTGTGAGCCTTCATGTGGTTGTTGGGAACTGAATTTAGGACTTCTGCTAGCTCCGGTCAGCCCAGCTCACTCAGTCCCTGCTTGCTCTGACCCAAAGATTTATTATTATAAATAAGTACACTGTTGCTGACTTCAGACACATCAGAAGAGGGGGTCTGATCTCATTACGGATGGTTGTGAGCCACCATGTGGTTGCTGGGATTTGAACTCAGGACCTTTGGAAGAGCAGTCAGTGCTCTTATCCACTGAGCCATCTCGCCAGCCCCTGCTGCTGCATTTTAAAGATTGTTTATTTTATATATGTGTGTTTTGTCTTCACATATGTATGTGTACCTGGTAACCTGAGATGTCAGAAGAGGTTGTTAGAGCCCCTGTAGTCAGGGATAATTGTGAGCAACCATGTAGGTGCTGTAGACTGAATCCAGCTCCCTGGGAAGAGCAACAAGTGCTCTTATCCACTGAGCCATCTCCCCAGCTCCTAGACTATGATGTATTTTTAAATCCAACGCTTTTCTTGCAAAGCGTCTTTAAGTAGCAGCACTTCATCTGAACTGATACAGAGAAGGCGATGTAGATAACGGAGTGTCTGCTCTGGCTGAGTGGGGTGACAGATCAAGGTCATTCTGGAGACTTGGTGTCACCACATATGCTGGCTCAGCAGCAGTTCCTGTGTGGGAAGTTCTCATGCAGTGTCTTCCGAGTAGCCAGACTCCACAGAAACCAGGTGGAAACATAAGCTACAGGCAGGAAGTGGGTGTTGGGGGGGGGGGGCGGGGAGAGCCTGCGTTACCCACAGCTTCCCTGGTAACCAGAGCTCTGCCTCACGAAGAGAACAGTCACAGAAAACAAGTCAGAACTAAAAAAAATATTTCATTTCATTCTGAATAAAAAACAGAACAGACAGAACTCTTGTAAATTCTGAAAACAATGTCATTGCTACGGAAAATTTCACAGAAATCATCAGGGGGTGTGGGGACCAAGGTGCCTGCCCTGCCACGAGTGCCGCCTATCTGGAGTCACAGAGGAGGCTTTTAGGGACCAGCACAGGTGGTGGCAGAGCCTGAATCAAGCTCAGGACGCAGCTTTTACCTGCTGCACCAAGACCCAGTGGCCCAGAGGGCAGCTAGGTCTTCAGGATCGCTGTGTGCGGGCACCTTTGCGGCTGCGTGTGGCCCACATGCCTCGCTTTGAGTGATAGTGGTGGTAGAAGTGTCGCAGTCGAAGCCTCTCCACCTCCAGCCCTGCCTGCAGGACCCTGGGAGGAGCGGGTGGTACATCAGAGCCCTGGCTCAGGTGCTGTGGTTCGGGGCTGCCCTGGTGGCTGCAGGAGCCTGGGGGTGGGTGGGAAGGGTTCAATGCAGGGTGGGTGGAAGGGATTTTGTGGGTCTCTAAGATCCTGACAGGTGGAGCTCTGTCATTCCATCCTCTCAAGGGAGGATGATGAGGTGTCTCAGTGTGAGGGAGGGGAGGGCAGTTACCTGTCAAGAAGTTCCCAGTCCTCGCCTCCCCACTGGTCACGGAACTCCTCAGTGTTCATGCCTCCTACTCTGTCAAAGTCTGATTTGTAGATCCCAAAGAGGCCAAATCCATTCACTTCCCAGTAACCTTGAAGTGGGGAGGATAACCATTAGGGTGTGGTCCTTAACATTTTCTCCCCAGGGAGGCTAGAGGACCCTGGGAGGAATTCTAAGAAGCCTGATTTTGGAGACCCTGGGTGGGAGGGAGTGTCTGGTATTTGCTAATAACTAAAGAGCTCATAGGCTTATAGACAAACGGGTCTAACGATCACTGCATGACCTGTGTATGAATAGGGTCCTAGGCTTACCCAGGAGGTCAGGCTTGGAGTTTGCCCCGGTGGTTGTGAGAACCTGGAGCTCCCCGGGGAACACCCAGGTCCTTACCACGTGGGTCCCACGGTGAGCTTCCACAGCCCAGACGCATGACCACAGGGGCGAAGGCCAGCTTGCCCTCCACGCAATGCTTGCGGATGCTGTCCAGGATATTAGGTGGGAAGTGGATGTGCAGGTCACAGAGGAAAACGATGCTGCTGGGGTCCTGTAGGTTGGGAGGTCTGAGCCCTGCTCACCTCCCCAAGGTGAGCTCAGCACCCTCCTTTCTTTCCCCTAAGCCCTTGACTGGCCCACAGACCTCCACGGCATCCACTCCAGTTTGCAGGCCTGCAGAGCGCTCGAAGTTTCCAGTTCGTTTCAAGTACTGGTACCTGCAGGAGGGAAGGAAGGTGAACGGCGCCGTCAGGACAACTCATCTCCTGTAAGAGGAAAGATTCTTGGTTTCCCCATAGTGGTGGTAAACATCGTTACCGAGGTAGCTGAGCCGCACGCAGGGCCCGCTCCACATCCATGTCCTCGCTCTCAAAGTCCACCAAGATGATGTTGAAGTAAGAGTCCCCCGTATGCACATGCAGCGCGGTCATATCTGCCAGGAACTGCACTACCCAGCGCGCCTGATTCTTCACTGGAAGAGGGGATATCACTGAAGCAGCATGACTGGACCGAATGGTTCCCACCTCCTACCCCATCCCCGAAAGCCTCATAGTGGCGCACATACCTGGTACAATGAAATGAACCATGACATCCTGACGCCAGGCCAGGTGCAAAGGCCGGCAGAGCTCTGGGCGACTGTCTGGGTGAATCGAGGCGGCTGGAGGCGGCTCGGGACTTTCTCCATCTTCATCCCCAACGCGGGCTCCGGGCAACCGCAGGAAGACGTATTCGGATAGGCGCTGGCGGTTCCCTCCGCGCTCTTGCAATTCCAGTTCCAGGAGGAAGCGGCTCCCGCGTGCAGAGTCACGGCGCTTCTCCACGTTCACGATGCGTAGAAGCGAGAAGCGCCTGCGAGGCAGGTGTGATTAACCGAGGGTTGTAGCTCTACTCAACTGCCTCCCCCTTTACCCCGAGAACCACGCGACTGTACTCCCCAGACCGCATCACACCTGCAACCCGTTCTATCGCTCCTAAACACAGGTTGACCTTCCCACGTCTCAATTCCCCAGCCCAGCAGGAAATAGGAAAGGCTACACTAGGGGTCGCTGTGAGCCTAGGATTGTCAAGTTCTCCCAGATGTCTTCCTCTGCATGATTTTCTTTGTCCTGAGATGATGTCTCAGGCTTCTCCTATGGTTAGCATCCCACAAGAACCACCAGGAAGCTGTTAGTTCTCCCATGTGTACCCCTCATACCCCGAGCAGGCCCCTCATTTTGTCTCAGGCCTTAGGCTATTCATTCTGCTTCCCACCCTCTGGTGACAGCTAGCAATCCCCCTATGGGATACCATTGGCATGACCTGAGATGGGAGTCAACCCTACCCAAATCAGGAACTTTCTACCCCCAACCAAACACTTTAGGTTACTCCTTGGGGTCACCCACACCATAGCACCCAGATGTGCCTATGACCACTTAAAGTGGACAGTCCTATAAAGAGACCAAGAAACTGCCTCATAAGCTGTTCTCAAGAGACCTACCCTCGGGGTTGGGAATTTAGTTCAGTGGTAGATCATTTTGCCTAGCAAGCACAAGGCCCTGGGTTCAGTCAGCTCGGGGGGGGGGGGGGGGAGAGACCTGCCCTCTGAGCCACCTAGGTCTGTCCAACATCACCAGTAGGTCTGTCCAACATCACCAGTGGTGGGAAGGGTCTCCTGGTCCCTTTTGAGGGCTGTCATGCTCACACCCTCTGGAGCAGCAGCACATCTGTGTACAACCCCTGTCCTGTTCAAACCTTTGTGTGGAGCTTGGCTCTCAACACTGACTGCCAGATACCTTGTCCTGATATCCCTGCGTTCATCAAAGCCCAAAGAAGGTTCTCGCTTTCCTCCAGGCTGACAATGAACAGAACAGTCTCCTAAGACCTCCCTCAAAGATGGACCTAATTAATCTCCCTCAAAATGGGGTAGAAACAAGTTTGAAGCCTAAGACCTAGGAGACCAAGGCTTCCTTGAACTAGACACAGTCCCCTAGTTGGGACCCTCCAGTGCTCCACAGGGAGAGGTCTAGGGCTCCTGAGCATGACACTTAGTGTCTCTGGTCCCTGAAAAGGCCATCTGCCCACAATCTGGCTACACCTGACTACTTCCCCTATGGTTTGGGTTCATCCCTGGGTCTAAGTCTAAGTTGGCAGATGTGGGAATTGGCAGTGAGGAGAGATGAAGTCAGTCTTGAGTGGGGCTCCAGAGAGCCCTTCACCCATAGTTACAGAGAGGGAGAAGGGGCTCAGAGAGCTGCTGAGAGCCAAGGAAGTTCTGCGATCCCTGCAGACACCGGCATGCCTTCTCTTCAAGCAGCCGTCTGCCCCGTACCCGCCATGCCGTGCATTTAGCCGCTCCATGTACTGAGCCACCACATCCACCGCTTCGGCCTCAGGAAGTTGCAGGTTCCCGGATACGTTACAGCGCAGGTCGTTCCAGTCCGAGCGCAGGAGCTCGAAGTCCATGGCGCCCACGCTGAATGTGCGCTGCCAGTTGATGGCATCCTCCCGCCAGCGACCCAGGGGCCGCCCAGCGGCCGGCTCCTCCTCTTCCTCACTGTCTTCTGATGTGGCCTCATCACCAGGGGCCCCATCCTCCTCCCCTTCTTCACCCTCTCCCAGCAGCTGTGGCCTGGATACCTGAGACAAGCTCAGGAAGGAGGTCACAGGCTGTGTTTCCACCGAGGAGTTCAAGTCCACTGTGGGCACCATGAGTCCCTGTCCATGCAACTGGCCCTCCCGGCCTCCCTGGCTGGTCTGGGCCCTGACTGGGGGCTTTAGTTCTGTGACCTTGGGGCCACTGGTCCTATAGCCCTGGGTCCGAGGTGGATGTGGGGGCACCCGCAGCTGTACTCTGGGCAGAGGCTTGGGGCGCAGGAAGACACCAGGGAAGGGTGGCCAGGGTGAGTCTCGCAATGCCCTCGGGGAAGCCCGCTGTCCAGGTCGGACCCTGGTCACGTACACCTTTGAAGGCGACTTCTCCACAGTTCGGGGAGGTGGAGCTCGCCCCAAGAAGAGGGGCAGGGGGCGTGGGGCCCAATTCAGTGCCCGGGAGTGTCTGAGGGTCTGCTCGTCCAGAGGACTAGTTGTAGGTGGGGTCGGGCTGGCTGTCGTTCCAGTGGAGGCTGCTGGGGTGGGGGTCCTGTGGCTCTGCTGTACAGATGCATCGGTGGGCTCCAGGCTGTCTAACAGTTCCTGCTCATCCTCGTCATCCAGGAAGTCTGCAGAGAGGGTCTGGTAAGCTCAAGTACCTGGCCTTTGGGCTGGGAGTGCAGCAGGACCAAGACACTCACCATCTGGGTTGAGGAAGAGGAAGGCTCTACGCTGAACTTCTTCCTCCTCATCTTCCTCTCCCTCTTCCTTGTCCATTTTCATGTATTTATAGAACCCAAACCTGAGGGAGAAAGTGCATCAGAGACCTTCCTCATCGAGGCTCCTCATCCTCGCTTCTGACAGGCCACGCCCCCACCTACCTTTCCAGGTATAGTGGGGACTCACGGTAGAAGCACTTGTTGTCTGTCTCCATGTGAGTGAGACGGGTATGGTCATTGGGGTAGATGAAGGACAGGTACACCTGCGGGCAGGGCCGATGGCTTAGGGGTAGGGCCTGGGGCAAAGGGTAGCTTTAAGCCGCCACCTCCCACACCAGGCACTTACAAACTGTAGTCCTTGGTATCTGGCTATGGGGAAATCCTTGAGGATATAGGTGGGGGCATAGGCACAGGGCTCCAGAACATTCTCCAGGCTCAAAGGTTCCATCCGAGGAGCTGCAAAAAGGGCCATCACTTGGGAGCCTGGCCTGGCCCTCACCCCACTCCATCCTCCCCATCCTCTGAAGCCTCCTCTCACTGAGGAAGAAGGTATCCCTGGGGTCTGGGTGCAGCATGTCGGCGCTGGGTTCCCCCTGCGGTGGGAATCCTCCTACGTGGCTGGCTGGAGACTGAGGCACATGGGCCACATGGTCCATCTTCAGAGATGACTCATCTGGGAGTAGGAGGGTATCCAGAACTTCATCCTCCCCTCCACCATCCCCATGCTGAGCCCCACCCCCACCCCTGAACCCAGCCATTCCCCCCCCTGAGGAAATACCCAGCCCGCACCTGTGTACAGGGAAATGTGAGCAGAACCAATGATCTCGAACTTCAGACCAGGCAGGAAAGCTCGCCACTGGGGGTGTGGGGATAGGAAAGAGGTTGGGTCCTGGTAGGCGGCTTTCCTTAGTTCATGAGTGAGGGAACTACCCAGTGAAAATCCTCAAAGGATGCAAGAGGCTTGATGGGGAGGGCAGGAGGGGCTTAAGGAAGAGGAACCTGACAGAAGGCCCAGAAGGTTAAGATGTTCAAGGGGCAGATCCAGACTCCGCCCAACACTCTTCCCTCCCCCCTTCTCTACCTCCTCCCAACTCCCTCCCTCCCTTTTCCTTTCCTCCAAAAGTTGCTGACTATAACTTCTGACTCCATTTTCTCTCTGACTTTGCATGTTGCTTTCCTGCGGTCACTGCTGGATCTTCCCTCAGCCCCTGACCTAGTATCTGCCACCAGATGGCCCTCCCCGTGCCCCAGCTCCATGGATGCTCCTCAGTCTCCTTGCAGATGTGTTCCTCCCACCTCTACTCAGCTGGTGCTCCTGGGGGTGCTGACTGAGCTCATCTGGGACCCTCGTTATCAGTACCTCTGCTCTCTTCCCTCAGACCATCCAAACACCGAGTCTCCACTCTACTGAGACGGGATGACGTGTACTGAGGTGCTGAGGCCAAGAAGCACCAACGCTACTGTGGTCATGTATCTCTCCCTCCAGGCTCTGTCCTGCTGTTAAACCCTCCCCCCCCCCCCCCCCCCGTCTCCCAGCTACCCGTCTTTCTTCTCTGTGGTGGCTGACACTGATTGTCAATCTAACGGGCTCTAGAATCACTGGAGACAAATTTCCAGGCATGTCTGTGAGGGAGAACCTAGATGAGGTTAACTGGGGGGTGGGAGTGGGGAGACCTACCCTAAAATGTGGGGAGTACCATCCCATGGACGGTGGTCCAAAACTGAATAAAAAGGAGACAGTGAGCCGAGCACCAGCAGTCATGTCTCCCAGTTCCTGGATGCAGAGTCCATGTAACCAGCTACCTCACACTCCTGCTGCCAGGGCTTCCCCTCCACCATGGACTGAACCCTCAAACTGTGAGCTGACATAAACCCTCCCGTAAGTGGCTTCTTGTCAAGGATTTCGTTACATTGATGATCATGGCAATAAAAAAAAAGATAGTACACTTCCCAAGGCTCCATCTCTCTGCTTCCCATGGTTTCACACAGGCCAGAGGGATGCCTGGCACGCAAAATCTCAGCTACCTCACTCCCCCACGGCAGTCTGAGCAGTTCATCCCAGCATCACAGGCCTGGCCTGATCAGGCTACCCAACTTCTTGGAGTCTCAGAAGATGCTAGATAACAGGAGCTAGTCCTCCAGGTACAGACTTCAGAGGCCTGTACACTCTGTCTTCCCCATGTCTCCTGGTGAAGGACCACTTTTCAGTGCAGCCCCTCTGAGCATCCAGCAAGCATAGCATACCCTCCTGACCCTGGACCATGTTCCCAAATAACTGCTTTATCTCCTAGACTGGATATCCCTTTGGGCTGGGGACCACCCTGCAGTGACTGTCCAATGATAGAGGAAGTGGGTGGGGGTGGGGAGCTGTGGTCTTTGGAGCTTCTTCAGAGGGCAGGCCACACTCACACCCACTTCCACATGGTCTGAGCCCTTGTCATCTTGCTTGTGAAGCAGTTCAAAATAGTATCTCCGGGAGGCCATGAGCCTGTAGACAGAAGGAGCTGGGGCTGTTTCTCATCAAACAGAATAAGAGCCCGGAGGGTTAGGACAGAATCTCATATCCCTCTGGGATGATCCCTCGGGAAGACAGTGCTTGTGTAACATGGGCAAGCACGATACCCAGCCTCCCTCTCATATGCCAACATAGATGTGCACACACGTGTAAATGCATGCACTCTTAAGTTACTCACCGACGCGGCTTAGACACCTGGGAGCTGAACTTGGTGAATTCTCCAGGTGCGGTCCACTCGGAGCCAGTCTAGGGGTGACACAAGGGGGACAAAGGAGTGACCACATTCTCCCTGTGGGCATCGGACACACTCAGTCTGTGTTTCCAAGAGGCTGCAGGAGGTCCAGAGAAGACAGATGTGGTGTGGATAGAGGAGCGAGGCAAGAGGGCAGAACCTACCTTGCCCACAAAGGCTACAAGCTGGGCGGCTGCTGGGCTCTCATCCAAACTCAGCCAGAACTCAGAGTTGTCATCCGAAGCCACAGAGAACTGGATGTCGCCTAGTCCAAAGGACAGAGGCTCAGGAAGCTGAACTGTTCAAGACATCCTGCCCCTGCCGTATGCAACCTACTCACCATCTCTGGCTGGGTGGATGAAGCCAAAAATCCGGAGTCCATAGTTCTTCCACTTAGGGGACACAGCTAACTTTGTCACCGTAGTACGAGTCTGCCGGTTGTGCAATAACTACTAACTCACAGCTCACTGCATGCCTTGCCCACCTTACCAACCCGTACGTTCTTGAGGTACTCACATGAGGAAAGAGTGGGAAGTGCAGGTTCCTTCTCAGGTGGCCCACAGCACCTCCACACCAGTCCTCAAACACATGCAGGTTCACCTGCCCTTTGAACTGGGGGTCAGAAGGGATGTTAGCTGTTATACAGTCTGCCCCACCCTTCCTCCCAGCCCAGGCCAGCCCAGCCCAACAGAGCTTACCTCTTCCCGCCATGGGGGTGTCTGGTGGGTGAGGTTCAGTGGGGGTGGCTTCCTAGGTCCTCCAGGAAACAGCATGTTTGGGCCCCGCCCCTCAGGCTGCAGGAAAGAAAGAGCCATATCAGAGTTCTAAAGGCAGGAAATGTCACAACTGCACAGTCCACCTGGGCACACACAGCAGAGTAGAACTTCATGGTTTCCCTTTTGCACATCCAGGCTCACCACCTAAGCACTCGCCCACACAGATACCCTCAGCAAATCTGCCCAGACAGTTATGTAGCCACTGATTGGATGCACAACAGATGCAGACCACTCAGTGACTACCCGGACCCTGTATCCAGGCTGGGATGCTGAAACTCACATACAACCCAGGGTCATATCTACCCATCCTAGAGGGTGGCTCCTTGTGACTAGGTTTTTCTCGGTCACTCCTTACCGCTTGCTCCTCTTCATGACTTTCACTCGAGTCCTCTGACCTCTGTGTGGACGATGGCACTCGGACTCCGCGGCTATCGGTCACACCGGTCAGCTTCTCACCATCTGCAGACGCGTGTGAGGCGTGTTAGAGCTCAGACTCCTTAAGGCCATTATCTTTGTTGTTGGGGGTCAACTGGAGGGGTGGGGCAAGAAGGACTGTTGAAGCCTCTACACTTCCGCTCCATCATTTGGGTGCCTTCTAGACCCTACCTTGGGTGGGCAATACAAAGCAAGAGTCTTTTACCAGCTTTCTCCAGTCCCTAATGAGAGCGAGGAGCAGGGTTATATATATATATATATATATATATATATATATATATATATATATATATATATATACTCAGGCTAGTGTGACACTGTACACACTCACATCCATCAGGTGATCCTCTCAGAATGGCTTTGCCTTGGGGAGAATTGCAGATGGCCTAGCACCCTTGATGTCCTTCCCACGTGCTAGGGTGTTTGCCTCCTCTCTCCAGATCTATGTGAAGACATGTCCACCACAGTTCCTCCAGCTTGGAGTAGACTACTCCTATACCTTGTTTTGTCCCACTTCTTGGACCTTCTCCCTAAGTAGCATGCCCACTGCACTCCTGGGTGTCCACTCTTTGGGACTTGAGTCTCCAAAGGCAGGAGGTTTCATTTTATCCCAATCCTGTCCCTCTTGGTGCTCCCAATGAGACACTAGGATCCAGAGATCCTTCCTGTTTCAAAGTCACACCTTGCATTCACATCTGTCCCTCCTTGCTGATCTCAGAAGCCAGGCTCCTGGAAAGGTACAGCTGATACCAGTTGAGCCTGAGCTGTCTCTAGGTGAGGGGCTGCCTGTGTGGTCTCTTCCCTTGAAATTTTGGCGGTGCTCCACATTCTAGATCCTTCCTTTTTTTTTTTTTTGGTTTTTTTTTTTTTTTTTTTGAGACAGGGTTTCTCTGTGTAGCCTTGGCTGTCCTGGAACTCACTCTGTAGACCAGGCTGGCCTCGAACTCAGAGATCCACCTGCCTCTGCCTCCCGAGTGCTGGGATTATCCTTCCTTGAGGAGCCAGGAAGTAAGCAGGCAAGACTCCTGGTCAACGTCCTGGAGCCTGGCCTGGATACCCACAGCCTATCAAGCTAAGTCCAGGCATTTTGAGTATACTGGGAACTTTCTGTAGTGGGGTCTCAGCTCAGGCTAAGCCTCAGCATGAAGGGACAGTTATCTGCCCCACCCTCACTTGGAGGTATCTATAAGCACAGGCTGCTGGACACCTGCTGAACGTTGCCAGCTCTGAAGACTGACGACTCTGTCAGGAAAGTCTTAGGCACTTGCAGCTACCCAATTTCTCACATGCCTTGTGGTGCCTGGTGGGTCCCAGGTGGCCAGACAGGAGATGGTCTTCAGCCCAGAGAAGAGAGTGTGTGGCTGGGGCCCCATCTGTGCCGCCCAGGCTGCTTCTAGCAGTGCCATTGGGCAGGACTGATCTTCCAGGATCCAGAATAGATCCTACCCACCTAGGAGGAGTCAGAGCCAGCTGCCCTCATGATCAACCTTCAACAGTGGGGCTCCCTGTCTTCATTCCTTCCTGGTTGGTCTCAGACAGAAACAAATTGCTCAGGAAGTCAGCTGAACCCACAAGGGCAGCTGGTGGGAGCTGGCTTTATTGGGTACTGGGTCAGCTCTGGGTCCAGACTTATCTCTTAGGGATAGAGCTGTCACATCTTGAAGACGTCACAGCTAATAATGTACATGGATTGGGATGACCCATAGACTTTCTTGAGGGCTGGGATCTGTCTCAGATTCTTGGCCCAGGATCTGCTGGAAGATGTCCGGAAACAGTTGTCCAGGCATATGAAGAGGCAGAGGGCCTCTGCAGGCAGGAGACAGGTGCAGGGCTGAAAAGGGAGTTCTGGATCCATCAGGTGGAGTGGACAAGAACTTCGTGAGCCAGTGTCATTGCTCTGAGACTTTGAGAGGAGAGACACTTGCTCCCCTCCTCAGCTCACCAGCTTCCCTCACAAAGATGGGGCTGAGCTCTACGTGGCTTGGTTAGGCTTCTCCAGGCTCATTCCCTGGTCTTTTTCTACCTAGCTGTCATTGATGTTCACCCTGCTCTGGAGAGTTTTCCCCCAAGGTGTGGGTCCAATGGCCACCATCTCCAGAGGTTCTCCCCGGATTTTTACCCACAGGGCTTGCCAGGCCTAAGTTGCTTTGTACATCCTCTGACCACTCTTAAACTACAACAAGCATTTACTCAAGTTAGCATTGGTCCCTAGCACACGGACATCTCAGTTCACTCACAGGTGTACCCAGAGTTTCCAGCTGCTCTGGCCACTCTAGGCAGCTGGATCCCTCAACACCACCCTTACCTCCCCACCTTCCAGAAGATGAGGAAACTGAGGCCCTGCTAAGTAGGCAATGGCCTGACAAGCCTCTTAGCTGAGGGCACCGGTTCCCCCAAGGGCCCACCGTTAACTCCATCACCACCGGATCTAGGCCGATTCCAGGGTCGGAAAAGGTTAGAGATGAGCCCCGAGGGACCCTGCGTTACTGCTGACGTCACTGGGCGTCCCGCCGAACAGAACCGCGACCCCTCCCCCAATATAGCGGAGCTGGGAGGAGCAGGACAGCAGGGGCTCTGGGCAGTCAGACCCCCACGCCTTGGGAGGTCCGGGCCCTCTCGCTACGCGCCATCTCGTACCTCGCCCGTAGCCCAGCCGCTGGCGTAGCGCGCGACCCGGGCGCACCAGGCTCCGGTGCACATACGTGAGCCACGCGGCGCAGGTGAGCAGCAGCAACAGCAGCAGCAGCTTCATCTGCTTGCGGACCTTCTTCACCGGGAACCACGGCATCGCGGCACCACAATCAGGGGCGTCGCTGCGGCCCCCCGGCCCCGCCTGCCCCGCCCCACATCCCCCGGCCCACCCTGCTGCGCTTAGCGCCTGCAGCACCGCATGGTCCTTTGTCCGCTGCGGGGGCTACGGGATTCGGCCAAGACTCCCGGGCTGCTCAGGCCGCGGTCGGGGTGGGCGGCGGGAGCGGCTCCTTGAGGCGCTCCCCCGCCCGCCCCTCCCGGCTGCTCACGCTCCTCTGGACGCCGCGGGACCGAGCAGCATCCACGCTGCGGTGCTACCCAGCGTGAAACGGGACCGATGGTCGCGGTGCCCGAGCCAATCGGCCGCGGCCAGCCCGCGTACAACCAATCCGTGATGCTCGGAGGCGGGGTGGCGCGTTAGGGTGTGCCAATGATCCACACGACGCGCGCATTCACCTGGTGTTCGCCGGCCGCGCGCCCGGGGATGCGGGGGTTGTGGGGACCGAATCTGCGGTGAGGGACACCAGGGACGTCGGGGAGAGGGATGTAAGAGGTCGTTGTTACTGTAGAGGCCATGGCAGGGACGAGGGGTGCTGCGGGAATCCGGCTGCGTGTCTGGGAAAACGCTGGGAATAATGAGTACGCAGAGAAGAAGCTCAGCCTACCTCTTAGTTGGACTTAAACGAGGCTGGGATGTTCTCGGCTAGCTGTGAGGAAGGACAGGTGGGTGGAGGGTGGTTCTATCCAGATAGCTTCAGTTGTGCACTCCATTCGCTTTCTAGCTGGTGCATCCCACCAGCTAGACTACCAACTCTCTCCCACCTTACCACCAGCCGCTTCTCCTTGAGGTTCCAGCCTAATGACCAGGGTACTTCAGTTGGTGTAGCAGAAGCTGCTGTGAGCCTGCAGAGCTCGTGGGTTAGGAATGGGGACTGGACATTTGAATAGTCTCCCTTCCTTCGTGACGCCATGGAAAGAAGCCATTGGAAGGAGATGGAATCTCTTAGAGACCTTCGCACCCTGGGTGGGTGTGCCCCAGTGGAGATGACTGGGCAACTTACAGTATCTGTTCTAAGGGGTGGCCTCCAGCTCAGTAGGCAAGGGAGCCTTCCCATACCACATGAACCACTGTGCTGTTTGCAAGGTGGCTTTGCTGGTTTAGTTTAGTTTGTTTGTTTAGTTTGTGTTGTTTTGAGACAGTGTCTCACTATGTAGCCTTAGTTGGCCTGGAGCTCTTTAGACCGCTGCTTGCCTCTGCCTCCTGAGTGCTAGGATTCAAGGCATGTGTCACCACACCTGGCTTGCCTTTGTTTCTAACATTGCCCCACCATCACTATGTATCCTTGGGACATAAAATCAAATTGGCCACATTTCTTTCTTAAAAAAAAAAACTTTTTAATTGTTTCTTTCGTTTTTGTTTTGTTTTTTAACTTTCATCCAGGCATCAGCTGCTGTTCTCATCAGCTGGCTCCCTGTCCTGACTTTGTTTCTGATGCCTGCACTTGTTTATATCCTGAACATTGTCTCAGCACACACCCCTTACATGGCACGTGTTGTAGCTACTTTTTCATCTTCCTAGTCATCCAGCTAAGAGACATCAGGAAGACTTGAAGGAGCAATAGAGAAGAAGAAGAAGAAGAAGAAGAAGAAGAAGAAGAAGAAGAAGAAGAAGAAAAGAGAGGATCTCTGCTGTCTTATGTTTACTGGACAGAGACAGAAAACAAATAGTGTTTGCTGTTGTTGTTCTGATTTGTTTTTGTTTTTTTGTTTTTCGAGACAGGGTTTCTCTGTGTAGCCCTGGCTGTCCTGGAACTCACTCTGTAGACCAGGCTGGCCTCGAACTCAGAAATCCACCTATCTCTGCCTCCCAAGTGCTGGGATTAAAGGCATGAGCCACCACTGCCCGACAAATAGCATGTTTTGTTTTGTTTTGTTTAAGAAAGCAAATGTTGGGCTGGTGAGATGGCTCAGTGGTTAAGAGCGCCGACTGCTCTTCCAAAGGTCTCGAGTTCAAATCCCAGCAACCACATGGTGGCTCACAACCATCCGTAACAAAATCTGATGCCCTCTTCTGGAGTGTCTGAAGACAGCTACAGTGTACTTACATATAATAAATAAATGAATCTTTAAAAAAAAAAAAAGAAGGAAAGAAAGAAAGAAAATGTTGGGAAGCAAGCAAAACGTTTGGTTTGGGCAGAGAAGTGCACTATCAGGGAAGAATTCAGGGCCCTGTAGGCGACCCAAGCCCAAGACTCTCCTCTCTTCATCTAGAGTCGGTAAAGCAACTAGGGTAAGGCAGAACAACTGAGGAGTCAGCAAACCGTGATCAGCTAGACAGCTGTTCCCCTTGCTACCACATCTGGCCGAGACCACATCTCACCCCAACCACAGAAGGAAATGTTTCAGCCTAACCAAGCAGACAGCACGACAACAGGATCTATTGATGAACGCATGCACTTAAAACAAACAAACAAACAAAACCCAACTGTATTTGTCTTTTTTTTTTTAACAGATTTTAATTCATTGTTTTATGTATATGGATGTCTTGTCTGTATGCGTGTCTGGTGTACCACCTGTGGGCCTGGTGCCTACAGAGGTCAGAAAGTGGTGTTGCATCTCCTGGAACTGCTTTTAAACCGCTGTGCTGGTGCTGGGAACTCAACCTGAGTCATCTGCAAGAACTTTTAACTGCTGAGTCATCTCTTCACCTCCTGCAACTGTGTTTAACCAAAGCAAAGCCATGGTTAAACTCTCTAACCAAAACAGGCTGCATCTCCCGAGAAACCGGGTCAGAATTTCACATTCACCTTTGGAGGCTAGTCATTCTTGCAGCTGAGTCACACTCCTTGAACATGTTCAAGAGCTAAATGATGAGAACATAGAAACATTAGCCACTGCAATTCTGGGTTGTGTTAGATGGGAGGGAAACAGGAGAAGGAAAAAGGAGGCAAAGGAATTGATTATCGGAGGGGAAGGGAAAGCACTTGCCATTCAGTCATGGAGTTGTAATGGCATTGGTGACTACCTTTCTTTTTTCAATATTTATTTTTATTTTATGTGCATTGCTGTTTTGCCTGAATGTATGTCTGTTTGAGGGTGTTGGATCTTGGTGTCACAGATAGTTGCGAGCAGCCATGTGGGTGCTGGGAGTTGAACCCAGGTCCTCTGGAAGAACAGTCAGTGCTCTTAAGTGTTGAGCCATCTCTTTAGCCCCAACATTTACCCTTTTTGATGGGACATTCTAATATCTTTGGACTCAGAAAAGGCTGAGGTTCTTTGACTGGTGTGGGGAAAGCCTAAGCCTGGATTCCTAAAAAAAAAAAGTCTGTGGTGTTAGCAGTTTTGTTTGTACAAGATGGATCTGAATTCTTGTAGTTGTTTTCCATGGGACTTACGAGGCACTAAGAAACACCCTTAAGGAATCTCTGCCTTTCTGAGTCACTACACCATGGTTTTGATCTCTCCTTGAGGGGACTAGCGTCCTGAGCAGCACAGAGACCATTCTCTCTGTAGATCTCCTGCTATGACAGCCTTTTATATGATGTGTCCCCTGGTAGAACCTTCTCAGATTTGTCTAGGACTGAAGGTGCTCCATCCAAGGACCAGGTACTTGTAGCTGTGTCCCCATGAGAGTCTTGGATGAACCAGGATGCATTGGTTGGTCCCTTGGGATCTGAGATCACTAAACCAGTAGAGCCCAAAGTTGTAGGGACATGAAACAAAATTATGCTATTTCCTCTCCTGACCCTGGACTCCTGGATGCTGTCCATGGAGAGAGGCTGTAGGGTGGCACTGGTCCAGAGCATCAAGCATATCCTGGGTACATCCCAGCCTCACAGTGTGGCCACTCTGCTGGCCCCAAAACAGCTTTTAGGAGCCATTTTCCTGTTCAATGGGAACATGGCCAGAGAGTGAGTTCACTGGAGAGACTTATGCTGTGTGGAATAGATCCTCTGCTGAGTCCATAAACTGCCATTTGGGCAGTAGCATCTAGGATGCCAGGGAAAGTGTATTCACGACCAGAGTTAGCAACAATTCTAGCTCTGCCCCTTCAGGATGGCAGGGGTCACTGCCATCCTCTGCTGCTGGCAGCTCGGCGCTCAGCATAGCCATAACGGAACAAGCCGCTGTGACTGGAACCCAGGTTCTGATGTCTGTTAGTTAGCTCTTCTGTTCCTGCGATAAAACATTCTGACAGAAAGCAACTTGGGGAGGGAAGGGTTTATTTCAGTTTACAGACGACAGTCCCGTCATTGAGGAAAGCCAAGGTGTGCACTCAAGCAGGCATCTAGAAGCAGGAACTGAAGCAGAGACCATGGAGGGAACACTGACTGCTTCCTGGCTTACTTAACACACTTTTCTTATACAAGCAAAGGCCTTCCTTGCTTAAGGATAGCACCGCCCACAGTGGGCTGGACCTTCCTGCATCAATTAGCAATTAAGAAAGTATCCTCTGGACGGGTTCACAAACCAGTTCTTCGGTTGAGGTTCCCTCTTCCCAGGTGACTCCAGTTTGTGGCAAGTTGACAGAAATTAACCAGCACTTGAGGTCGTGTCTAACGTGTATTTGTGTTACTACATCACATGGCTTCTTTTCCTCCTGCTTGGGGAAAGCTGATAATGTCCATAGATGGGCTTTCCTAGTCACTCGGTTCTTAGGGCTTCTTTGGCTGTGGGTGTGGTTGGCTCAATATTCACAAGAGACAGATTCTTTGTACCCTGTGCATCTAAATGTTACCAGAGAGGCTAGACCTCCAAGCCATCCAAATTCTTCTACCTTTGCTCCTTGTGGTTTACCAGGCTACCCAGCTGTCCCGTCTGTCCCTGCCTGTGAACCAGATCAGGCCCATGCCTTTTATCTTGAAGCTGCCAAGTAAAACAAGCCACCAGTCATGCTTCATACTGTCCTGCTCACTCGGAGATCTTGCTGCCATCGTGGTCATGTGGGCCTTGTAGGGACTATAGTGGCGTAGCTGTCCATCTTCAGGTGACATCCCTGTAACATGCAAAACCACCTGAAATCGGAACTCAGCCTTTTCTTTCTCTGTCAGCTGTCCACAGGGAGCTCCCCACAAAGCCATTGGTGAGTATAGCTTCGGAAAGAGGAGCCATTGCAGGAGTGACTCTTGTGTGTGGTCTGCTTCCTGGAGTTGCCTACGTGGGTCTCTGGGGCTTCCTCAAGCCAGCACTGTATATCACTACCATGAGCTCCACCCAGGGGCTCATGGGTCAAACATTCTAACAGTGGCTCCGGGAGGATGCTCAGTATCTAGGGCACTGGTTGGAACTAGGTTAGTTCTCTTCTGGTGAGGGCAGCACTTTGCCAAAGTCCATGCAATAATCATCTAAAGGGCTAGCCAGAGGCTCCATCAGACCTGCTGGGTCAGTGGGTTGACTGCCTGGACTTAGTGTAGAACACACACACACACACACACACACATGCCACATGCACACTAAAGGTTTTATTTATTTTTAGTTTATGTATATGAGTGTTTGCCTGCATGTATGCCTCTGTACCACTTGCATGCAACACCCTCTGAGGCCAGAAGGGTGCACTGCAGTCTGTTGGAGCTGGCGTTGCGGTTGCTTATTAGTTACTAGGTGAGTGCTAGGACCCAAACCCTGGTCCTGTGCAAGAGCAGTCAGTGCTCATAACTGCTGAGCCCTCTCTCCAGCCCCTGCAGAGCCTTCTCTTGGCTTTGAGCTATTCAGTTAAAGGGTTGCAGGGAGCACCTTGTCGTGAGTGACTGACAATGCAGCCAAACAACTGTGAATTCAACTGTGCCCCTCGCAAAAGACCATTCCTGCTGGGCTTCGTGACAATTTGCACCACTTTATAAAGGGGCAGAGCAGGTCGTGAGACCCTCCTGTGACTATCCATCTGCTTCTTACCATACATTGTATGCAACTCTACCTTAATTGTCTGTGATCTTGAGAAGGAGCTCTAGAGTATATAGGCTGGAGACAACTAGGTGGGGAGGGGGGATCCATCTATGCTGCTACAGGAAGCTCTTATCGCTGCAAGGTAAGGCTTTTCAGGTGTGGCCTGTTGGGTGAGTAAGTAACCTCTCACCTATGCTCTGTAAGGAGGCCCAGTAACGCTCATTGGTTCTTCGGGTGAGCTTTGGAGGAATCATGCCTTGGTTTGCCACTGGGACCTTAAGAGAAAGGACAGACACTTATTATATAGCTCTCCCTGGGAAGGAATTTTAGCAGGTAGGTGAAAACTGTCTCTTAAATAACAAGGATGTACTAGTCATGCTATCTGTCTTATGCTTGAAGAGACTGTATACACTGGACCAGGGTGTCTTGCTTACTTTTCTGTTGCCATGAAGACACACCATGACCGAAGTAACTTACAAAAGAAAGCATTATTGGGACTCATGGTCCCAGAGGGTTAGAGTCCGTGATCATCACACGGGGAGCATCGCAGCAGTCAGGAAGACATGGCACTAGAGCAGTAGCTAAGAACTTAGCTACTGAATCTGAGAGTTGGACACACAGAGAGAACTAGGAACAGAAAAGGCTTTCGAAACCTCAAAGACCACCCACAGTGATACACCTCTTTCAGCAAGGCCAAAACTTCTAATCCTTCCCAGTCAATTTCACCAAGTAGGGATCAAACGTTCAAATATTTGAATGGAAAGGAGCCATTCTCATTCAACCCTCCACACCTGGGATTCCAGAGACAGAGAGAGAGAGAGAGAGAGAGAGAGAGAGAGAGAGAGAGAGAGAGAGTCAGTCAGTCAGTCCCAGGCTCTGTGTGGTCCACTCCTCAGCTCATGGATTCTATTACGATGGTAACATCTACTTTCTGTCCAAGTGTGGTCACCACTGTGTCACCAACAGTGATGGGAAGGAAAGGCGATGACGGTACCTGTGGATGAGGAGACAGTCCTGGGCAGCATTGGTCTTGGGAGATCGGACCATGAAGGTGTAGCTAGCTGTTGAAAGTAATGTGTTCAGTCTCATCCTTTTACCACGGGTGTTAAGAACAGCTGTGGGCAGGGTGAGGGTACAGACGTGTTCTAAGTGTGCTGTACCAGTAGAGCCAATCAGGAAAGGCAGCTGCAGGAGCTGTGGTCTGATCCCATTTACGATAACAGTCTTCCGTTCTCCAAGAACTACTGGAGCTGGAGAGGTGGCTCAGGGGTTAAGAGCACTGACTGCTCTTCTAAAGGTTCTGAGTTCAAATCCCAGCAACCACATGGTGGCTCACAACCATCCATAATGAGATCTCACAGCCTCTTCTAGTGTGTCTGAAGACAGCTACATTGTACTTACATGTAATAAATAAATTAAAAAAAAAAGAACTACTATCTTCTACATAGGCCAAACAGGTGGAATGTAGGGTGATCTGGGGATACAGCAAGTCTTTAATGGGAACACATGCCCCAGGGTGCAGCACACTTTTACTCTCCAGTTTCTAGGTATAGGTATTTTAACAGCTTCTTTCTGGGCTGGGGAGCCCACACAAGGTTCTTCCTTTATGCCTGAGCCATGGGTCCAGGAATGTCCGGCCCTACTGGGAGTGAGTGTTCATGAATATGCCATCCTCCATGAGCCCCTTGATGGGTGGATTTCAGGTTCCTAGGAATCCACCAATTTGGAGCCAAAGTCCCTGGAAGTTCTTCCTACTTCCCCTTCCCAGGCTCAGATTAACACAGGTAGAGTGGCCATTCCTTCTTGTTATGGTCTGACTTGGCTCTTACTATAAACAGAGTCCCCACTTCATATGCTGGGGTCATAACCTCCAGTAAGATGGTATGAAGTATCCGGCAACAAGAGTCAGGTGGAGTCATGAAGGGGTCCTGGTCTTTTATAAGTGAGCTCAATTTCCCACCCTCTTAAGAACAGAGCAATGTTGACTCTCTGAGCAGCCATGACAGAAGTGTGATCCTGAACCTGGCCATATCTGCACTCTAATCTCAGACTTCTGGCCCCCAGAGCCATGAAAAGTACACTTGCTTCTCTCTCTATGGATCCAGCTCGCCCAGAGATCCATAGAGAGAAATGCTTGCCCTGGCTGCAGACATTGTGGGTTATAATTGTCATGGTGCCCTGAGTAACTCTGGTTTCTTTTTCCCTACAAAGTTTTCTGGCAAACTATAAACAGGCAAAAACCCCTGGGGTAATGCTACTTTACAACTGGCTCCTGATGTCATCTGTGCCAGAACGCGCTCAATGCCGTCCAGGATAGCTTGAGATAAACCAGGTACCGTCAGGTTGAGATGAGGCCACTTTTGTCTTGTCTGTGCTCTTCTGATGTAAGCTGTGAAGATTCCCTGACCTTGTTATTGCCCGTGGCCACACTTTGGTCAGTGAGTCTCCAGAACCTTGACTGCAGTTCTGGGGGTGTCTACCTGCTTTTCTGATCTTGCACTTCTTGGGGCCTGTTCCTACTCCCTAAGGTCAGAACACTATGGTGTTTTATTAATGTCCAAGGTGGCCAGCCAGTTTCTACTTACTGAATGTCTATAAAAGAATACTTTTCCAAGAAACTAGGTTAGCACACCGGGTGGTGGCGCAAGCCTTTAATCTCAGCACTTGAGAGGCAAAGGCTGATGGATCTGAGAAAAGCCAGCCTGGTCTACAGAGCAAGTTCCAGGACAGCCAGGCCAGGGCTGCAAAAGAAAGAAACTAGATTAAATTTTGGGGTAGGTTTCTTTCTCCAAAGCTGGCCCTGAACTCACAGCCTGCCTGCCTGCCTGCCTGCCTGCCTGCCTGCCTGCCTCCCTCCCTCCCTCCCTCCCTCCCTCCCTCTCTCCCTCCCTCTCTCCCTCCCTTCCTGAGGTTACAATTGTGCAGTACACTTTGTCCCAGTTCCTTTTATTTACTTATTTATTTTGAGACAGTGTCTCTTACCATGTAACTCTAGTTGGACTGGGTAAAGTGCAACTTTAGCAGGTTGCTTTTTTATCTTGTTATAAAATAGCTAGCAAAGATGTCTGTGACAGTCATTTTGTGTGTGTGTGTGTGTGTGTGTGTGTGTGCTCATGCACATATGGGTTCCTATGTGAAGACTTGAGGACAATTTCAGCTGTCATTCCTCAGGTGCCATCCACCTTGTTTTTTGAGATAGGGTCTCTCACTGGCCTGGAATTCACCTGGAAGGCTAGAGTGGCTGACCACTGATCCCCAGGATCTGCCTGCTAGGATTGTAAGCATGGCACGCCCAGTTTGTTTATTTATTTATTTATTTATAACCAGATTGTCTTCCATTGAAACATTTTCTCTAGTTGCTTATTAACTAGCTGGGCATCCCAGAAGGCTACTATCGATGTCACAGGGTGCCCATCCACATGGCAGCCTACAGTCTGTGCAGTACTTAGGATCTCCTTAATAGTTTCAGAAAGTTCTCTGACTAAGGACCAGGTTGTGTTGCAGGTGCCGGGCAATCAAAAGTGACATTTCCACTGTGTGTAATGGTCTTCTGCTTCTCTCTGTCGCTTGGTGGCTTCTTGAAGACTCTGATGCTCAGGCCAAGACAGAGGCAGAGGGCACCACCTCCATGCTGGCCTGTCTGTCTGGATGTTCAGTTTCACTGTCATTTTCAGACTGTTCCACTGTTCCAGTCGCTGGTTACCTTGGCAGCGTCATTACCAACTGTTTTTGGAGACAGACCCAAGGGACTGATCTTGGGGACCAGGCATATGTGTCACCAACCTCACCTCCCGTGCACCTCAGGTACACAACTTTGATCCCATTGTGCTTGATGGAGGCGGCTGGTGTTGGATGAACCCGGATTCAGAAAGTTGCACTGCAGCTTCCTCTGAGCTGGTGACAGAAAGGGGCCATGACCAGCATTCACTATGTATAAGGGATGACATGCGGGTCCCCATGCATAACTTCACCTCCTGAACTTTCACCCCGACCCTCTTAGCTGTGAATGGTTCTTCCTCCCTAGCTCCCTGCCCCCTGATACCCTGGTTGGCCAAGCTCTATGGCCTCCCCCTAGCTCCCCGCCCCCTGATACCCTGGTTGACCGAGCTCTATGGCCTCTGGCTATGAAGGATCTGCTTGCTTCAGCCTCCTGAGCGTGAGGATTATAGGTGTGTGTCATTAGGCCTGGTCCTTTGTGTCTTTAACCACTGCCCAGTGTGATTATCACCCTCCCTCATCTTTGGCAGCGAAGGCCCTTTGGCCCTCCCTTGCTGGAGTTCCACTTCATTGGCAGCATTACCAGCGCTCCAAGGACTTTCAAAAAACCCTTGTCAATCAGTCTAGGAGCCCTGTGAATTGGGAGGGGCTTCCATGTTTCCCGGAGCCCAGTCAGGGGAGGGTTGGGTAAACAAACACAAAATTTATTTGTATAGCAGTTTACAAACTAGAACTGAGAACTGAGTGTGGTGGTGCATGCTTTTGATTTCAGACCCTGGGAGGCGGAGGCAGGTGGATGTCTGTGCGTTCAAGGCCAGTGTCTTAGGGTTTCTGTTACCGTGATGAAAGCACCGTGACCAAAAATCTAGTTGGGAGGAAAAGGGTTGATTTGGCTTACACTTCCAGATCACAGTCCATTACGGGAGAAAATCAGGACAGGGACTCAAACAAGACTGGAACCTGGAGGCAGGAGCTGATGCAGAGGCCATGGAAGGATGCTGATGCAGGAGCTGATGCAGAGGCCATGGAAGGATGCTGATGCAGGAGCTGATGCAGAGGCCATGGAAGGATGCTGGTTAACTGCTTGTTTCCCATGGCTTACTTCCGATGGCTTACTCAGCTGACTTCTTATAGAGCCCTGGACCATCAGCAAAGGGATGACACCGCCCACAATGGGCTGGGCCCTTTCCCATCAATCACTAATTGAGAAAATGCCTTACAACTGGATCTTACGGAGGGATTTTTCTCAACTGAGCCTCCTTTTTCTCTGATAGACTTGTGTCAAGTCGACCCTGATAACCAGCCAGCCTAGTCTACCTGGTAAGAACTTGTCTCAAAAACAAACAAAAACAAGATGGTTGTGGTGTCTCACACCTTTAATCCCAGCCTTTAGGAGGCAGAGGCAGGCAGATCTCTTGAATTTCAGGCCAGACTGGTCTAGAGAGTGAGTCCAGGACAGCCAATGGTTCTGTTACATACAGAAATCCTGTCTTGAAAAAGAAAACAGGGGCCTAGCAAACACAGGAGTGGATGTTCACAGTCAGCTATTGGATGTATCACAGGGCTCCCAATGGAGAAGCTAGAGTAAGTACCCAAGGAGCTAAAGGGATCTGCAACCCTATTGTTGGAACAACATGATGTACTAACTAGAACCCCGGAGCTCTTGTCTCTAGCTGCATATGTATCGAAAGATGGCCTAGTCAGCCATCAATGGAAAGAGAGGCCCATTGGACTTGCAAACTTTATATGCCCCAATATAGGGGAATGCCAGGGCCAAAAGAATGGGAATGGGTGGATAGGGAAGTGGGGGGGGCGCTATGGGGGACTTTTGGGATAGCATTGGAAACGTAATTGAGGAAAATATGTAATAAAAATATTAAAAAAAAAAAAGAAAAAGAAAACAAAACAAAACAATAATTTAAAAAAAAATGGAATCAAGGGCTGGAGAGATGGCTCAGCGGTTAAGAGCACTGACTGCTCTTCCAGAGGACCTGGGTTCAATTCCCAGCAACCACATGGTGGCTCACAACCACCTGTAATGGGATCTGACGCCCCCTTCTGGTGTCTGAAGAGAGTGACACAGTGTACTCATATAGATTAAATAAATAAATCTGTTTTAAAGAACAATGGAATCAAGGCAAAGGGTAAACCACACTTTGTAACCCCAGCATAGCTAGCCCCCCAACCACATAGACCACCCCCCAACAGTAACGATTTTTACGAACAGTATTACATATATAGAAATCCCGAACACATAATATGCAGTATGAAGCCAGTTTTGCTTTCCTGTGATGTATTTGTTGCTGTAATATTCATGCATTACTCTGTGTGTGGCATATGCATATGGTATATGTATGTGCATGTGATGTGTATGTGTGTGCATGTGGTATGTATGAGTGCATGCATTCTCAGACATAGAGCCAAGGGAAGATGTCAAGTGTCTTTCTCTGTCATTTTTCCTCCTGATCTCTTTGTGAACCTGGAGGCTGCTGGGGTTTGTTTGGTTTTGTTTGTTTGTTTGTTTGTTAGTCTGACTAGCCATGGAGCCCCAGCCATCCTTCAGTTTTTGCCTCCCACCCCCTCAGAGCTCAAGTTACAGGCCTGGCTTTTAGGGCTTCATGCTTGTGCAGCCAATGCCCTGACTGACAATCGTGCTGACTCCCAAGCTGATACACTATTTTTAAACGAAGTCCATGGGTCTATTCATATTCCCCCAGTTTCCTCGGATTTCCCCATGTTCTCCTCTGCCCCAGATATCTGTCTAG
The DNA here is from genome assembly GCF_978045245.1 of Mus caroli. Classification (NCBI taxonomy): domain Eukaryota; kingdom Metazoa; phylum Chordata; class Mammalia; order Rodentia; family Muridae; genus Mus; species Mus caroli. The sequence goes on from NW_028227263.1 coordinate 4,317,139, forward strand.
GCTCTTCCATAACTCTGAGTCACCACAACTCCTCAGGCAATGACAGCCTGTCTCTGATGACTCAGGTGGCTAAAAGCAAGGCAGGTCGGTCTGTACTAGGGCTTTTCTCCACCCAGGGCTGCCTGTGGTTTTCCTCAGGATGGGACTGAGACAGGGGGCTTGGGCAATGTCCCCAGGTCACCTTTGGAGTCCTCACTGTCAATCTGTTCTGCTCCGTGGCTCAGGACTGCTGATATTGATACGTTGTTTGTTGTGCCTCTTCAGGATGGTCACCTCTGCTTAGCGCTGGGAAAGGAATAGGAAGAGTGGAGGTTTAAAGCCTCAGCTAGAACCTGCTTCGGTGTAGGATTCTTTGTGAGATCCTCATTGCCATCCATTGATTTTAGTCACACGGGCTGGACTCTTGGATACTAATTTCATACTTTTGGCTATTCCAACACACACCCCTTTGCTTATCTTTGTTGTTGCAATTGTTCAGCTTTGACCACAAGAGGGCTCTTTTGTCTGGGTTCTGTATTGCTTTGACATAATGTGTCTTTATGAGCGTTGTTTTTCTGAGTTCTTGATTTAGGCATTTTGGCTCATCTTTGGGCCTTTTCTGGCCTAGAACCTGCCACTGGCCCCATTTCTGTTTTGTACCTAACTTGTGGGTCTCTTTTCCTGGAGATGAGTAGGTTTGCGGGGGTGGGGTGGGGTGTGTGTGTGTGTGCCCAAACTGCCTGTGACTACATCCTCTCCATCCCTAAGTTCCTTACACTCTGCTCCGGACCCTAGGGCCAGCAGGACCCTGATCTCTCTTCCTCCATGTTGTATTTCTACCTATCTTTCAATTACCGTACCTGGCTTTTGGCTTCAGTATAACCAGGAATGCCTGACATTTGGAAGAGAAGTAAAGTGGACATTTGGATGAAACTCGGGGGCCTGGAGTCCTGTGGGACAGCTACTGGGGCAGCCCCTCCTTGAAATTGAGTAATTTCACTTGCCCCTCCCCTCCAACCCACCCCACCCCCGACTGCTCCCGCCGCTGGGCTCCGCCCCTCTGCCCATGAATTCCGTGTTGTTAGAATGGCCACCAGGTGGCGCCGCAGACCTGCCATTTGGACCCTGAAGTGCTCAGGTCCTCGCCCCGAGACAGGATCTACGCTTAGGAAGCCAGAGTGCTCTGAAGAGGTGTTGGGAATGGGTGGCACATTTTCTGATGTGCTTGGCGCCTGGTGAACAATATCGGGAGGCTATGTCTACAGTATCCTCGAGTGCAGAAGTTCCTAGTCTCCAGGCAGCAGGAAGGGACAGGGTCCGTGGGGCGGGAGGGCAGGGGGATGGGAGAACGTGGCATTCTGAAAATTGCGCTGTAGATCAAAGAAGGGGTGCGTGGGAATGTGTGGGGAACACACGGAGGCAAGGAAGGGGCACGCAGGGAGCAAACACGTTTGGATAAGGGCGGGGTGGGTGAAAGCTGGAGTTGGAGAGCTGTAGTGCACCGGGGTATGCAGGGACGTGGGAGGACAGAAGACTGGCTGCTTCCCAGCTTCCTGCCTCCTCTCTTCCGAGAAGTGACAGTGCCTACAGGGTGGAGCTAGCTGGGAAGGGGACCAAGCCAATGGGGGTTGGGGGAAGGAGATCTCTGAGAATGGGGGTAGGTAGCCAAGCGATGACGGCAGGGGGCAGGGGCGGGAAAATCCCTGAAGATGGGGAGGAGCAGAAAGAGGCCTGGGACTGTGGGGAGTACAACATGGGAGCTGGGAAGAGGTCGAGAGGGATCCAGGGCTAGGGCTAGAGGTGAAGGCTTCTGGAGCGTAACTCTACAGAGAAAGAAAGAAGGGCCCAGAGTACGGGAGGCAGTGCCACCCTTTTTCTCCCAGGAAGAATGTCCACTCTGTTTGTCCGGACCCAATTTCTGCCCTTGGTCCTAGAGTTAGTTCAGTACAGTGTAGAGATTCTGGGGGAACACAGAATCCAGAATCTCCAGCCCCAACGGAGTGGTATTCTAATACAGCACTAAATTTTAGAGCAACCAGTCCAAGCAACAGCTCGGACTTCAGAGATGGGAAAGTGACCTGGTGAGGCCAGTCCAAGTCCTAATTCAGGGGGAGTGGCTTTTTCATAAAAAAAATGAGGGTTTAAGGTGAAAAGGGCAAGTCTTATACGTAAAGCCCTCCTCTTCTCTGCCCCTCACCTCTCCTCTCCTCTGCAGGCAGGGTCTCTTAGGCCAAAGGCCACGCCCGTTGAAGGGTCAGTCTGGACTGTGACGTGTAGTTAGGTGCACACTCCTCTTGGGGTTGGGGGGAGCCACATCTTTTGGCTCTCACTCGAAGATTCTTGTCTTCTGACACTTTCCAAGGACCTGGCAAACTCCCTGTTAACTTGGAGTCGGGTGGGGTCCATATATCAGACCGGAAGCCCTTGCAGTTGGAGATGTGGTGGCTCCCACAAGGGGACTGGGATGGGAGTTGTTTCAGACTTAGGCCTCCCCAGGGCTGTAACTTCAGAAAGGACTCTTTGGCCTCTTTCCTCGCAGGCAGGAAACCACAGTGTCTCTTGGGAATCATATCCTTTGCACACTGAAGCTGAAAACTGCTGTGGCCACAAAACTAACTAAGCTAGTTAGCGCACTCTTTGCAGCAGCCTTTATCTTCCACTAACAAGTCACCCCCTATCTCTTGGTGCCAGCCTACTTACCACCACTGTTCACAATCGAGAGTCTATGTCTTTTGCTTTCACAGACTTGTGGTTCTTTGTCTCAATGGCTTGCCTACCACGCACCAGGCCCTTGGTATGATCGTCATGACAGCCTAAAGAGGGTGTGGCAATAGACACATTGAATTCCAGCATATGGGGATTTCTGCCCCACTCCCTCCCATTTAGCTCTGGAGTAAGCAGCTCAGAGGTATCAGAATTTATTGACAAGCTGCAAGCCTAAGCTACGCAGGTTCAGGAATTATTATAACCCTGCTAGGCTATTAACAACCAGATAAGTGACCCATTACTTGCCAACTGAATCTTGCTCTGTTCCTCGTGTGTCCTCAGTGGGAGCTTCTCTTGGCCACATGCTCATGGTCCATCCTCCCTCGGGGTGTCGTGGTGACATTCTTCTTCCACATCCTTTGTCCTTCCTCTCGTGGTCCCTACCCTGAGACCCTCCTTACTCCATCTCCAGTCCGACCTTCCTCTCTCTCCTGCCCAGTCACAGGCTCTAGCCTTTTATTACCCAATCAGAGATGGTTGGGGACATTCTTTACAGCACATTGGTCAATACAGTGCCCATGTACAGACTGTGACCTGATCATAGAACTCAGCATCTAAACCTGCACAATACGCAGCGCACAAGACCAACCCCAAGGTCTTCTGGTCACCATCCTACGACCTCCACTTTTTTTTTAATTAATTAATTAATTAATTAATTAATTATTATATGTAAGTACACTGTATCTGTCTTCAGACACTCCAGAAGAGGGCGCGTTACGGATGGTTGTTAGCCACCGTGTGGTTGCTGGGATTTGAACTCTGGACCTTTGGAAGAACAGTCGGGTGCTCTTACCCACTGAGCCATCTCACCAGCCCCCGACCTCCACTTTTATTTTATTTATTTATTCTTGGATTTCTTTTTAAAAAGAAATTTCTTAAGCCAGGCGTGGTGGCGCACACCCTTAGTCCCAGCACTTGGGAGGCAGAGGCAGGCGGATTTCTGAGTTGGAGACCAGCCTGGTCTACAAAGTGAGTTCCAGGACAGCCAGGGCTACACAGAGAAACCCTGTCTCGAAAAACAAACAAACAAACAAAAAAAGAAATTTCTTACAATATATTCTAATCATGGTTTCCCCTTCCTAAATTCCTCCCAGATCTTCCCCAACCATCCAATTCCACATTCTTTCTCTCTCTCTTTAGAAAACAAACAGGTTTAAAAAAAATTAAAACAACCCCCCCCCCCAAATCTTCAAAGACAACAATTACAAAATGTACACACATGGTGAGATGGCTCAGCAGGTAAGAGTAGTGACTGCTCTTCCGAAGGTCCTGAGTTCAAATCCCAGCAACCACATGTTGGCTCACAACCACCTGTAATGAGATCTGACGCCCTCTTCTGGTGTGTCAGAAGACAGGTACAGTGTACTTATGTGTAATAATAAATAAATCTTTTCTTTACAAAATGTACACACAAATAAAACCCACAAAACCACAAATTCAGAAATCATATTATACAAGCAAAAGGCCAGTAGGGTAAAAATGCCCAAACAAAGCAATGTGAGACAAAGTCTACTACCATTGAGTTCCTTTGTGTTGGCCGTTGACTGCTAAGCATGGGTCCTATGGTTATATGTGCTATATCTATCTATCTATCTATCTATCTATCTATCTATCTATCTATCTATCCAGTGAGACTCCATGGGAGGAAATTGACTTTTCATTTGGAAGCAGATGTCAAGTGGAGAGAGCTTTTGGTTAAGGTGGGAGTTTGTGTCCACTTTGCCTTCTCAGTGCTGGGACCCCATGTGGCTTGAAGCTGTGCAGGCCCTGAGCATGCTACCACGGTCTCCATGAGCTCATACGTGAGTCAGACCTGCTGGGTCTTGCTTGTTTCCTTGGTGTCATCCATGCCCTCTGGCTCTTAAATCTTTCTGTTTTCTCTTCCACATAAATCCCTGAGCCCTGAGAGGAGGGATTTGAGGAAGATGTCCAGTTTAGGACTGAGTGCTCCAAAGTCTCTCACTCTGCACACTGTCCAGTGTGGATCTCTGTGTGAGTTCCCATTTACTGCAAGAGGAGCTTCTTACTGCTTCCTTGATGATTGCTGAGCAAGGCGCTGAGCTGAGTCCCAGCCCACTTCTACTTAGAAAACAAAACAAACAAACAAAAAAACCCCACCAACCCCAAACACCTCAGAACAAAACAGTTCCATCATGTGAAAATCCTGATGATGTTTAAATTGGATAACATTATTATGACTTTTCTCTAGTTAAGAAAACAATTAGCAGTCCAGCAGTGGTGGCACACGCCTTTAACTCCAGCACTTGGGAGGCAGAGGCAGGCGGATTTCTGAGTTAAAGGCCAGCCTGGGCTATAGAATGAGTTCCACGACAGCCAGGGCTACACAGAGAAACCCTGTCTCAAAAACCGAAAAAAAAAAAAAAAAAAAAAAAAAACCACCAACAACAAAAGAAAACAATTAGCAGTGTTCTTATATCTAGCAAGGAACCAGCCTAGGGATTAAGGAAGCCACAGGGCGCACCCAGCTATCCTTGCACTGTTTCAGATAGGTAGAACCCTCCCGACTTCCCAAAAGTTACAGAAGGCCTCCCAACAGCCACGTGTCCTTGTCTGCCACTCAAGCCTCCATCTCTCGTTCTCATAACTAGTCTGACCTTGTGCCGAGTTGCCGGTCTTGTGCAGCTCTACCCACCAGGCCGCATGCTCTCCTCTAGCCCCCAGAGGCTGCCCAGGTCAGGTGCAGAGTGGAATCCCAGCATGAAACCTTAATGATTAGATTAACTCTTGTGTGACATGCAATTGATATGTCCAGGCTTGAATAGAAATAGACTAAGATCCAAAATAAGCACATTATATAAGAAATATGGTTATATTTGTGTTTTTCTATGTCAGAGTTTATTGAATAAAAATAAGTTCACAAACTATGTTAATTGGCTTTATTGGCTACAATTTATAGAAGTCCAGATTTCTCTTGACAGTATGGCCATGATGGTCACAAGTTCCTCTATTCCAGTTCATTTGTTTGCCTTTGTATTGGTTTATTTGCATCTTATTTATTTATTTATAGACAGGGTCTCACCGTGTAGCCATGACTTGCATGGAACTCAGTAGTAGAGCAGGCTGGCCTCTAACTCAGAGATACCCCCTGCCTCTGCTGCCCAAGTGCTGAAATTAAAGGCATGTATCATCATGCCCAGCTTTTATTATAGTCTTAATTCTTAATATTAATTTAGCTCATGTATTGCACTTTATGAAACTAACTATAGACCACAGTTTAAAGATGCCCTGCTGAAGGCAGAGGCAGAGAGCTGATGCCATGGTCGTTAGCTAAGGGATTTCTTCCTTTATTTTTATTTTTAAAGTTTTTTTGAGATAGAATCTCACGAAGTAGCTCTGGCTGTCATGGAACTCACTACATAGACTAGGTTGGCCTTGAACTCGCACAGTTGCCTCTACCTCCAGCACATTGGGGTAAAACAATGGCTGGTTAGTTCATTTTTTAAAAAGATTTATGATTTTAAAGTGTGTGTGTGTGTGTGTATGCGTGTGCACACATGTGTGTGGCCTACAGAGGCCAGAGGAGTCAAATGTTTCCAAGGCTGAAGTTATAGGTGGCTGTGGCTGGCTGAAATAGTCGCTGGGAATCAAACTTGGGTCCTTTGATAAAGCAATCCATACTCTTCACTGACGAGACATCTCTCCAGACCCTTGATAAGGTTTTCAGGAATGCAGAGAGCTGCTGTAGGCAACCAGATGCAGAGCTGAAGTAAACTGACAGGAAATTCAAGTCCAGTCCAGACCATCATAGCAGTTCAAAAGAACACACGGAGCAAGAGGGACTATACTGAGCTGAAGTCTCAGGGGCAGATGTTTTCAGTCTATCTGCTCCTTCATACAGCCATTGGGTGGTTGAGCGACTGGTTAGTGGGGCTTCTGCTACCATAGTGTTACATGTCCCTTATTTTACATGAACTGGGTGAAGTTCATATAAACCCATCCTCAGCTGGGCTGCTGTGTTTAGTGACCCAACAAGTCTGGCTTTCCTGAGATGGTTTTAATGTGCCCATGTAATCCTGATCTGCTTTGATAAGGTCATGGGTGGTCATACAAAACCAATAGGTTTTCTCCTCTGATGAGATAAATCAATTCAAGTGGGTAGCCCCCCCCGCCCCCAGCCATGGGTGGAGCAGGCTAGCCCACAGCTACCTCCTGAACTAAAGCAAGGAGACCCAAGCAGAGAGCAGAAGCAGGTTTATTTGGGGCAGCTTCAGAGAACAGGGTGAGGGAAATCACCCTTTTATCTGCAGCATGCAGCTGACACACCTGGTGACAGCAGGTGATAACATAAACCATGGCTAGGTCCCCTGAGAGCAGGCCAGTGGAATGGCCTATATATTAACAGGGCTAGGGTTAGCAGTTCCGGGTTTAAAGCCCAACAAAGGTCTTTAACTTGTATGAACAAGTTTTAATCTGTCTGTGCCTGACGCTGGACAGGTTTGGGAGTGTGTGAATGTGCACAGATGAGGTATAGTTGCCCTGTGTCTGCACTCACCATGAAGCCTAATGATGCTTTGTAAAATGTAGTCTCCCGGGGCACAGCACAGTGTAAAATTCACTCTTCCATTAAGTATGGAGTGCCTTACAGCAGGGCACAGCCTGATATCCATAAATGTCCCAGGGAGAAGTTTTGTGCAAGAAAATCTAAAGTAAGCCAAACCCCAAGGAAACCCCCCTCTCTCTTTATATATATATATATATATATATATATATATATATATATATATTTTTTTTTTTTTTTTTTTTTTTTTTTGAGATAAAGTCTTGCTATGTATTTCATGATGGCTTTCAGCTCATGATCATCCTGCTAGGATTACAAGCCTGAGCCACTACACCATACCTGTGTGAGTACACTGCAGCTGTCTTCAGACACAGCAGAAGAGGGCATCAGATCCCATTAGAAATGGTTGTGAGCCACCATGTGGTTGTTGGGAATTGAACTTAGGACCTCTGGAAGAGCAGCCAGTGCTCTTAACCACCGAGCCATCAGCCCCTGGACTCCATTTCTTAAGTACAAATCCAAAATATGTTGTAATGGAGAAATATTCCAGACATGTGACAATACAGAACTTGGTCAGGAAAGACAAACTGCTGCTTCTGATTAGCACTTGTAGTTGCCATGGCTCATGATTTTCAGGCCTGGCACTGGGCCCTGGAAGGATGGACTCACTGGTATGTGTACAGAGGAGATGGTTTCCTGCCCTGTAGAGCTGGGACCAACAGGGCCTGGCCTGGAGCTGGTTTCTTGGCAGCAAGCCTGAACTGCAGCCTGGAAGCCTGCGTTACTGGGAGACTCTTTGTTTAGCAGTCAGGAAAACTGAGTTTCTGTTTGTTTTATTTAAAAGTCTTTCTCAGTGTTTTATGTATCCTGCCACAGTCAAGCTTGCCCTGACCACAGACTTTTAGTTCTTGTCCGTGAGGGATGGGGCTTGCGACCCTGTGGCTAGATCAATAGTTACAAACTTTCTTTTGAAAAGGTTAAAAAGTTACTTGGATAAAGATAAGTTTCATGTCACTAAATTTATAAACACAATTTGTAAGAGATCTTTCAGGAGAGAAGCCAAAGTTCCTCAGGTCCTGGGGTCTATGAAGGAAAAGAGGGCCCAGGAAGGGAAAGGTTCTCGTCAGTCCAGAATGAAAGAAGAACAGATCATTCCTCCGTCAAATCCACTCTGAAGATCTGGCTGCCAGGAACCATTCCTCATGGGGTGGGGGTGGGGGTTGGGGGGGGGTGGCGTCTGGCTTTGAATGAGAGGCTTAGAGGAAAGTGCCCTGAATCCTGGCCCTTCTTCTACAGGGCCGGTAGAAGAGTCAGAGTGGAGCAGCATTGCTGCCCACAGTCTAGCCGCCAGCCCTGGACACTGGGCCTCTGGGCAGATGATCAGTGAGTGATTCCTCTCTGGGATCCTCACAATCTGCTCGTGGATCTAAGAAGTGGAACAAGACCATGGAAAGACCAGGCAGCTCAGGCAGGCAACTCAGGCTGCCCCACAGATTGGCCCTGTAGTGAAAAAGCTCGGGAACACCAGCTAAAGACACAGGGCTAAGCAAGAGGAGGAGGCCATCAAAGAAGTTCAGCTAAAGCTGGGGGTGTCCTCTACACCAACATACACTCGTGGGACAGAGAGAACATAGGACGTCCAGATTTGACCCAGACACAGGAGGCAAGTGTGTGCAGCTAATGTAGATTCTTCAGTGAATGGCGCTGGAGCAGTCACAGGGCTCTGGGGGAAAACAGTGTGAGACCTGTATTTCACACCATACGCAAGAGAAACACAGCGGAGATCAGGGATCTGAACGTGAGAGCTGAGACTACACAAGCACCACAGCACAGGGACCATCTCTAGCCTCAATATGAGGACACACCTCTCCTAAGGAACATTTAAAGGCCAGATGCAGCCAGAAAGACCACAGGAGTGTACGTGGTTATATAAATAAATGCTAGAAATTTATATGACAAAATACCATGAACAGGATACAAAGAAAACTGACACACTAGGACAAAATATTTAAAACTTTTGTGGCTCAGCTGTTAAAGTGCTTGCTTAAGAGGCACAAAACCGGGGCTAGTGAGATGGCTCAGTGGGTAAGAGCACCCGACTGCTCTTCCGAAGGTCCAGAGTTCAAATCCCAGCAACCACATGGTGGCTCACAACCATCTGTAATGAGATCTGGCGCCCTCTCCTGGAGTGTCTGAAGACAGCTACAGTGTACTTACATATAATAAATAAATAAATCTAAAAAAAAAAAAAAAAAAAAGAGGCACAAAACCCTGGGTTCTATCTTCAGTCCTGCATAAATCAGGAATGGGAGCAAATACCTGCAATACCAGCAATACAGAGGTAGATGGGCAGGAATATCAGAGCATAAATGGCAACCTCAGTTACCTAGCCATTCAGGGATACATGAGACCCTGACTCAAAAAGGAAAGAAAGAAAGAACGAAAGAAAGAAAGGAAGAAAGAAAGAAAGAAAGGAAGGAAGAAAAAGAAAGAAAGAAAGAAAGAAAGAAAGAAAGGAAGAAAGAAAGGAAGGAAGAAAGGAAGGAAGAAAGAAAGAGCAGGGCGTGGTAGTGCACACCTTTAATCCCAGCACTCAGGAGGCAGAGGCAGGCAGATTTCTGAGTTCGAGGCCAGCCTGGTCTACAGAGTGAGTTGCAGGACAGCCAGGGCTATAGTTCAGTCTGATCATCTTAGCAGTTGGGAGGTTGAACAGGGATAATAGCGAGTCAGAGGCTACCTTGGGCTGCAAAATGAGACCCTGTTTAAAGTAAAGAGAAGAAAGACCCCAAATCAAGGGCCAAAGAGATGGCTCAGTGGTTAAGAGCACTTGCTGCTCTTGCAGAGGACCCAGAATCCATATGAAGGCTCACAACTGTCTGTAACTCTAGTTTCAGGGGATCCAATGTCCACTTCTGGGCAGCAGGCACACGGACATATAGACAATCAATATAGTCCTACATATAAAAATAATCTTTAAAAAATTCCAAATTCTACCTTGTGGTGGTTTCAAAGAAAATGGCTTCCATAGGCTCATAGGCAGTGGCTCTATACAAAGGTGTGGCCTTGTTGGAGGAAGTTGTGTCACTAGAGGGTGGGCTTTGAGGGCTCAGAAGCTCAAGCCAGACCTAGTGACACAGTCTTTTCCTGCTGGCCAAAGACCAAGATTTAGCACTCTCAGCTACCTCTCTAGCACCATGTCTGCCTGCAAGCCACCATGCTTCCTGCCAAGGTGATAATGGACCAACCCCCTGAGCTGTGAACCAGCCACAGTTAAATGTCTTTGTTTATAAGAATTGCTGTGGTCATGGTGTCTCTTCGTTGTCGTAGTACCCTAAGTAAGACATACGGCGAAGAAAAAGTTACTACCCAGCGTTAACGTTTTGTCTGTGATAAAATATCCTGACAGAAACAACTCAAGGAAGAAAGGGTTCATCATGGTTCACAGTCCCAGGCTACAGTCCTTCACAATGGGGAAGTCAAGGCACCCAGAGCTTGAAACATCTGATCACATTATGTCCACAGTCAGTAGAAGAGAATAACAAATGTAAGCAAGCCAGTGCCCAGCTCACATTCTTTGTTCTCGACGGTCCAGAATCCCTAGCTCAGGGAAGAGTACTGCTGACAGTAGGTCTTTCCAACATCAACTAGTTTAGGTAATCCTTCATTGACTTTCACAGAACCTAAACAGCCTTGTGCTCTGAGTCTTGTTTCTCAGGAGATTCTCCGTTGTGGTGAGTTCCCTTCCTGGTTAGGAAGCACCTTTCTTTCAAGATTAAGATATTGGAGAGAATGTATTATATTATTATAGATAATTTGGAGTCAGTGTATATGTTGGCTGTAAGGTTGGAAACGAGTGTGCTTCCCAGAACCCACGTAAGAACAATTCGTTCTGCTATTGGGAAGTTGTGTGGGTATGAGGATGTGGCTTCTGGTCTGTAGGCTTGCGGGGGGGGGGGGGGGGGGTAGATCCCTTTGAAGTATAGCATATCGTACTCTGTAAGGAGCTTGTTCTAGGGAGTTACCAGTCTGGGGCCTTTGGCAGGGGGTAATCTAAGATATGAGCAATGTTGAAGGAGATTTGAGGATGTAGAGTTCATAGGGAGGAGTGTTGTGGGGATGAGGGATGACGGTTCATGCACTATTGCGGCCGGCCAGCGGCCCACATGTCTGGGTTCTAGTCTGGAAGGCATCTTGGAATCTGGAAGAGAAGAGGGGGCTAGGTGGCGCGAGAAAGATGGAACCAAGACAACCGTCTTATCAAGGTTCAATTTTACTATTCCAGACACTGGGTTATGAAGAAGGGGAAGGGGCCCATTCCCGCCAAATCATCCTAGGAGTCCAGTTGCAGGTGACCACGCGTTTGGCTCCGGAACAACTAGGCGGCAGGCAGCAGCAGTGGGAGTGGTAGAAGGATAGGGTGGCAGGCTCCACCCCATGCTCTCTTCCTGCTAACAGTGAAACCTGAGCAGCCAGGTTTCAGGCTGGGGGGGGGGGGGCGGGGGGGCGGGGTTTACAATGCACAAGGTTGGGATTTAATAAGTAAGCATGGAGAAGCAAGCCATACCCTAGATAGGGATGCCTTAGAAAGCATGGTGACTAATGAGAGCTTTGAGTAAGTCTGTACTGAGAACAAGGACGGGGCCGTGAAGCCAGATTTTCTTTGTCTCAGCGGTAAGTGGTACAATTGCAGTCAAGGTTCCAGAGGCAAGGTGGCCAGCCTTCGGTCACCATGTGTAGCAGTTTGGAGATATAGGCTGTAGGGCAATATGTATGTCCCCCCAGCCCCCTGCCATTGGCAGAATATTGTAAAGGTTTGTCCTTGGTTAGTATGTAAAAGAGACAGAAGGGCTTGTGTAAATCTGGAAGAGGCAGGTGAAAGACCAGACTTAAGTAGGTTTATGGGACAAAGAAGGGTTTGGGAGACAAGAGTGGCTCTTCCAGGGCTCCCTTGGTGGCTTCGTAAAGAGGCTGTGCAGTGAGGGAGAAGTTGGTGATCCATATATGGAAGAAGTTAAAGAGACCTACTAATGCAAGAAATTCACACTTGGTTTGTGAGGTAGGTGGCATGGATCTCACAGAGGCCACCGCTGCTTGACAAAGGTCCAGCACATGGACATCACAGACCACAGTTCTCCACCATCCTCGACTTTCATCTTTGACGATTCTCACTATGCATTATGGGAGTTTCCTTGCACTTTTCTCCTTTGGGATACTTTGTGTGAGCTGTGGTAGAAACTGTAAGTGTGTACAATGGCAGTCTCTCTCAACCAAATCATTGTTGGGAAGAAGTCTCCGCCACAGTGGAGCCACACAGAGTGATGGCTCTGCCTGCTCCGGCACAGGAATCCCTACTGTGCCCCTCTGCTTGCACCCAGAGGAGAGAAGTTAAAGATTGACTAACTGAAAGATGGTGCCAGAAACTCCTGGATGCACCTGGCCCCGAGGATGAAAGCATACAATGGGAGAGGAAAACAATGGGCCCAGAGCCCGAGGCCTTGGCAGCTGAGGGCAGGAGTACAGTTATAAGTATAGGGCAGTGCCCATGATTGATTCCCTGGGCACGTGACTTACAGCATGAATGGTGAGGTCTGGTCTGCCCCATGAGAAGCAGATCCTGAGAAGTTAGACTGGCTTGATCCCCTCTGCCATATTCAGGAGCAGGCACTGAAGGAGTCAGGATGGTGTGGCACAATGGAGAAAGAGTAAGAGATCAGGACCTTCCCTTTGCAGAGCTCAGGAGGAGAGCATGCCCATATTGTAAGACTGAGGCACAAAGGAACAACACAACTAGGAAACAGCTCCATGCTTATCATGCTACCTGGTGCAGAGGCTGCCCCAGGCCCCCTGAGGACTGAAAATTGCTCTTGTGGGTTTGTTTCTCAGGACTCCATGCCTGGCACCTCCTGACCACAAAGGCTGACCGCAAAGGCTGAGAGTGTGCAAGAGGAAATGTCAAAGGGGCACCCGGTGGGGTTGCTGAGCCTTAGAGAGCAATGGGGGCTTAGGTGCTTGCTGGACTTTCTGCTTTTGTGTCAAAGAAAAACACTGTGATAAAGTTGATGAGCTCTTTCATTATGGATGTTGAAGATTAGCACTGAAATGGGTTAAAAACAGTTTGTGGAAAGATCATATATTTCTTGGAATTATTAAGTTTGCTTTCAACATTACCTGTGATTAAGCTACTATGCAAATAGATAATTTAAAATGTGTTTTTTTTTCAATAAACACATAAGCTATCCTGATTTACTCTCAGATCATGTCAGTCTCCCTCCTTGCTGACTCTATACCTCCTCTTTGAGACATGAACCCCATTGGAGTGGGGAAGGTGAGGAGTTCCTCTAACCCTGGGGAACAGTTCTCCCCTCTTGCGAGATTGAGAGGTTGGGTAGGTAACCCTGCAGGGTTAAGAGGCTAGAGAGTCAAGGAAAGGTGTGGAATGTCATCTCGATGCTGGAGAAGGGAACTAGGAGATGAATCCAGGCTGGTGAGGTCCTTTTGTGGGTGCCTGGCCAAAGTAGTGGGAGCTGTCTCAGAATCCCTGGGGCAAAACTGTCCAGGTGACTTGCTGGGTATGCAGTATGTCTGGGTCCTCCCAGGTGAAGGCAAAAAGGGGTTGGAAGGATAGGTATGGGGGAGAGTAAAGAATACAGCTTTAAGATCAAAGACTGGTCTGAGTGGTGGAGCACACCTCTAATTCCAACACTCAGGAGGCAGAGGCAGATGGATCTCTTGAGTTCAAGGCCAGCCTGGTCTACTGATGGAGTTCCAGGACAGCCAGGGCTTCATGGAGAAACTCTATCTTACAACAAACAAACAGGGCTGGCGAGATGGCTCAGTGGGTAAGAGCACTCATTGCTCTTCCAAAGGTTCTAAGTTCAAATCCCAGCAACCACATGGTGGCTTACAACCATCCATAACGAAATCTGACTCCCTCTTCTGGAGTGTCTGAAGACAGCTACAGTGTACTTACATATAATAAATCAATAAATAAATCTCTCTCTTTTTTTTTTTTTTTTGGTTTATTTTGAGACAGGGTTTCTTTGTGTAGCCTTGGCTGTCCTGGAACTCACTTTGTAGACCAGGCTGGCCTCGAACTCAGAAATCAGCCTGCCTCTGCCTCCCAAGTGCTGGGATTAAAGGTGTGCGCCACCACCACTGGGCATAAATAAATCTTTAAAACAAAAACAAACAAACAAACAAACAAACAGGGCTGGAGAGATGGCCCAGTGGTTAAGAGCACTGACTGCTCTTCCAGAGGTCCTGAGTTCAATTCCCAACAACTATATAGTGGCCCACAACCATCTGTAATGGGGTCTGATACCCTCTTCTGTTGTGTCTGTAGAGAGCAATGGTGAATACATAAAATAAATAAATACATCTTAAAAACAAACCAACCAAACAACAACAACAAAAGAGGAAAGACAAGGCAGCAAAGGAGGAGATGGAGGAGAGGCGTGTAGAATTAGTGACCTGGGAGAAGGTGGCAACATTGGCCTGGCTGATTTTCAGAAGGTCCTGACCTAGGTGACAAGAGTGCTGTGAGAAGCTGGGCGTGGTGGCGCACGCCTTTAATCCCAGCACTTGGGAGGCAGAGGAAGGCAGATCTCTGAGTTTGAGGCCAGCCTGGTCTGCAGAGTGAGTTCCAGAACAGTCAGGGCTATAACAGAGAAAACCTGTCTCGAAAAAACAAAACAAAACAAAACAAAAGAGTGCTGTGGGGAGATCTGCTGGGGGTCAAAAGGGTGGCTTGTGGTAGTTGCTCAATGACAGGCTTTAGATCATGGTGAGCGGTGGGGGTGAGAGAATATTAACCCTGCACAACAAAGGCAGAAGGGTCTCTCAAGGAAATGAGGATAGGATTGTGATAGTTAGTCATGAAGGGGTTTGAAGTGTCCCAGACTAGAGGGTTGACCAAGGACAAGAGGCTATGGGTAGGGATCTGGTTTGGGGTGGGGATGCTACCTGAGTCCAGGCTAAGGAGGAAAATGGTGGCTGTTCTCAGGGGAGGGATGTGTATAGAATCTTTGATAAGAGATCTCAGCCTAATTGTGGGAGTGGGCACTGAGGCTTTAGAATAAAATAATGGGTGAAGGTTATGGTGCCAAATTGGCAGACTAAGTCAGATGTACAGAGTAGATTATGGGAATTTCCTGAGAATCCTATTATTGCTAACTTAGGCTCATGCCACTCTATAAGTAAAGAGACAGAAGCCCTGTGTGAGAGAGAAGTCTACCAGCCACTCTACCATTCACCCCAAGTTTTGATGAGCCAAGGTGGCATTCATCCATGGGACCCAAGAACTCAAGCCCTTTCCCTGGACCAAGGCGTTGGCTGAGGAATGTCAAGAGAAGTCACAGGAAAGCCATGCTACCGAACACACAACTCACCTTCCAGTGTTCCCATTATCCATTACTGGAACAACCCTTGGAATTTGGCTGTGAGGTAGAACATTCCATAGCCCAGTGGCCAGTGTGATTGCATTAAAAGCAAGGGGTGTGTGTGTGTGTGTGTGTGTGTGTGTGTGGTGATGAGATGGGCTGTTTTGTTGAGAGTTGTTGCCAGGAATTGGAAGCTGGGATTCATTCTCTCCTATCCTGTGATCTCTTTCCTTTCCCTTTTGGCCCCATCCTCTCTGTTGTTAAAAACCCTAAAAACAGGGGTAGGGATTAGGCTCAGTGGTAAAGTGCTTGCCTAGCAAGCATAAGGCCCTGGGTTTGGTCCTCAGCTCTAGAAAAAAACAAAACTAAACTAAACTAAAAACCATGTCTAGGAGTCATTTTGAGGAGTTAGGGGTCCCTGTTTTAATCTTTGGAGCTTGTGTTTAATGCCTGGGGCAGATTGACCCAGGAAATGAACACGGAGTAACAAAGTTCCGTTCGTGGGACGGGGGTGGTGGGAGTGGGGGAGTCAGTATACTGACTTACATATCAGTATACTTGTTATTGCCTCAGTGAAGTGGGCTAAGAGTGGGATTTTCACTGGGGCCCTGAGTGCCCTCTATTAGGATGGCAAAGTTAGCTCTAGAGTGAGCATTATGTTGCATGCCTTCAGCTGAATAAGTTATAATTAGCTGCAGGTGGTCTGTCCCCGTGCCAGTGTGCTTTTGATTCCAGCCTGGCTCCCTCAAAGGGACTGTCTCCTCCCTGAGGGAAGGGTGTCGTTTTATTGATGGAGTTTATTGGTGTGGTCCCTGGATGCCTCCCAGGTGTGGCCTCTTGCGTGAGGATAAAGGTCAGGACATAGTATATTTTGCTAATCCCTCTGAATGAGGGTAAAGATCACCAACCCCCTGGGTTTTTTTTTTTCAATCCCTTCAGCCCCTAGGTTTTTTTTTTTTTTTCGCCTTTTTTTTGTTTTGTTTTGTTTGGTTTGGTTTGGTTTGGTTTTTTTTTCGAGACAGGGTTTCTCTGTGTAGCCCTGGCTGTCCTGGAACTCACTCTGTAGACCAGGCTGGCCTCGAACTCAGAAATCCACCTGCCTCTGCCTCCCGAGTGCTGGGATTAAAGGCATGTGCCACTACACCTGGCTTGGTTTATTTTTTATTGAGTCTTGGTGAATTTCATATCATGCACCCCAATCCCACTCATCCCATCCCCTCTGACCGACACTTTGCTCTTTCAATCTCCATCCCTCACAAAAGAAAACAAAAATCTTGTTGTGGAAGTTGTTGCATGTCACAGTGTGTCCCACAGTATATCCTTCATTTACGCCTCTCTGCTTGCAAATATTCACTGCAATGAGTCATTGGTCTGGTTCAAGGCCACCTCTGGCTTTTCTATACTGTCTATACTGGATCTAACAGATATCCTCTTTTTTTTTTTTTTTTTTGGTTTTTTGAGACAGGGTTTCTCTGTGTAGCCTTGGCTGTCCTGGAACTCACTTTGTAGACCAGGCTGGCCTCGAACTCAGAAATCCGCCTGCCTCTGCCTCCCGAGTGCTGGGATTAAAGACGTGCGCCACCACGCCCAGCCAGATATCCTCTTGTTGCCCTGTGTAGTGGAGATCCTGCATCTTTGGATCTGCAGGACCCGCCCCTTCACGTGTTGCAGTAGTTCACAGATTGGGTAGATGTTGGGGTGGGCCAACTCAAAGCCCTGGATCTGGGCCTGGTTGGTATTTGAGCTGGTCAGCCCATCAGCTCTCCCACACTCACACCACCAGGGTGAGCTCTCTACACTGCCCTAGCTAGCTCAGCCAATGCTGCAGCTGGAAAGGGGTAGAGACAGCTCTCCACTCACATTCCCTTGAGGCCAGCCAAGCCCTAACCCACGCCAAGAGGACCAGCATCACTGTGTTGTCCAGGTGAGGTACAGGGCCTGTTCTTCCCAGTGCTGTAGCAGGCGAGGGAGAGGGTGTGCTGAGCCAGCTCTTCCACTCTTACCCTATCGGGTCTGGCTCATCTGCAACCCTTGTAACCAGGGCCAGCTCTTCTGTGCTTCCTGGCAAGGTGTGGCATCTACTCTCCCAAGTCCACCACCACCCCTTTTTGTTATCACATTAAGCAAGCTTTATTCTCTGTCAGACAGAGCTGTCTCTCTAAGGTGGGGTTTGACAGCATTGAACAAAGCAGAAAGTCAGATTTATCTAGCTTAAGAATTACAAGACCAGGGGTCTTTCAAGGGTTGGGGGAATTTTGGTTATGTAGGTACGTGGCAGAACATCTCAAATTTGACAGAATATCTTATCAAGGTGGGAATTGGGGGGCCAGGGTAAGATCTGGGGGCTTCTGAGGAGGAGGCTAAGGGTTGAGCATTAGAGGATTGTTAGTGGCAGAGGAGGGAGGAGGTTCATTAGTGGGATCAAAAGCCAAGGACTTGGAGGTGGGGGTCAGGTTTGGGTGCAGGCTTTTGGTGGTAGAGAAGGAAATGGTGGGCAGGACAGGAATTGCAGAGAGGGGTAAGCATGAAGAGTGGAAAAGCCGCGGATGTAGGGAACCTCAGACTCCCTGCCATTCTGTAAGAGAATGCTGTCTAGTTCTGTAAGAATGTCAGAATCAAAAGTTCCAAATTGGGACCAGTGATGGCCATGATTGAGGGAGTGCTGTGGCCGTATCTGAGTGCAGCGTTGAGTGGGCTTAGTGGGTTAGAGTGTGATAAGATAGAACTTTTCAAAGTTTCCTCAAAGACAAACCAAGGGACAGTATTTTGAGACAGATAATTTAGATCCCATTTTTAAAAATTTTAGTTTGAATTTGAAATGACAGGCAGGACTGGTGGGGTGTGTCTAATCCCACTGTCTGTGTGTCTCCCAGGTTTAGGGAAAAGAGAAAAATGATCTGAGTATTAGGAGGGCCTGATCCCACACTCCTAAGATTCGGGGGAATCACAGTGTTAAATGCGGGCGGTTTCCAGAAGATCCAAGCTGTTGTGATCTGGGTGCCTCTGAGGCAGGCACAGGCAGTTAGTTACGTTGTTCCGCAGAATCTGGGTACATGGATGGCATTGACCAAATGGCAAAGTCCTCCCAGCCTGGAGATCCGAGAGTCAGGAAGAGATCAGAGGCAGATGGGTGGGGATAATTCAGGGGAGAGCAGAGGACTGAGGTCAATAGAGCCCTCAAACTGGATTCAGTCCGTGCACAACTCATGGTGGCAGAGTCCCTGAAGACTAGAGGTCTTCTATCAAAACTGGTGGCTGTTTAGCCTATTTAGTGAGCTTAGAGGATATCTCAAGGTATGTCCCCGTGGAGGGGGCAAGGAGGGCATTCTGCCTGGAGGTCCTAAAAGGGCCCTGGGTTTCAGTACAGAAAGCAGGAGGAGAGGCAGACTTGATCTCAACAGGCAGAGACTGCTCTAGGGAGCATCGAGGGGCTCCAGCCTTCCCTGTGGATGAAGGCTGAGTGCATGTAAAGAAGCAGGGGAATATGTGTGTGTGTGTGTCTCTGTGTGTGTGTCTCTGTGTATATATATGTATATATATATACACACACACATATGTATATGTATATATATGCATGTATGTGCATGTGTATGCATACATGTATGCATAAATGCATTAATGTATGCATGTGTGTATGCATATGTGTACATATGTATACATGTGTGTATGCATGTGTTTATGCATGTATGTGCATGTGTGTATGCATGTATGTGCATGTGTATGCATGTATGTGCATGTGTAAGTGTAGCCACCTGCGGCCACACTAACTGGGTTCCTGAGTGAGAGGCGGGAGCTGTATGGAAGGAAACGGTGAGAGAAATAATGGAGGCCAAGACATATTTCTCTGATCAAGGCCCCCAAAGTTTACTAAGAGTCTATGCTTATAAAGAGGGGAGGCCCATCCCCCGTCAATCCATTCTTGGTGCCTTTTCGCCAGCCTGTAGGTGATCTGCTGGATGCTGTCTCCAGAATATCTCAAGGGCCTCTCAGCAGGTAGCACTGTCTTAGAGAAGAGCAGCGGCAGGTGACAGAACAATAGAGCCATCTAAGTTGGAAGGTTCCACCCCAGGTGGTCTCATATTCAGTGGCAGCAAGGTGTGAAATCAGCCTGCTTCAAGGCTGGGGGAGGCTACATGTAAGCATGTATGTATGCATGTATGTATGCTTGTATGTGCATGTGTATGCACGAGTATGTGCATAGATAGCAGGAAGTTAGAGATATTTTGAGGTTGGACTGCGGGCAGGGAGGGTTGTTTTTGATATCTAGACATATCTTTTTGAGTGGAGAGGAATGGTCAGCCTGGGATGGAGCTATTATTTATGGCCAGGGGCTATTGGCAAGTACATCCTCACTCAATTCCTCATGATCTGAGGCTATGACACAACATGAAACCTGCTTTTACTGCACCCCCCCCCCAATGAGTAAATAAAGGTAAAATAGTTGTACTTTTAAAATATCTTTTACAATAGACCAGTCAGTAAAAGTGTTCCCTTGAGTTTTGTGGGAGACTTGAGAAAATAGTCTCCAAGAAGGCTGTCTGAGTGTATAGGCTGCCATCCAGAGGCCTGGGTGGGGTCATGCCCGGCAGCTGCCCCTGGCATCTGAAGTGGATTTGTATTGGGTGGGGGGGGGGGCGTGAAGGTCAGGGTTCTGGTCTCAGCCCTGACTGGTGGGATCTGTTGCTATCTCTGAAGGGCTGAGAACCTACAACCTTGGGTGGGCTGAGAAACTCCAGAAGGCTGACTTGGCTGATAACACCTGTGAGCTCTTAGGATTCCAGAAACTTTTTGATGAGATCAAGTGCCAATCTCTAATGTATTTACCACTCTGAGACTGCAGGGGAACTGACCTGCAGATAGAATCTTCCCTCCTAAAGTCCCCTTCTCCCCATAAAATTCCTAAGGCCCTTCCTTGTGCCTTGTACACAGTCTTCACTCACTCAGAGAGACTAATTAAAGGAAGGTCTACTGTGGAAAGCCTGGTCCCTCATTCTTTTATTTCCAAGTGACTGAATTGAGTGAGAAGCTACCCAGCTGGTGATATTATTGATAGAGTCTAGGGGTCTTGATCAGGTTCATTTACTCTGCTAACTAAAGAATTAAAAGGTGGCAGGGAGGTGGTGGCGCACGCCTTTAATCCCAGCACTTGAGAGGCAGAGGCAGGCGGATTTCTGAGTTCAAGGCCATCCTGGTCTACAAAGTGAGTTCCAGAACAGCCAGGGCTATACAGAGAAACCCTGTCTCAAACAAACAAACAAAAGAATTAAAAGGTGGGGCTGGAGAGATGGCTCAGCGGTTAAGAAAACTGACCATTCTTCCGAAGGTCCTGAGTTCAAATCCCAGAAACCACATGGTGGTTCACAACCATCCGTAAGGAGATCTGACGCCCTCTTCTGGAGTGTCTGAAGACAGCTACAGTGTACTTACATATAATAAATAAATAAATCTTAAAAAAAATAATTAAAAGACAGAAAAAAATCTGAAGCACAATAGGTAGCAGCAGGAAAATCTCCAACATGGCAGAAGAATCAGTAGTTAAAGGAAGGCTGGTGGGGTGGGGGTGGGGTGGGGCGATGGCACACAGAGAACAGACCCTCTGCAAAGCAGAAGCGGGACTTGGGAAGCCAAAAACTCAGTGTCTTCCTGAGGGCTGGGGGCCTTTAAAGCCCAGAAAAATTCCTCCTATGAGACCAAAACAGGAACAATATACCTTGCAAGCAAGTTAATGGATGGCCAAAACGGGAAAACTCTACTGTTTTAGGGTGTCTGTTGCTTCAACGAAACACCATGACTAAAAAGCAGGTTGGGAAGGAAAGAGTTCTGCTTAAGCTTTCACATTGCTGTTCATCCTGAAGGAAGTCAGGACAGGGACTCAAGCAAGGCCAGAACGTGGAGGCAGGAGCTGATGCAGAGGCCATGGAGGGGGTGCTGCTTACTGCCTTGCTCACCGTGGCTTGCTCAGCCTGCTTTCTTATAGAACCCAAGACCACCAGCACCAGGAATGGCATCACCCCGAATGGCCTGGGCCCTCCCCCATCCATCACTAATTGAGAAAATGCCTTAAAGCTGGATCTCTTGAGGCATTTCCTCAAGTGAGGCTCCTTTCTCTCTGATGATTCTAGCTTGTCTCAAATTGACACACAAAAGGACCCAGGACATATACCTTGCAGGTTAAGGGTTCAGTTTGCTGCTAAGACAGTTAACACCCTGTCTGTCCTATGTTAAGCCCTTGCATATTAAGGTTTCTTTCTTTCTTTCTTTCTTTCTTTCTTTCTTTCTTTCTTTCTTTCTTTCCTTCCTTCCTTCCTTCCTTCCTTCCTTCCTTCCTTCCTTCCTTCCTTTCTTTCTTTCCTTCCTTCCTTCCTTCCTTCCTTCCTTCCTTCCTTCCTTCCTTCCTTCCTTTCTTTCTTTCTTTCTTTCTTTTTTGTTTTTTGAGACAGGGTTTCTCTGTGTAGCCCAGGCTGTCCCGGAACTCACTCTGTAGACCAGGCTGGCCTCGAACTCAGAAATCTGCCTGCCTCTGCCACCCAAGTGCTGGAATTAAAGGCGTGTGCCACCACTGCCCGCTATGTTAAGGTTTCTATTTGTAAGTTCCTGTTTCTCCTGGGCAGGTTAAGGTTTCTGTTTATAGTTAAATAATAAGTTCTATTTGATCTATGCTAAGTGTTTGCAAGTTAAGGTTTCTATTTAAGACTAAGTTCCTAGGCTGGCGAAATGGCTCAGTGGGTAAGAGCACTGACTGCTCTTCTGATGGTCCTGAGTTCAAATCCCAGCAACCACATGGTGACTCACAACCATCCATAATGAGATCTGATGTCCTCTTCTGGTGTGTCTGAAGTCAGCTACAGTGTACTTATGTATAATAATAAATAAATCTTTGGACTGGAGCCAGCAGGGTTAACCAGAGGGAGCTGAGGTCTGAAAATTTCAATTCTCAAAAGCTCACAACCAGCTACACAGAGAAACCCTGTCTCGAAAAACCAAAAAAAAAAAAAAAAAAAAAAAGCTCACAACCATTTGTTCAGCTACAGTGTACCCATAATAAACAAACAAACAAACAAATAAATAAATCTTTAAAAATTAAAAAAAAGACTAGGTTCCTTTTCCTTAGCTCTGACGTAAACTGCTCGCAACCCCACTCACATGATGTAATCCTTATTCTGATTCCTTCCTTTTCTTTGTTGTGCTGGAATCACAGCTCGTATCCCGACAGACCACACCATGCTGAGCGAGGTTTATTGAACCGTTCATATTGACCTCTAATTTGATGGGGCTGATGTGAAGCTTATAGTTGTAGAATTTCTTTTCTTTTTTTTTTTTTAAGATTTTAAAAAAAGATTTATTTATTTATTTAATATGAATACACTATAGCCATCTTCAGACACACCAGAATAGGGCATCAGATTCCATTACAGATGGTTGTGAGCCACCATGTGGATGCTGGGAATTGAACTCAGGACCTCTGGACAATCAGTCAGTGCTCTTCACCGCTGAGCCATCTCTCCTGCCCCTTTTTAAAAGATTTATTTTATGTAGCTGTACAGATGTGGTTCTTCTTATTGTTGTTGGAATTGGATTTAGGACCTCTGCTCATTCCAGCCCAAAGATTTATTTATTATCATAAATAAGTACACTGTAGCTGTCTTCAGACGCATCAGAAGAGGGCATCAGATCTCATTATGGGTGGTTGTGAGCCACCATGTGGTTGTTGGGATTTGAACTCAGGACCTTTGAAAGAGCAGTCAGTGCTCTTACCCGCTGAGCCATTTCGCCAGCCCGTAGAATTTCTTAAGATTAACAAACCTTCTTTTTTTTTTTTTTTTTTTTTTTTTTTGGTTTTTCGAGACAGGGTTTCTCTGTGTAGCCCTGGCTGTCCTGGCACTCACTTTGTAGACCAGGCTGGCCTCGAACTCAGAAATCCGCCTGCCTCTGCCTCCCGAGTGCTGGGATTAAAGGCGTGCGCCACCACGCCCGGCATTAACAAACCTTCATAACATACAGATTATAACAGGGTATGTAGTCAACATGGCCCTGCTCTGAGTCCTTATTCTTCTGTGTCAATGACTGGCAGGCACATTACAGCAACAATATAAAGTAGCTTGGCAGACGTGGAATACAATGGCTGCAGCTATGCTGGCTGAGCAGGCCTCAGCAAAACAGCAGGAAAGAAACTCAAATGTGAGCCGGGCGTGGTGGCACACGCCTTTAATCCCAGCACTCGGGAGGCAGAGGCAGGCGTATTTCTGAGTTCGAGGCCAGCCTGGTCTACAAAGTGAGCTCCAGGACAGCCAGAGCTACACAGAGAAACCCTGTCTCGAAAAACCAAAAAAAAAAAAAAAAAAAAAAGAAACTCAAATGTGCCAGGTAGCAGCTGGGAAAATCTCAGCGAGAGCACACAGAATCAGATGGTGAAGAAAGGCTTTTATCAGGGCTGTGGAAATGCACACAGACAGAAAGTGCCCGGCAAGGGAAAACTCAGTCTCTCCCCCGGTTTTGTTTGTTTTGTTTTGTTTTAACTTTGAAAGGTCTTCTTAGCCTGATTTAGAGTTTGTCAGTTTCAACAGAGACAGGCTGGCTATTTGGCTCCCAAGCATTGTGTAATCATGTCCTGATCTGGGCTTCAATTCATCTTTCAGGCTCACTAGCAAGAGGATTCAACTAGAGAGAAAAATAGAGGCATGGAAGCATAGTAGGAGACGCTGGATTCGTTTTGTTTTCTGTACTCAAGTAATCAAGCTTTCTTTTTTTCTTTTTCTTTTTTTTCTTTTTTTATTGCTATTGCTACTGTAGCCTCAAGCTATTGAAGCTTTGGCCCTTTCTTGCTGGTTCCTAGGACACAAGAACATGTAAACATCAGCTTTGCCCTTTCCTGGAATTTAAATTACCATAGGTATCTGGGTTTGGCACTTAAGTCTACTCTCTGGTCTTGGGTGGAGACCAAGCTAATTAGAAGGAGATTGGAGGAATCGTTGTGATTAATGAGATAAAACGCTTTTCATTCTAGAAGCTTTTCGGTGTAGCTGCTTATAGCTGCTTTCATAAGACAGCACTTTTGAGTCTCTGCCATGCACCTGCCTGCTGTCCTCATGTAGTGTTATCGAATTTGGGGGACACAACCCTATCACCTGTCCCTGTCCGAAGTAAGAACAGCCACTTGCCCTGTATAAGAGCCAAATTAAATGTGTAGAAAGCAAAGGACTTATTAAATGTAGCCACACCGGGAGGAGGGACAAAAAGATCTGCAAACCTCCCATGTGCCATCTTCAAGTCTGGAAATGAAACTGAAATTTAAACTTTTTTAAATCTTTATTTTTATTTTATATGTAGGTATGTTCTGCCTACACATTTGCCTATACACTACATGCGTGCAGTGCGAGTGGAAGAGGGAAATGGATTCCCTGGAGCTGGAGTTTCAGAGTGTTGCAAAGCATCATGTGGGTGCTTACAATTGAATCTGGGTTTCCTGTTAAATGACTACACTTCCCAGCTTCCCTTGCAGCCCGGCAAGGCAACTCCCTTAAGAAGGACTACAGTAGGAAAAGAGAACTCCTGGCTGCAGTCATTCTCACCCCTAAAAAGGGTTACAGCCGTTTTTTTTTTTTTTTCCCCCACTGGCAGATGGCTCAACTTCCAGCAGGTTAGATTACATCCCCCAGCCAACAGTGCAACAGTTAGCATGCTCCCATCCAAGGAGACACCTTGGTTTTTCTGCCTTCCATCTCTTTAATCTGTCTCAGAAATCTAACACTCACAAGTAACAAAAGCAACTACACCTATAGCCTGGAAGGGTGGTTACTAATAAGTGTTAGCATTCTGCCTAAGCTCCGCCCCACAGGTACCTGGCAACATCCAGGTGTGCCTGACTTACTATAAAAGGGACTGCTTAGCCGGGCGTGGTGGTGCACGCCTTTAATCCCAGCACTCGGGAGGCAGAGGCAGGCGGATTTCTGAGTTCGAGGCCAGCCTGGTCTACAAAGTGAGTGCCAGGACAGCCAGGGCTACACAGAGAAACCCTGTCTCGAAAAACCAAAAAAAAAAAAAAAAAAAAAAAAAAAAAAAGGGACTGCTTGCCCCCTCCTCCCGTCCCTCGTCCCTCCCTCTCCACGTGCTCATGGCCGGCCTCTACTTCTCTACTCTCTTTCTCTCTGCCTTTCTCTGTGTCTACCGCTCTCTTAACTCCCCTCCCCATGCCCTGAATAAACTCTTTCCTATTTTATACCATCTTGTGGCTGGTCCCTCAGGGAAGGGATGCCTCAGCACAATGCCCCCCTGGGGAACCCCCTTACCCCACACCTGACTACACCTCCATAGAACATATCCCCCCCCTTCTCTTTATCTTTTTATAACACATCAATAGGAATAGGAAGTTAACTGGGGATTTTTCCCAAACTCAGTCCAGGAATCTAATATTAGCCAAAGAATGCTTGTAGCCTGACATTGCAGTGCTGCACCAGAGACTTTGAAAGGGAGTCTTTGACAGAGAATACTCTTCTTTTTTTTTTTTTTTTAAATTTCATTTATGAGTACACTGTTGCTGTCTTCAGACACACCAGAAGAGGGCATCTGGTTCCATTATAGATGGTGGTGAGCTACCATGTGGTTGCTGGGAATTGAACTCAGGACCTCTGGAAGAGCAATCTGTGCTCTTAACCACTGAACCATCTCTCCAGCCCCTACTCTTATTTTCATGACTGTGTTGATAGCCACCACCAACTTGTGAGAAACCTGCCCAACTCCATTTTGAAGGTGTTGTGTTTAAAAAGATAAGAAAGGAAAGGGTGAGCTGGGCGTGGTGGCACAGGCCTTGAACCCCAGCACTCGGGAGGCAGAGGCAGGTGGATTTCTTGAGTTCAGGGCCAGCCTGGTTTACAGAGTGAGTTCCAGGATAGCCAGGACTACACAGAGAAACTCTGTCTCGAAAAACCAAAAAAAAAAAAGAAAGAAAGAAAAAAGAAAAGAAAAAAAGAAAGAAAGAAAGAAAGAAAAAAGAAAGAAAAGAAAGGAAGGGGTATGTTTGGTGGGGAAGGGGGTGCCTCTGTGGGCCCATGCTATGGCATCCCTTCCCTATGAGGGACCAGCCACACGAAGGTGTAGTATAAAAATAGGGTTTATCCAGGGTATGGGGAAGGGAGTTGAGAGGGTAGAGACAGAGAAAGGCAGAGAGAGAGAGAAGAGGAATAGAGGCCAGCCATGAGCATGTGGAGAGAGGGGAAGAAAGAAGACAGCAAGAGAGAGAGGAGGGGGGCAGCCCCTTTTATAGTGTCAGGCATACCTGGCTGGCTGTTGCCAGGTAACTGTGGTGCAGAGCCTAGCCTAAATGCCAGTAGAAGGCAGGAGCCATTATCCTGTATTGTTAAAAAAAAAAAGTTCCCTTTACTCTAAGAACTGAGTTGCTCTTTTTAAGTCTGTTTCCTGAAGCCTAGCTTGCCCTAACTGGTGACCTTGGTTTGTTCTTTGAGAATCCCCTTTCCCTTCCCTAGCCACAAGGCAACCTCAGGAAGTTTTTGTTTGCTCATTTGTTTTGAGATTCTTCTGTATTTCTGTATTGTCCCATTGCCTCTCTTCCTCAAACCGGCTTTTCAATTAATTATGATTTTACTCCTTAAAAGGGGCCTAAGAGTCGGGCATGGCGGCACATGCCTTTAATCCCAGCACTTGGGAGGCAGAGGCAGGTGGATTTTCTGAGTTCGAGGCCAGCCTGGTCTACAGAGTGAGTTCCAGGACAGCCAGGGCTACACAGAGAAACCCTGTCTTGAAAATCAAAACAAGATAAAATAAAACAAAACAAAAATTTATTTTTAAAAAGTAAAAGACATTACTTTGAGATCTCCAATTTTAATTCTATCATCATATGGGACAAGAGAGATGGTTTGGTAGTTAAGAGCACTTCTTGCTTTTACAGAGGTTTGGTTCCCATTTCCAGGAATCTGATGTCCTCTCATGGTCTCTGTGAGTACACACACACACACACACACACACACACACACGGCATATAAACACAGACACATGCATACATACTATCCTATTATCTGAGCAGCTAAATAAAGATTTCCAACAACTTTACAAAATTTCTATTTTGTGACTTATTTTTTTACATTTTTTTTCATTTTTAGATTTATTTATTTATCTTATGTATAAGTACACTGTCACTCTCTTCAGACACACCAGAAGAGGGCACCAGAACCCATTACAGATGGTTGTGAGCCACCATGTGATTGCTGGGAATTGAACTTAGGACCTCTGGAAGAGCAGTCAGTGCTCTTAACCGCTGAGCCATATCTCCAGCCCCATATTTTGTGACTTAATAAAAATTGTTTCATTTGAATATTGAGAGATATGTGTAAATGTGCTCCTACAGAGCTGTCTGCACAGATACTGACTGGGTCAGTCATCCTTAAAACCAAAGGCTGAAAGTTCAAAGCAACAATAATTATACACCATGACTATTTTATGGTTCAAATATCAAATAGATTTAACATTTATACAAATTCCAGACCCTAAGGAGATTTCAAATAGATGAAGAAATATGACCTCAGTGATCTTTAAGCCTGACTGACTAAAGCATCTCCCCTCCTATCCGGCACCTCCACCTGACACACCCTCAATACCTATTATGATGGCTAATCATGATTGTCAATCTGACTACTTATGTAAATAATAAAAACCCAAGGTGAGAGCTGGGCAGTGGTGGTGCATGCCTTTAATCCCAGCACTCGGGAGGCAGAGGCAGGTGGATTTCTGAGTTCGAGGCTAGCCTGGTCTACAGAGTGAGTTCCAGGACAGCCAGGGCTATACAGAGAAACCCTGTCTAGAAGAAAACAAACAAAAACCAAAACAACAACAACAAAAAGGAGGAGGAGGAGGAGGAGGAGGAGGAAGAGCAAGAGGAGGAGGAGGAGGAGGAGGAAGAGCAAGAGGAGGAGGAAGAGGAGGAGGAAGAGGAAGAGCAAGAGGAGGAGGAGGAAGAGGAGGAGGAGGAAGGTTTTGCTTTTTCCCTGCTTGCTCTCATGTTTTCATTTTTGGTGGCAAATTCATCTGTCCTATTGTTGAGGCGTTCCTTCACTGGTGTCAGAATACACTTCTTTGGGGTTCCAAAATAAACCGAAAACTGTTAGACCTAGGTAAAATATTAAGGCCTAGATGGAATGTTAAGGCCTAGGTAGAATGTTACCTGGCTAGCTTTCCATTACAAGGAAACTCTCTCATATGTTTCTGCTCTTACTAGGAAACTTTCTTTCTTTCTTTCTTTCTTTCTTTTTTTTTTTTTTTTAAGATTTTATTTATTTATTATATGTAAGTACACTGTAGCTGTCTTCAGACACTCCAGAAGAGGGCGCCAGATCTCGTTGCGGATGGTTGTGAGCCACCATGTGGTTGCTACGATTTGAACTCTGGACCTTCGGAAGAGCAGTCGGGTGCTCTTACCCACTGAGCCATCTCACCAGCCCTACTAGGAAACTTTCTTATGGCAAGATTGAGTACATATTCTCTTACGTTCTGTGCCCTTGGAAACCAATCATGATAGAAGTCAGTAGGACGGTTTTGTATAGTTACAAAAGCTTGTACTCAAACCACCCACCCAACAGCACTTCCTGCATCTGTGTATAAGCTGCACCTGGGATGAACCTCTACATAAGAGAGACGCCTGCACCAACATAAGAAACTACTTGAAATAAGACTTCCATTTAAAGTTGTGGTTAAGTTTAAATCCCCAAGATCTCCCTGGGAACTGACCATCCTACTTGGCAGAAAGAGGCAAGACATGGATATTAGACAATTCCCTTCCTGGTAGACAAGCTAAGACATGAATATTAGACAGGCAAGTCACCAGCCACATTGAATACTCCAACCAATGGGAGCCAGATAAGTGTACAACACAGACAGGTTCCTAAGGAAATCCCCCTATCCCTAAATCCTGATTGGTGAAGTAACTTGTCACAGATGTGCGTGGATTTGGGGCTTAAAAACCTTATAGGCTCTTAACTTGGGGTCACAGTTTAGTTCCTAAATTTGAAAGATGGTCCTAGTCCACCAGCCCTGGGGCATATGCTCAATAAACTCTCCCTGTCTGTCTGAGGTCAGGTTAGTGTGGTTTATGAGGCTATTCCTAGACCCCAGCAAAGATCTCTATCCTTGTGGACTGAACCAATACTGGAGCTACTGGACTAGCCAGGCCACAGCCTGTAAGCCACCATAAGAAAGCATATGTGGGCTGGTGAGATGGCTCAGTGGGTAAGAGCACCCGACTGCTCTTCCGAAGGTCCAGAGTTCAATTCCCAGCAACCACATGGTGGCTCACAACCATCTGTAACGAGATCTGGCACCCTCTTCTGGAGTGTCTGAAGACAGCTACAGTGTACTTACATATAATAAATAAATAAATAAATCTTTAAAAAAAAAAAAAAAAAGAAAGCATATGTGTGTATGTCCTATTTAAGGTTACTGTGGCTGTGATGAAACACCATGACCAAAGCAACTGGAGGAGGAAAAGAGTTCTTTGTCTGACATTTCCACATCATGTTCGCCAACCTTTGAGGAAGTCAAGACCAGAGTGGGGGCAGAGCTGGGAGAGGGGTGGGAATAGGGAAGAGAGATTCAAGCAGGGCAGGTGACCAAGCCAGCTCAGTCAGTCAACAGGTTGTCCAGGGCAGGAGTGAGAATTAAAAAGAAAAAGACAATTAGACAACACTGTAGCACAACCCCAGCCAGTTCTGAGGGGGAAGCAGGTTTTTTTTTTTTTTTTTTCCCAGTCTGCTTTTACACCACTTTAAGTACATGCAAAATAGTAAGATCAGTTCTCATTGCTCTTAACCTCTGAGTCATCTCTCCACCTCAATGCTCTTTTTTTTTTTTTTTTTTTTTTTGTTTTTCGAGACAGGGTTTCTCTGTGTAGCTCTGGCTTTCCTGAAACTCACTCTGTAGATCAGGCTGGCCTAGAACTCAGAAATCCACCTGCCTCTGCCTCCTGAGTGCTGGTATTAAAGGCGTGTGCCACCACGCCCAGCTGCGGCAGGCCAGCCTGATCTACCGAGTGAGTTTCAGGACAGCCAGGACTGCACAGAGAAACCCTGTCTCAAAAACAAAACAAAACAAAAACAAACAAACAAACAACAACCCCTCATTAGGAAAGCTGGGTCCGAGGACTTATTGAACACGGCAGACTAATGACAGGGTGTGATAGTCTCATCTAGACTCCATAAAAAGGCAGCACCTAACAGTGGGATGGCAACAGCCCCACCAGCAATCTCTGTGTTCAGCACTGAAGAACCATCAGAGAATCCCCAACTGTCCCAGGTCTCAGCACTGCTCACCTCCCCATCCCCCCACTGCTGATGGAAACCTTACTTGAAAAGCCACCTTCGGTTTACTGTCCCAGTCATCTGTCTGGATGTGGTCTTGCACCTTGCTTCTGCAGCTTGACTTAACGCCAAGACTCAGCTCAAACCTGAGACCCTGCTTGTCTCTGTAGTGGTGTGTGCAGAGGCAGGTGGATCTTTGTGAGTTCGAGGTCACCCTGGTGTACATAAATAATTCCAGGCTATCAAGGATTATAACAGGGAGAACCCTGTTGGGGGGAGGAGGGGAAGAAATGAGGTGGGAGGGAGAGAGAGAGTGTGTGTGTGTGACTGAGAAAGAGCTACATACACACACCCACAGAGAGAGAGAGAGAGAGAGAGAGAGACACAAAAATTGAGATTAGATTCATCTGGGAAATGACTGCAAATAAAACTGAGATAGCTTGTGAATTTATTATTTATTGCCAGTCAATAGTTCTGCACAAGACTCAGATGTGTGTATGAGATGCCATACTGGGCTGGAGAGATGGCTCAGTCATTAAAGGCTAAGGCTAGGAGTGAGCGTATTCAGAGATGCCATACCCTCTCTTCCCTGCCCTCAGAGTGTATCTTGTCCCTGTGATATCTACACAGTTTTCTCAGCACCTTTTGACCAAAGGAGAGAGAGATATGGCAGTGGATGTGGCTGGTTTTCACCAGAACTCATGTTAAGGTTTAGTCATCAATTAGATGGTGTTGAGGGGGCACTGGTGGGGTATCTGAAGGAGAAAACTCCTAAGATGCCTGAATAAATCATATCGAGTATTTACTGCCAGCTGAGCTGTCTCAGGCGGAGTAGCAGGAAGCAGCCTTTGTTGGCATCAGGACCTCCCAATCCTATGACATCACATAGGCGACAAGGAGACCTGCAGACCTGTTGCCAAGACAACAGGCACCATATTCCCAGAATCCACTTGGCTCACCTCCCACCTTTACTTGAGTTATGTTATTTTCCATATAAATAAGGAAACCTCTCTGTGTCTTTCCCCCTTCTCTTTCTGCCACCAACTCCCCACCCCCACCCCACTGCCCTGCAACAAACCTCTCACACGTGAAACTGTTTGGACCCAGTGTGCTGTGTTCAGACTCTATTTTAACACATCAGCCTTGACCTCCAATTTGTTTGAGGTTTTTTCCCTAAATATTTATTTATTTTTATTTATTTATTTATTTAATGTATATGAGTACACTGTCATTGTCTTCAGACACACCAGGAGAGGGCATCTGATCCCATTACAGATGGTTGTAGGCTACCATGTGGTTGCTGGGAATTGAACCCAGGACCTCTGGAAGAGCAGTCAGTGCTCTTAACCGCTGAGCCATCTCTCCAGCCCCCTTTTTGAGTTTGTTTTTTTTAACAGCAAACCTGCAATTGTGACTGTCTTAGTCAGGGTTTCTATTCCTGCACAAACATGAACAAGTTGGGGAGGAAAGGGTTTATTCGGCTTACACTTCCATACTGCTGTTCATCACCAAGGAAGTCAGGACTGGAACTTAAGCAGGTCAGGAAGCAGGAGCTGATACAGAGGCCATGGAGGGATGTTTCTTACTGGCTTGCTTCCCCTGGCTTGCTCGGACTGCTCTCTTATAGAATCCAAGACTACCAGCCCAGAGATGGTCCCACCCACAAGGGGCCCTCCTCCCTTGATCACTAATTGAGAAAATGCCCCACAGCTGGATCTCATGGAGGCATTTCCCCAGCTAAAGCTCCTTTCTCAGTGATAACTCCAGCTGTGTCAAGTTGACACAAAACTAGCCAGTACAGTGACATATACAGAAAGGCATCTGCAGGCATCTGCAGCAAGCTAGTATGGTTTACAGAAGCAGAAAGATAGCAAGTAACTGGCCAGGTAGTTCTTATAAGTGTTAGGTCAGGGACACGTTGAATAGGAACTTATGGCTGGTCTAAGTGACCAGAGACCAGTCTACCCAGGACAGTTGTAGCACTCACAGCGTTCATAGGACTACTTCCAGAGATGGCATAACTATATGCAGTGGGCCACTACACTGGGCCTTGGGGGTGGGGGCGGTACTCACGGTGAAGAACCCATCCTTATGGAATTATCACTGGGAAGTTGGCCAGCTTGGCACTTCTGGTCTCTAGAATTACAAGCCTAAATGAACCTCAGTTCTTTATACACAGTCTCAGGGACTGTGGTGTAGCAATGGAAACTCGGCAGAGGCAGAATGGGGTTCTAGATGGTAGACCCAGGGCTTCATCCACGTCATCAGCTTTAAGAAACCTTAGCTGCCAGCAGAGTCAACCAACCTGGACCCTTGGGGACTCCCACATATTGAACCATCAACCAAAGACTGAACACCCGATGGACCTAGCCCCCTGCACATAAGATGAACAGCTTGATCTTCATGTGAGTACCCTAACAACAGGGGCGGGGGATGTCCCTGAATCTGTCACCTGCCTGACTACCCATGGATCCTGTTCCCCTAACTGGGCCACCTTGTCTGGCTTCAGTGAGAGAGGACACACCTAGTCCTGCAGCAATCTGATGTGCTGGTAGTGATAGGGAGTACCAAGGAAGGGCAAAACCTATATGGAGGCTCCCCCTTCTCAAAAAAGAAGGGGAGGGAGGAATGGGGCAGGGGTTACTGGGAGGAGAAGGGGGGCTGATATAGGGATGTAAAATGAATACATAAATACATTTAATAAATTTTGTTTGTTTGTTTGTTTGTTTTTCGAGACAGGGTTTCTCTGTATAGCCCTGGCTGTCCTGGAACTCACTTTGTAGACCAGGCTGGCCTTGAACTCAGAAATCTGCCTGTATCTGCCTCCCAAGTGCTGGGATTAAAGGCATGCACCACCACTGCCTGGCAGGCAGAGAGTCTTTAAAGAGGAATTTTCTGGATCAGGTTGGCCTGTAGGCCTATCTATGAGGGAGTGTCTAGTTTGCTCATAGATACAGGAAGATCTAGTCTGTTCCCTAGCAAAGGTGTTCTAAAAAGTAGAAGAAAGGGGAGATCTAACTGAGGGCAAGCAGGTAAGCAAGCAAGCCATGACCCCACGTACTTCTCTGCTCTTGACTGCAGATGTGCTATGACTAACTGCCTGAGTCCCTGCCTTTCTGGGAATGATATGTGGTAACTTGGAGTTATAAGCAAATAAACTCCTTTCTCTCTAAATTGTTTATTGTCGGGTTATTTGTCATAGCGGCGGAACTGGAACCAGAACACAAAGTCTTCAAAAGTCAGTCCCTGCTTGATACTCCACGTGCCCGATGGGTACAACTCACCACATGCCAACACCCTTGGCCACACAACTACCTGAAGGAAGATCCAGCATAGCAGCTTTAAGGGACCCAGAAGTCCAGGCTGCTAGGACAAGACATCCTATCCTTGGTGACCTGGCCATGCTGAGATCTACTGGTCCTGGGGCTTCTGAGAACACAGTAGGAGCAGCTAGCCTAGCATCTGCGGTGTGAGGAGAGGGCCAGGACCTGGGGGTGGGGACTGTTCCAGGATCATAATTTCTGTCATTCAGGGGAAACTGAAGAACACATTCATAACTTGCTTTATCTCTTTCCGATCCTGTTTTGCCATCTTTCCGGCAGGGTGTACTGAGGCAAGAAAATGAGATTGCAGTGTCAGGAAGGTCTTGGCCAACCAGGTGTTGCAAATCCCGTGGCCTCACTGGGTGTGGTCCAGACATAGCCATCTTCCCCCAACTCCAAGTCTTTTAGTAAAAGGATAAAGGTTGAGAAGGGAAAGTGGAATCACATGAATAAGTTAGTTAGCACTGCAAAGGCGCTGCCAAGTGCCTGAAATAAATAGTGCAGTCTCCCAGCCTGTGAGCAGAGCCCTGGCCTGAAAGGCACCGTACTGACCATCCATTGGTCCTGGCTCAACAGGGATGGCAGTGATTTGTAGCTTTCTCTGGCCCTGGTCTGAAGCAAGTCAGTCAGTAAGAGGACATGGATTTCTGCAGAGAAGGCTCCTATCTTGAGGACTAACCTTGGGCACCCTGGGGATGGGATGGTAGAAGGCTTCAGGTTCCTGGCTAGGGAAATAGCTGCTGTAGCTATTGGCCTGGGCTGGGGAGGTAGAGGGTTAAGTCCTGAACTGGGATATGGTATAGGAGGTTCTCCCGATTTTTGCCCTTCTTGAACTCTATCCTAGTGTGATTACCATTCAGTAATCTGTTTTCACTTCCCACTTCCCAGATAGTTCATTGGTTTACAAACAGGAACAGAAATTTTGGAGAAAGTAGAACTTTGAAGAGGCCACTGAGGAGGTGGTGGAGGTGGGGGCAGGAGGTGAGGAGGGTGTGGGGGGGTATGAAGCAATCTTATGTAGCCACTCCCCATGCATGTGGATCTTACTCCACAATGGTTATACAAAAGTGCCTGTGACTCCACCACCCATATGAACTTTCTTGAAACAAGAGCTCCCTTGCTTCCTTTAAGCACAAAAACATGGTTAAGGGGGATCCTGAATCAGCTCCAGTACCATCCACTGTGGTTTGCATCAACAGTGATGTTATCCAGCCGGATTACATTGCCTGGTCTACATTTAACACAGTATTCATGAATGGCTGCTGCCTGGGTTTCATTGCCTACATCTACTCGGTGAAGGTGAGTATTGTAGAAGGTGTGTATGTGGTTGTGGCTCCTCCTGCCCAGAGGACACCTGGGTCATGTACAGCTTTGTGTTTGTGTATGTGTGACACTCCGAGTTTGGTGTCCTGAATGTACTTACTTGTTTGTAATGTATAGACTGTGTAAGTAGCATATAGAATGTATATGTGGGTTATATGTAGGAGACTCTCCTATGTAGGCAAAAGGAGAGAATGCCCAGGGATTCTGGGGTGGGACTGTCTCCACTCTAGTTTAGAGGGATTCATTCTGCTTACTGCTTAGTTTCTGGAATGCCCCTTCACCCTGCAGACTGGGGCACTAGGCTGGGTGCAAGTGAGACTTACAAGAAATGGTGCCCCATGGTGAGCTGAGCATACAGTTCTTGGGTCTGCTGAATGGTCTGAGTGTGTGAAAGGGAGAGGAGTCCCTGATATTAGGAAGGAGACTGCACTGAGTAGGAAGGACAATGGGGAAACTGAGGCAAAGCATCTGGCTCTTGATGACTTGCTCCAAGGCCACACTGATCTTTTCATTTCTTTCAGTCCAGGGACCGGAAGATGGTGGGCGACATGACTGGGGCCCAATCCCATGCTTCAACTGCCAAGATTCTGAACATCTTTGCTCTGGTCATCTCCCTCATCTTCTACATCATGCTTATCGTTTTTCACAGCTTAAACTTCCTAGGCAACCAAAGAAATTAGAACCCACTAGTTAGGTACTAACTAGTTAGTTAGCTAACTATTAATTAACTAAACTAGTACCGAATTTAGTACCTTTTGTACCTATTAGATACTAAGGGTGGGACTCCATGCACTGTCAAAGTCAATGGACTAAATTCTTCCGTGCACTGTCTTTGTGAAGAAAGCATTCATGTGCTCCGCCCCTCAGAGTTGCCCCTTATCCTGGCCAGAGGCCCTAACCTGTCACTCTACCCTCCTGTAAATGTTTATCCTCATGCATATGTTCACAGTGGATTCAATAAAGTGCACGTGATAGCAATTGTGGTGTCACTTCCTATCCCCTGACTGGTCTTTACTGAGCTTACTCAGAGTTTCTCTGGCTTTCTCCTTGTTGAAGAGGTAGGGGTGTGGATGGGGTGGGTGTGGATGGGTGTATAGTGCAGGGCATCCACAGATAAGTAGGGTTCTGGCCTCAGGATGGAGACAGCAGCTGACAAGCATCCGGAATAGTGTCCTCTTTCACCTAGCAGTCCCAGGCAGGCAGTAACTAAGCATTGCTTACCTCCGGCTCCATGTCCCTAGAGTACAGGAAGGGTACAGAGGCATGTACTAGTGAGTTTTCAGTCCAGGGATAGAGGACCAGCCCAGGGTCCTCCACTTTTAGGAGGAAGAAATCTTGACCCAGACACGCTATGTTCAAGAACTCTATGGTGGCCTTTGGCTTGGATTCTGAGCCCTCCCTTCTCACACACATCTCACAGGCTTATTTCAGGTCAGGGATGGGCAGTGGGAAGTGACCATGGAATCTTTGATGCTAGGTGCCATGTCGATCCAGGGTATTATCTCTCTGTGGGTCTCCTCAGATCCTGAAGTGGGGAGGGGCAGGTCTGGAGGGGCCTTGGCACCCTTCATTAGTCTGTCCTCAAAATTCACCTGTGGGCATACATTTTTTGCAACCTACTTTTAATAAGGGTTCAACCTCTCCTCTAGCCCACCGCCTCGCAGAGGTAGTGGGAGAGAAACGTTATTGGGATATGGGGGAAACGAACCTCTTCAGCAATAGTTCTTTGGGGGTGAGCTTGAATCTTCTTGGGCAGCAGTTCAGTCCTGTAAGCAAACACTAAATACGACTCAGCAGCTGCAGACCAGTCCTCCAGGCAGGCAGACACCACACATGAACCAGCAGCTACCGTCCAGTCTTTTCAGCAAGCGACACCAGGCACAAACCAGCAACAGTAGCTAAATCCTGAAGAAACCTCCAAGCTTGCCAACAGGGCTGAAGCAAGACTGCAGAAGCAGCAGGCTGCCGTAGGCACCTCGAGAGCAGTTCTTGGGCAAGTTTCTCTCAGTGGTGGTATTATCTATCACAAGTTGAACTCAGTGATGCTATGTAAGAACCAATACATGTGTGTTGTTAATGAAGAATAACGAGGCAGAGCAAACCAAACCAATGCTCAGCGCTCTTCTCCCACTGTCCGTGGATTCATAGCTACACTCCTTCATTAAGCACTCTTTCATGTGTTTGCTATATCCAAACATCCTTTCACCTGTGTCTGCTTCAGGAAAACAGTCTTTCTGTGTTTGCTTTAGCAAGTCATCATTTCACCTGTGTGCCCCAGCAAAACAGCACTTGCTATCACTAACTTTCCAAAGAGCTAGAAGTTTCCACTTTATTTACCTTTCCTCTTCCTGGATGCCCTGGAATCTGTATTTCTACCTCATTTTGGGCACCCCAAGATTACAAGTCTTTGGAGTCCTCGGGTGGCACTGTCTCCCTGTGTTGGTATGTGGGTTCTAGTCCTGGGGTCTGAGATAATGTGAGGCCCCCGAAATTCATCTTGTGAGGCTGAGCAGTGTTCAAGATGCCCTCTTCACCGAGATGCCCTCTTCACCGAGATCCAGGCTTCTGAAGCAGTAGCAGTTCCTTTACTGTCTTGGGAAGATGAGCCCATCTTAGGAAGACAGAGGCCCTAATACCAGTGGAGACAGGATCCCACTGGGAGAGCTGCTATCTTTCTGGAGGGGAGTGAGTGGTTCAGCCAGACCAAGTCCTAGGGAGAAATCAAGACTTTTTCAGATTGCACCAGGAAGAAACAAGAGTTTTTTTTAGAAGGACCCAGGGTGGAATTTCCACTAAAACTCATGGCCCTGGACTGAACTTCAGTGTTCATCCTTAGTCCCAGGTCTATGACTGAATGAAGGTAGAGATTTCAGGAGGAGGGTCACTGTGGCCACACTTCGGTCCATTCTAGTGCTTCCTATGAGCAATGTGTGGGCAGCTATCCTGAGAGTGCAGAAACCTCGAGTGTGTTAGGCACTAGTGCACACAGAAGCCAGGCCATGATCTCCAGAATGAACCTCATCCTAACCATTTGTTTGCAGTGGAACATATGAGACTAGATCTGCCTGGTGTTTACAACAACCCACGAGGGAGCCCACCGCGGGGCTGCTCAGCTGTGGAGAGTCCTGGTGCTCGCTTCCCACTCACCAAATGTGTAATTGGAGCAGGAACAATGGAAGTCATTATAACTTCCCATTGTGTTGGTGGCCTGCAGGGCAAGGTTGAGTGGTACGCTGGGTGGCAGAAGACTCCAGGTTGTTCCCTATCTAATGCTAGAGAGTAAACAAAACAATGTGTCCTCCCGAGAGGAGACCAGAGAAACCCCGTGCCCAGGCTACACCAAGACAATGGGCTCCTGCAGATCTACCATTAGGAATTCAGTTGGAGATCAGTTCCAGGTAGCAGATGCCAAGTTGGTCTGAAAGGTAAGGGACACTAAATCAGAGAACATGGACACTGGCCGGAACTGTCCCCTGAGACCAGAGTGAGGACAGAACCTGACAGGTAAAGTGTCAACAGTTGTGCATCAGGGGCAGAAGTGGGTCATCCTGGATGGAGCAAAGGCTGACCCCGACCCTTGCTCTTACAGCAGGGCTGGTCAATCCCTGTCCCTCTGATGATCCCTGGGGGCAGAGATTGCCCTTAGCACTGAACAAAGAAGATGGAAAAATCCAAAGGCTGAGTCTCAACTTCCCCTGATGTTTCATATGGGAAGGAGCGAGTCAGACGGGAAGAGGTCTTCTGTCCAGCTCACTTGGGGGCCACAGGAAGACACTGACTAGGGTGATCATACAGGCAGGACTGAGTATAGCTCCCCACCTCTGTGGGTGAGGAGATGAGCCTGGGGATTGAATGCATGTGAAGGCCTTGATATGCAAAGCCCTCAGGCTCACCAAGGCCACCAGGGAAATAGGATCTCTGTGACTGAGAAAGGCAGAGAAGTGGCCATAAAGTTTGAGGTGACCATTAACTTTCAGGATGGTCTGGGAACATCCTGGAGCAAATGTGTTGGCCTTCAGGGACGTTGGGAGACCATAGTAAACAGAGCTATGACTGAAGTTAAATATTGTTCACCATTTAAAAGGTTATACCAAGATCCATCATTCCTGAAACCAGAGTGTGTTGTGACCACAGGATAACGCTTGCTATCACTTATGAGCTGGGGGGGGGGGGGGGGAGGGGGAGTCATTCATATTATTTTATCTCCCACTCTGCTGAGAGGCAACAGGAGGATGTATGAAGAGCAGTGTGAAGCAGGCCTTGGCGAGGTATTCCGCAGAACAGAAAGAAATAACACCAGAATCCAACAGAAACCACCACTTTCAGGCTCCAGAGTCCCTGTGGCCAGTCCAAAGCCCTACCCCTGAGGCCTGAGGCCTGGAAGGAGGCCTCTGTGAGGTAGATACGCCCATGGAAACCACTCTACCTAGCTTCCCAGAGGCAGACTTTTTCAGAGATGTTGACTAAACCAGCACCAGCTAATAGGATTGCAAAGAGGGGAGTCTGTAGGAAGTGCTGATGGTTCTGTGAAGAACTCAAGAAAGATAATGAAATGAGTGGAACCTGGGAACTGGAGCAGGCCCAGCTCCCAAGACTCAGGGCGCTAGGAAGGGTGGGTGCTGCAGGGCACCTTGAAGGAGGTCTCTCTAGTAGCCCGGTCCTTCCAGTGCCACCAAGATAGAAAGTGGATGCAAGTCCTAACAAGAGAAGCCAGGCCAGATGTCCCTGTTATCAGGGAGGGACATAAACTGAGTCCTTCAGTATGATCAGGAGTGGCTTTCCTGGTTACAGCCCTCACCACACCATGCATTTGAGAAAGCGTCTCTGGTAGGACGAAGGTCCTCTCGGTGACCATGCCACTAGCACTAATACATTTTGTTAGGGCAGGAGGGAAAAAGAGTGGCTGTAGCATCAACAGGCCAGCCCAGGACCATGACGTCAGAGCCAAGCGACCAAAGATCATTTAGTTCTAATACCAGAGTCCAGTGATTGATCACACTTAGGGCACTAGGGCTCTGCAAGAAGAGAGACACAGAGGCGTTTTAGCATTTTTGTCTAGGCTCTGCCCCACAGTTATCTGGCAACAGCTGGGTGTGCCTGTGATAAAAGGGGCTGCTCACCCCTCCCACCCCCCCTCTCTTTCCCTCTCTTTCCCCTCTCTCTCTCTCTCTAGCCTTCCTACACCTGCTTCCCCCTCCCCATTCCCCACTCCCTCCGAGTGTTCTTGGTCAGCCTCTACTTCTCTGTTCTCTCTCTCTCTGCCTTTCTCTGTCTCTACTACCCTCTCAACTCCCTCTCCATGAATCAAGAATAAACTCTGTTCTATACTATACCACCGTGTGGCTGGTCCCTCAGAGGGAAGGGATGCTTCAGCATGGGCCTGCAGAGCCCCCTTCCCCCCCCCCCCGCCCTTCCCCAACATATTACTGCATAGCCACCGAAGATATTCCTTCTCTCTCCTTTTTAAAACACAAGAAGTATCGTTCATCCCACCGCCTATGAAGCCAGTAGAACTGGCATTCATAGTGAGAGGCTCTCTGGGCACTCTTTATTGCTGAATAAAGAATAGAGGGTTCTTTGGGGCCTGGCTGGGACCTTGATAAGGAACAGTGAAGTTCTGCAGCTGTGAGCGTGAGCTTGGTTGACTCCAGGACCCCTCACTCTTAAACACTGAGGTTTGGGCCTTGGGACAAGCCCTGACTTGGGTTCCTGGCCGGGAAGTTCCCCTG
Organism: Mus caroli; assembly: GCF_978045245.1. Taxonomy (NCBI): domain Eukaryota; kingdom Metazoa; phylum Chordata; class Mammalia; order Rodentia; family Muridae; genus Mus; species Mus caroli. The sequence goes on from NW_028227263.1 coordinate 4,358,455, forward strand.
ATTCACAATCCTTCCTGACATCCTGCCCTGGAGTAATTTGATCCGCAGGCTTTTTAGATCCCCGCCCCTCTGAACCCAGACCAGTTTCATCAAGCCAAAATTCAGGAAAAGGAAACTTCTGAGAAACCGAAACTGCCGCAGAAAGGGCAGACCCGCAGCGCACTCCATCCTTTCCCCTTCAGTGCTGCCTTTGCTCCGCACCATGAACCACGCTTCTCAAGCCTTCATCACTGCTGCCAGTGGAGGACAGCCCCCAAACTACGAAAGAATCAAGGAAGAATATGAGGTGGCTGAGATGGGAGCACCGCACGGATCGTCTTCTGTCAGAACTACTGTGATCAACATGCCCAGAGAGGTGTCTGTGCCTGACCATGTGGTCTGGTCCCTGTTCAATACACTCTTCATGAACTTCTGCTGCCTGGGCTTCATTGCCTATGCCTACTCTGTGAAGGTGAGTGTGCTAGAATGGGGGGAGTGATGGTGTAAGAAGGTGTGTGTGAGCCTGAAGCTCCATCTACCCAGATGGCACCGAGGTGTGAGTGTGGGGTCCTTTGTTTAAAATAAGTTTGTGTTCATTCTTCTGTGGTGTGTATGTGTGTGTACACGTGTAGGCTTAAAGACTCTGGGGCAGACACAGGGTGAGGCTGCCTGGGGATTCTGGAGTCAGACTCTTCCAATGCAGTCTCCAGAGATGCCTATAGCACCTTCACTCTATAGACTGGGATTCTAGCCTGTGTGGAAAGTGTTCAGGAGATTCATGGGGAACAATAGCCTACAGTGGGGTGAACAACAAGTGCTAGGGCCTCCTGGATGATCAGAGGATGTAAAATGTTCCTGACCTAAGATGGGGAGATGCAGTCCACAGGGAGTATGTCAGGAAAACTGTCAGAGCATCTGCCTATCAGCTCCAGGGCCACTGACCGGCTATCTGCTCTGCTCCAGTCTAGGGACCGGAAGATGGTGGGTGATGTGACTGGAGCCCAGGCCTACGCCTCCACTGCTAAGTGCCTGAACATCAGCACCTTGGTCCTCAGCATCCTGATGGTCGTTATCACCATTGTTAGTGTCATCGTCATTGTTCTGAACGCTCAAAATCTTCACACTTAATAGAGGATTCTGACTTCCGGTCCTGATGTGCTTCACCCTCCGCAGCTGCGTCCCTCCTTGCCCCTCCCTACACGCAGGTGTAACACTCATTTATCTACCCATAGTGGATTCAATAAAGTGCACTTGATAACCCACCATCCTATGACTGCTTTTATTCATCCCACCCCTCTATCTTCCTTGCTCTGAGGTGGACATGTAGGTTATCCTCAATTTGGCAGTAGTCTCTGGCCTACTGTTGTGGACATTTGCTGGCCAAAGTCCTGGATGGTATTTGGCTGCTTCAGGCAGGGAGAACTCAAGCTTCATCTGGCCCTGGCCCCACATTTCCAGGGCACCCAGTCCAGTTCAGAAGAGGAGGACCAGGTCTGGGTCCGTATTCTTCTGGACGAATACTCGGAACCAGACAAGATGGTGTCACAAGTTCCATGCGTGCTTTCTGGGGGAACCCTGGGCTGATCCTATCCAGGATTTGCTGAGTGCTGTGGTGGGGGCCTGGTGTCCCCTACTGGTCCCACAGCAGCAATGCAGTTCATTTCTTGTCGCCCTGGAGCCTAGTCTGACCTTAAAAAGGCTCAAAGTCGCTGCCCTGGCGCCCCCTGCCGGCACTCTGCAGATACGGTGGCCGCGTGGTGCTTCCACTCCCCCACCCCCGCACCGATCCCGCTCCCCCGGACCCTATATGGTAAGGGAGAGCGCCAATCACGCCTTCTTGTGCCGGGGTATGCAGGACTCACTTCTCTGGTCGGAATGGTCCTAGTACCCACGCTTCCACTTCACTTAGGTGCATTGAATTTAGGAGTCTCCTGGGGATGGATGGGCGCTATCTGTTTCTGTTGGTGCAGGGGTCAATCATTCATCTCGTTGCTGCCTTTCCAAGGGAACTTATTTCTGGTTCCCAGAGGCAAGCACCTCAAGAGTCGCCTGGATCTATGGGACTCCGTTTGTCCTCCTAAATCACTGTGGTGGGTTTTAATGTCACCATCATACCCAGGGCAGCACGGTGGATCTGAAGTGCCTTGGTTAGTGGGAAGTCGCTGTAGTGGTTGCAGCCAGGAATTTGGGAGTGGGTGTGGTGGGTAGAAAGGGGGGGGGGCACTTTTGCAAGTTAAAGGGTTTGGGTTTCTTATCCAGGGTGGCAGAGCCCCAATTTGTTCCCCAGCCCGGATTCTGACAGAGCTGACCTGCCCAGCAGAAAATTTAACCACCAGAGGGAAACAAAAGGCAGCTTCAAGGGATGTGCCTAGCGCTCTCTACGTCGGCACCGGACGTCAGGCTCCCTGGGAGGGTGTGTGGAAAGAAGGATTGAGCAATGGGGTTTACAGACTAGCTCTGAGGTGGGGACGATGAACAAGATTCCCCTGCTGGTGGGGAGCCTTCCTCTCCGCCAAGCAGCTATGGTTTCCCAGAACACACTATTTTTCTTTCTTTTTTTCTTTTCTTTTTTTTTTTTTTGGTTTTTCGAGACGGGGTTTCTCTGTATAGCCCTGGCTGTCCTGACACTCACTTTGTAGACCAGGCTGGCCTCGAACTCAGAAATCCACCTGCCTCTGCCTCCCGAGTGCTGGGATTAAAGGCGTGCGCCACCACGCCCGGCTTTTTTCTTTCTTTCTTTTTTTTTTTTTTTTTTTGGTTTTTCGAGACAGGGTTTCTCTCTATAGCCCTGGCTGTCCTGGAACTCTCTTTGTAGACCAGGCTGGCCTCGAACTCAGAAATCCACCTGCCTCTGCCTCCCGAGTGAGAACACACTTATAAAGGAATCTTGTCTTATTGGGGATTGGCTGAGTACTAAAAGGATACAAATGAAGCAGGATACAGATGGGAAATTAGGAGGACATGGGAAGGAAGAAGCCCCGTCCTGGCATCTAGATTGTCTTCTTCACTGACTGAGAGTCAAGAAACTTGATAAAGCCAAAATTCCCTCCAGGACTGTCTTAATACATTCTGGGATTATTGTTGCTGTTGTTTGTTTGTTTCATTGTGTAGCCCTGCCTCTTCTGGAACGTAGACCAGGCTGGCCTCGAATTCTGAGACCTGCCTGTCTCTGCTTCCTGAGAGCTGAAATTAAAGGCATGTGCCACCACGGCCTGGCTCCTATCTTAATACTTAACAAACCTACTAACTGTTTCACACTGTCTTGTCCTGGCATTTTTCTGGTTATCAAGGGTCAAACCTTACCTCCTTTATAGAAGAGCTTAAGGGGGAAGGAGCCTCTCTGGGCACCAAGGGCAGTGCTAGGCATCGGCTGGCTCCCTTACTGCTGCAGCTCTGATGGAAGGGAATCCCGAGGACCACATTACCCAGGGCGAGGATAGCAGGAATTTCTGGGGAGGCAAATTTTCTGTCCAAACCTCTAGTTAAGAATTGACCTACCCCACAACCCTGCTTAGGGAACGGCTACTGGAGCTTTTAGTGGACTTGGAAGTCCTTTCGACTGACGTAAAACTGTCATAGCACCTGACGATCCTTGTCCAGAGCCATAGCCAGGCCCCGCACAGCCTCCTTCATGCCTAGAGAACCTCTGTCTTAGTTAGGGGTTCTATTGCTGTGGTAAAACACTATGACCAAGAGCAACTTTTATTTGGAGGAGACGGTTTACTGGCTTGCTCCCCATGCCTTGCTCAGCCTGCCTTCTTCTTCTTTTTTTTTTTTTATTACATATTTTTTTAAAGGATTTATTTTACTTATATGAGTTCATCGTAGCTGTCTTCAGACACACCAGAAGAGGTCATCAGATCCCATTACAGATGGTTGTGAGCCACCACGTGGTTGCTGGGAATTGAACTCAGGACCTTTGGAAGAGCAGTCAGTGCTCTTAACCGCTGAGCCATCTCTCCAGCCCCTCAGCCTGCCTTCTTATCCTACCCAGGAACACTTTCCCAGGGGTGGTACCATTCCCAGGGGGTTGGGCCCTTGCCATCAGTCATTGTTTAGGGTTACTGTTGCGGTGATGAAACAGGGTTTGTTTGGCTCACATTCCCACATGTCTCAGGGTTTTATTGCTGTGAAGAGACACCATTACCATGGCAACTCTTATCAAGAAAAACTTTTTTTTTTCTTTCTTTCTTTTTTTTTTTTTTTTTTTTTTTTTTTTTTTTTTTTTTTTGAGACAAGGTTTCTCTGTGTAGCCCTGGCTGTCCTGGAACTCACTCTGCACACCGGGCTGGCCTTGAACTCAGAAATTCGCCTGCCTCTGCCTCCCAAGTCCTGAGATTAAAGACAAAGAAAACCTTTTCATTGAGGCTGACCTACAGTTTTAGAGGTTTGGTCCATCATTGTCATGGAAGAAAGCATGGCAGTGTGCAGGCAGACACGGTGCTGGAGAGTTCTCCATCCAGATAGGCAGGCAGGCAGCAGGAAGGGAACTGAGGTGAGCTTCTGAGACCTCAAAGCCATCTCTTAGTGACACACCTCTTCCGAGAAAGCCACACCTGTTCGAATGAATGCAACCACACTTCCTAATTGTGCCACACCCTAGGGCCAAGGATTCAAACCCGCAAGTCTGTGGGGGGCCATTTCTACTCAAACCTCAACACTGCTCTTCTTCATTTGAGGAAGTCGGGACTGGAACTCAAACAGGGTAGGCACTTGGAGGCAGGAGCTGATGTAGAAGCCATGGACGGATGCTGTTCATCAGCTTGCTCAGCTTTTTTCCTTACAGAACCCAGGACCACCAGCCCAGTGGTGAACCTTCTCCTCCCCCATCAATTACTAATTTTATTTATTTATTTATTTATTTATTTATTTATTTATTGGTTTTTCGAGACAGGGTTTCTCTGTGTAGCCCTGGCTGTCCTGGCACTCACTTTGTAGACCAGGCTGGCCTCGAACTCAGAAATCCGCCTGCCTCTGCCTCCCGAGTGCTGGGATTAAAGGCGTGCACCACCACGCCCGGCAATTACTAATTTTAAAAATGCTTTACATCTGGATCTTAGGGAAGCATTTTCTCAATTGAGGTTCCCTCCTTTCAGAACTTGTATCAAGTTGACATAAAACTATCCAAGACTAGTCATCAATTAAGAAAATGAACCACAGGCTTGCCCACAGGCCAGTCTGGTAGATATATTATTTTCTCAAATGAGTCTCGCTCTTCCAATGACCCTAATTTGTATCAAAGTTACATAAAACTAGCTTGAAGCCCACACTCATGATAGGGCCATCCTTTGCTGACGTTCATGCCCTTTCCTGGGTTGACTTGCTGCAGGTCAGTCTGGTTGTCAACCGTATGTATGTCTGTGTACCACATGTGTGCAATGTCCATGGAGACCAGAAGAGGATGTTGGACTCCCTATAGCTGGAGTTAGTTACACATAATTGTTAGCTGTTCCATGTGTGCTGGGAATCAAACCCAGGTCCTCTGGAAGAGCAGCCAGTGCTATTAACTGCTGAGCCATCTCTCTAGCCCCACATTTTCTTGATTGATGGGGAGCGGGGCAGCCAGGGCAGGTATTCCTGGCTTATTTAAGAAGCAGGCTGAGTGAGCCACGGAAGTAAACCTGTAAGCAGTGTTCCTCTGTGCTCTCTGCTTTTGTTCTTATCCTGAGTTCCTGCCTCAGTTTCTCCTGATGACAGACTATAACCTATAAGCCAAAGAAACCTTTTTCTTCCTATGGTGATTTGAGTGAGAATGGCCCCCTTAGGTTCATATATTTGAATAATTCGTCCCTCGTTGGTAGAATGGTTTGGGAAGGACTGGGTGGTGTGGCCTTGGTGGAAGAGGTTTGTCACTGGAGGGTGGGGTAATCTTTGATGATTCAAAGTCTCTCTCTCTTTCTCTGTGTGTCTCTCTTTCTCTGGTTCCCTCTCTCTGTCTCTCTATCTATCTATATTTCTCTCTCTCTCTCTCTCTCTATATATATATATATATATATATATATATATATATATGAGCCCCCAACTCCTGCTCCAAGGGCATGCCTGCTTGACTACTGCCATGCTCCTGTTATGACAGTCATGGTCTCTGGCCCTCTGGAACTGTGACCCCCTAAAGTAAACACTGTCTTTTATAAGTTGTGCTGGAGTCCAGTTCCAGCCAACTTCAGGTCCCAGAGAAGAGGTTTGCAGTTTGCAAGGGAGAGGACCAACATGATCTGAGAGTAAATAAAGATATCTGTGTTTATTGAATACAACTTTAATACTCTATATTTTTATAATAGCTTAGCCATAAACGATATTGAAAGCAGACTTAATGGCTGAAAGAAATATATGATCTTTCCACAAACTGTTTTTAATCCATTTTAGTGCTAATTTTCCAACATCCATAATGAAAGAGCTCATCAACTTTATCAAGGTGTTTTTCTTTGACACAAAAGCAGTAAGTCCAGCAAGCACCTAAGCCCCCATTGCTCTCTAAGGTTCAGCAACCCCACCGGGTGCCCCTTTGACATTTCCTCTTGCACACTCTCAGCCTTTGTGGTCAGTCTTTGTGGTCAGGAGGTTCCAGGCATGGAGTCCTGAAAAACAAACCCACAAGAGCAATTTTCAGTCCTCAGGGGGCCTGAGGCAGCCTCTGCACCAGGTAGCATGATAAGCAGCCAGCTGTTTCCTAGTTGTGTTGTTCCTTTGTGCCTCAGTCTTACAATATGGGCATGCTCTCCTCCTGAACTCTGCAAAGGGAAGGTCCTGATCTCTTACTCTTTCTCCATTGTGCCACACCATCCTGACTCCTTCAGTGCCTGCTCCTGCATATGGCAGAAGGGATCAAGCCAGTCTAACTTCTCAGGATCTGCTTCTCATGGGGCAGACCAGACCTCACCATTCATGCTGTAAGTCACGTGACATCAATCATGGGCACTGCCCTATACTTATTAACTGTACTCCTGCCCTCAGCTGCCAAGGCCTCGGACTCTGGGTCTGGGCCCATTGTTTTCCTCTCCCATTGTATGCTTTCATCCTTGGGACCAGGTGCATCCAGGAGTTTCTGGCACCATCTTTCAGTGAGTCAATCTTTAACTTCTCTCCTCTGGGTGCAAACAGAGGGGCACCATAGGGCTTCCTGTGCCGGAGCAGGCAGAGCCATCACTCTGTGTGGCTCCACTGTGACGGAGACTTCTTCTTCCCAACAATGATCTGGTTTAGAGAGACTGCCATTGTACACACTTACAGTTTCTACCACAGCTCACACAAAATATCCCAAAGGAGAAAAGCGCAAGGAAACTCCCATAATGCATAGTGAGAATCGTCAAAGATGAAAGTCTAGGATGGTGGAGAACTATGGTCTGTGATGTCCATGTGCTGGACCTTTGTCAAGCAGCGGTGGCCTCTGTGTGGTCACACCAAAGTTGCCTTGGCCATAGTGTCTTATCCCAGCAATAAAAAGGTAAGAAAAGCCCCAAGTTGCTTTTGATCACAATGCTTATCAGCAAGAAAAACAAACTAGGAACTGCCCCCACCACCACCACCACACACACACACAGCCTATAGGAACACAGGGAACTCTGTGTCTTTCCTGGCAGAAGCAGTGAGGGAGCTGAGTGAGTGTCAGAAACAAGGAAAGTTCCTTCATGGTGAAGAACACAGACATCATTTGCTACTTTAAGCTCTTCAGTAACTTTACATGGAGCCGGTATTTCCAATTTCACTGCATGGCAGGATGGATGAGGGAGAGGCTGAGATAATATGACTTCCAGACTCCTCTCGATGTACTATCTTAACAATCAGCGTCCTGAATGGGATCTTCTGTGCCTCCTGGCATCTGGCTGAGCAATGTCCCCACCTCCAACCCAGGGGTGACATCGTGGAGCTCGGTTCTGAAATCCTGCGTGTAGAAAGTAGGGACAAAAGGAAAGACCCAGATTGTTATGATCCTGATTTCTTGGCATCTCTTTGAATCCGTCCTGTCTGAGCCTGTGAAGGCTCCTCATGCACCCTGATCACGGCAACTCACGGAAGAAAGGATTTGTCTGGCTTATGGTTCCCGCGCAGTAAGAGCATTCCAGAGTCTATTATGGTGAGTGTGGTAGCAGGCTGCAGATGTGTTGGTTGGAGCACAAACTGAGAGCTCACATCTCAGTCCACAACAGGAAGCAGAGAGAGACAACTGGGAATGCGTGTGGCTTTTGAGATCTCAAAGCTTGCTCCCAGTGGCATATATCCTCTAACAAGGCCACATCTCCTGTCAGTCACCATCTGGGGATCAATTATTCAAATGTACAAGAATATGGGGGATGTCTTATTCATACTAAGGAGTTTATTTTATTATTATTATTAATATTATTATTATTATTATTATTATTATTATTATTTTGGTTTTTTTCAAGACAGGGTTTTTCTGTATAGCCCTGGCTGTCCTGGAACTCACTTTGTAGACCAGGCTGGCCTCAAACTCAGAAATCCACCTGCCTCTGCCTCCCGAGTGCTGGGATTAAAGGCGTGCGCCACCATGCCCGGCTAGGAGTTTAATTCTTTATGAACTAAACTTTAAGATGCTTGGGTCTAATTGTTAGTCAAGAGAGAAAGAGAAAGGAGAGAGAGAACACTGGCTCTTTAAAATTTACTACTTAGTAAGTTAGCAGCCTGTCTCTTCAGTTGACATCTCACATATGACCCATGAATTGGGGCTGAATAACCCCTTGACAGTCTAAAATGCTTCTGTCTCCTTTCAGCTGCGGAATGTTGTGGTGGTTTGAGTGCTTGGCCTAGAGAGTGGCATTAGTAGGAGGTAGGTATGGCCCTGTTGGAAGAAGTGTGTCATTGTGGGCATGGGCTTTAAGACCCTAGTGCTAGCTGCCTGGAAGCCAGTTTTCTCCTGTCTACCTTTGGATGAACATGTAGAACTCTTAGTTCCTCCAGTCCCACATCTGCCTGGACACTGCCATGCTCCCAACTTGATGATAATGGACTGAACCTCTGAACCTGTAAGCCAGGCTCAGTTAAATGTTGTCTTTTATGAGTTGCTAGCTGGGTGTAGTGGCGCACGCCTTTAATTCCAGCACTCGGGAGGCAGAGGCAGGTGGATTTCTGAGTTTGAGGCCAGCCTGGTCTACAGAGTGAGTCCCAGGACAGCCAGGGCTACACAGAGAAACCCTGTCTGGAAAAAAAAAAGAGTTGCCTTGGTCATGGTGTCTATTCACAGCAGTAATACCCTAACCAAGACAAATATGATATTTCCTCTGGAATTTGGATTGGGTTTATCGAGTGTTAAGAATCCTTCATAGTAGGGGAGGGTCACTGGAACTCACTGGAGAGTCCAGCCACTTAGTCTTGTGTCTCCATGCCAGCTGTAATTCTGTCATAGTTGCGCATGGCCTTGGAGTCTGAGGAGGTTAAAGAATATATGGTGGGTGGAAGAAGTTAATTGAAGGGACACTCCACCAATGCAGCTAGACTGTGTGTGTGTGTGTATGTGTGTGTTTGTGTGTCTGTGTGTGTGTAATGGCTGCTTTTAAAGTAATTCCTTACCTATGCTAAATAGTCAGCAATAATCTCATTGGTTCACCAAATTAGGTTTGGGTGGAATTGTACTTTGATTGGTCATTGGAGCCCAATAAAGAAGAGATAGTGCATGCCTTTAATCCCAACACTCAGGCGGATTTCTGAGATTGAGGCTAGCCTGGTCTGAACAAAGTGAGTTCCAGAACAGCCAGGGCTATACAGAGAAACCCTGTCTCAAAAAAAAAAAAAAAAAAAAAAAAAAAAAAAAAAAGGAGATAGATTTTTTTTTAAAGATTTATTTATTTATTATATGTAAGTATACTGTAGCTGTCTTTAGACACTCCAGAAGAGGGTGTCAGATCTTGTTACGGATGGTTGTGAGCCACCATGTGGTTGCTGGGATTTGAACTCAGGACCTACGGAAGAACAGTCAGTGTTCTTAACCGCTGAGCCATCTCTCCAGCCCCAATGTTTCTTTTTTTTTTTTCTTTTTTTTTTTTTTTTTTTTTGGTTTTTCGAGACAGGGTTTCTCTGTGTAGCCCCGGCTGTCCTGGAACTCACTTTGTAGACCAGGCTGGCCTCGAACTCAGAAATCCACCTGCCTCTGCCTCCCGAGTGCTGGGATTAAAGGCGTGCGCCACCACACCCGGCTTAGATGTTTATTCATATCTCCCAGGGGAAAAGTTCTTGCTACAGGTGGCCTCAGTAACAGTGTTCATTCACAGACCAGTAAGTGGACACATCACACTCAGTAGGTGGCAGTACCACTTGGTACTAAGGGGAAATTTTCTCTTTCATCACTTCCCCCTACCCTAGATGTTACCGATGAATCCTCCAGGTTAAGCACAGACAGCCCGTGTGCCCCTTTCACAGCTTTGCGGATAGGGACTGAACTTTAGCTCTTTGGTCTCACAGAATCCCAAGATGTGGATCAAGGCCACATCACAAAACAGGCCCCTTCAGGGGCACATACTTCCTTGCTGTGAGGCATATCCTTTTAGGACACGGAAGCCTTCTGAAGCAGGGAATACAGGGAAATGTCATTTCTGTCAGCAGTGTTTGACCCCAAGCTGTGTAGAATGCAAACTACCTCCTTTGCCAGCCTGGGTCTGCTTCTGCTCTCCAGGTATCCAGGCACCATTGTGCACGGGGCTGGACTGGAAGGAATGAAGCCTAACTGAGCAGGTGGGCGAGCAGGATCTCAGCTGGGGTGAGTGGAGAAGAAACAGCCTTTTCCAGAGACAGTTTCCAGGGAAACCGCTGACCTTACTGGGAGTGAACTTTTCGGGGTGAGTGTACGTTACTGGTCAGAGCTGAGGTGCTGGGTCTGCTTCATTTGCATGAAGAGGAGTCCCAGGTGCTTGCTGGACATGCTCTTATAGGGAGAGAGGAAGTTTAACCTGTCATTTGGCCACCTGGCAGTGTGACTAGCTCAAAGGTGGCAGACATGGGGGCCTTAAGGCTTGTGTGCACTGGGCCATGTAGACCCAGAGCAAGGAGAAAACAGTTCTACCCCTGCTGCTCGTCTCAGGGTGAGATTGTCAGTTTGGACACATCTTGACCTCACTCTTGTTCCGGACTGACTGCCCCTGTAGCATGCCTTTCTAGTTCCACATCTTCTTCTTCTTCTTCTTCTTCTTCTTCTTCTTCTTCTTCTTCTTCTTCTTCTTCTTCTTCTTCTTCTTCTTCTTTCTCCTTCTCCTTCTCCTCCTTCTTCTCTTCTTCTTCCTCTTCTTCTTTTAAAGATTTATTTATGTAAGTACACTGTAGCTGTCTTCAGACATACCAGAAGAGGGTGTCAGCTCTCTCTCTCTCTCTCTCTCTCTCTCTCTCTCTCTCTCTCTCTCTCTCTCTCTCTCTCTCTCTCTTCCTTCAAGACAGGGTTTCTCTGTGTAGCCCTGGCTGGCCTGGAACTCACTCTGTAGACCAGGCTGGCCTTGAACTCAGAGATCTGCCCGCCTCTGCCTCCCAAGTGCTGGGATTAAAGGCATGTGCCACCACTGCCCGGCTAGTCAGATCTCTTTATGGATGGTTGTGAGCCACCATGTGGTTGTTGGGATTTGAACTCAAGACCTTCTGAAGAGTAGTCAGTGCTCTTAACAGCTGAGCCATCTCTCCAGCCCCCCCCTTTTAAAGATTTTATTTATTTATTTATTTTATATATGTAAGTACACTGCCGCTGTCTTCAGACACACCAAAAGAAGGCTTCATATCCCATTATAGATGGTTGTCAGCTACCATGTGGTTGCTGGGAATTGAACTCATGACCTCTGGAAGCGCAGTCAGTGCTCTTTAACCACTGAGCCAACTCTCCATCCCACACTTCTTGAAGACTATGTCAAGGAAGGTACATTTAAGCCATCTGAATCCATGTTCCAATAATGGTTGTTAATGGCTCTATGCCTCCTCCTCCCCCTCCTCCAGGAGAAAGGGTCTTACTATGTTGATTAAAGAGACTTTTTTTTTTTTGTTGTTGTTCTGAACTGTAACACCGATTTGACATAGACTCATCTGATCTAGCCTTTCCTCATTTAAGGCTGAAGTCATGCATTAACCGCTACAACCAGGTCAGGAAAAGTGTGAGGAGCTGATGATGACTCCATAGGCAAGAGGTTAGATCTGAGAGAACCAAGGACAAGGGCAGCTAGCGAGTCTTGGTAGCTGTGTTTCCCAGTGGTCACAGCATCCTTTTGTGGTTGAAACGACTGGGTGATGATGCAATTAGGATGTTGCTACTGTATCAGGAACTAGGGTTCTAGAACACTTTCCAGTCATACATATGCACTAAGCATGGGTGTGCACCCTTGAAAGACTCAAGCATCACTCCGGTATCACTTTCAATGGAAGGCGGTTTGGATGCCTTCCATCTGGCTTTTCTGAAAAGTCGTGAGTGCGTATCCATCAATTAGTCCAGCCCTTCTCATTTCCACTACCCTAAAGTCCTTCCTGTTTACAAGCCTCCCTGCATGCATCTTTGCATCCTTCTTACACCTGGCCACCTCCTCTTGTATCCTCTCTTGCTATTCTCTCTGCTCTTTCTTCTCTTGCTACTTGCTATCTTGCTAGTCTCTGTCTCTTGCTATCTCTACTGTTCTCTCCTGTGTCCCTGGCCATGTCCAGTCTTTGCTCTCTGCTCTGGACTCTTCCGGATGCCTCTGGATAGTTTCTCTTTCTTACTCACAATAAAATCCTTCCCCTTTAGAGTGGAGCCGTCACGTCAGCAGTTTCTTTACCACATCCCCTCACAGGCAAGAAGAATCTTCTTGGCCAAATGTCTCACAAATGCACTGCTTTTGTTCTTTCTGCTGCCTCTGCTGTGAGACCCCTGCTCCCATGATCCTCTCTATAGAGCCAGTTGTCATATGCAGGTTTCCTGTCTCAGATCTGGCAGCCTGCACTCACTAAAGTGATTCTCGATGGGAGTCCAAAGATGAATCAGAAAGAGAGAACTCAGTTTCAGGAATTGGATAGGCCAGCTACACCCTAAAAAGGAAGGTGTAATCTACTATGATTCTGGAAAAAAAAAAAAGTCAGTCTTACCACATGAGTTTGACATCTACCTCATAAATATTTATAAAATATTTAAATCCATGAGGTTGACTCCGCTGGGCTGTCTGCCCACCCCATCCTTTCAATCTCTCTTGGAGTGCCTGTTTTGTTTGTTTGGTTTTGCTTTTTAAATTTGTTTTTAAATTTTTTAATTTAATTTTTAGATTTTTATTTTATTTATTTAATTTTTTTTAATTTTATGTGCATTGCTGTTTTTGCCTTCATGTATGTCTGTGTGAGAGTGTCAGGGTCTCTGCGACTGGAGTAGCAGACAACTGTGAACTGCCATGTGGGTGATGGGAATTGAACCTGGGTCTTCTGGAAAAGCGGCCTGTGCTGTTAACTACTGAACCATCTCTCCAGCCCTGAAGTATATGCTTTAATTTGTTTTGCTAAATAAACCTCTTTTAAAATTGGTAATCCCTTCCCCCCCCAAAAAAAAAGAAAGAAAAGAAAGAAAGTAACCAGGTACTAAGTGATCCTGTAATATCTCGGTACAATGGTTCAGATGGCCTTTCATCAAAGGCAAGATGGAGGAGGCCCCTCTCTATGAGACCATTGTCTCCTCTTTCCTGGAGCTTGAGAAAGCTCTATGCCCCTCCTGAATCTTCTTACTTGCATGTCTTGGAAATAAACAAAGCATTTCTCTTCTGGTCACTTTCCCTGTTGCAAGGCCTCTGTTCTTTCCTCATTGTGAAACCCTCCTCTTACCACTTCCCTCCCTTTGTGGCCACTTAAAACCCCCAGTTAATCTCTGCTGTCACCCGGCAGAGCTGTTTCCCTTCTACCTTTGACTGACGGTGAAGTGATGAGGACTGCCAATTCCTCTCTTTGTTGGTTTCCTCTTTTTGCCTAGAAACTCAGTGGGACTGAGTTCTCTTGAGTTTGGCCAAGAAGGAAACTTCCAATTGCTAAGGGAATTTGATGAGATCCCACTCTGCCTTGCTTACTGTCCTCTCCCTTAGCGATACAGGTGAAGGCTTAGATATTGCCAACAGGACTCAAGGTGATGGGTCTATTGCGAATACTTCTTGCTCTACATGGAATGAAGAGACACTCCTGAGACCACCTTTCCTTCACTAGACATTTGGTCTGCTTCTGGGTGACTCCAGCCCCAGATGAAAAAGATATGCCCTTGTCCCATTTGCAGTCCAACATCTGAGTTCCAGAAATTTTAAAGTCTGTAGACTCCTCTTTTGCAAACGTGCACCATACATACAGATTACATGAATGTTCTGGTGTACATCCACATGTATGTAAATGTACGTGGAGATCAGAGGTTGACATGGAGTGTTTCCTCTATTGCTCTCCACCATATATGTTCATTTGAACTCAGAGCTTACTGATTTCATGAGTCTAGCTAAGCCATCTTGGTCCAGGATCCCCCATATCTGCCTCCTCCCATAGTCACTGGGGTAAGAGGGTTCTGAGAAGCCAAACTATACTCCTCAGTCTTGAGCAGCAAGACTCTGAGACATTTCCCAAGTCCCTGATGTAGCTTTCTAAAGCTGTTCTCTGTAAGGATGCAGAAGTGATTTGGGGAGAATGTAGTTTCAGGAATTCAGTCAGTCAGTTACTCTGAATTCCCAGGATGAGTAAGGGACCCCCTGGTCACCTCTGTTTTTATGCTTTAACGCATGAAGGAAGATGCTCTTACCTGAGGCAGTCACTGGATGCCTTGAGTGGAAGGGATACCTATCCTCCAGACACTTGGTTTCTTCTCTCTATCTGTCTCTGTCTCTGTCTCTGTCTCTGTCTCTGTCTCTGTCTCTGTCTCTGTCTCTGTCTCTCTCTCTCTCTCTCTCTCTCTCTCTCTCTCTTTTTAAGACAGGATTTCTCTGTGTAGCCCTGGCTGTCCTGGAACTCACTTTGTAGACCAGGCTGGCCTCGAACTCAGAAATCCGCCTGCCTCTGCCTCCTGAGTGCTGGGATTAAAGGCATGCGCCACCACTCCCGGCTCTTCTCTTTTTGTATGGGGATCAGTTACCTGTTCAGATGATCTGTCCTGTTGGCAAGTCTGCTTTATCACATATGTAATTGTCACTAGAAAAATTCTGTGGGTGCTGGATTGATGGGTCAGAGGTTAAGAACACTGTCTGCTCTTCCTGAGGTCCTGAGTTGAATTCCCAGCAACCACATGGTGGCTCATAATCATCTGTAATGGGATCTGATGCCCTCTTCTGGTGTGTCTGAAGACAGCTACAGTGTACTCACATACATACATTAAATAAATAAATACATGAATAAATAAGAGAAATATTCTTTGGGGAATAAAGTTAAATAAAACCAAGTCTTATAATAAAAGGGAGACCTGGGCTGGTGAGATGGCTCAGTGGGTAAGAGCACCCGACTGCTCTTCCGAAGGTCCGGAGTTCAAATCCCAGCAACCACATGGTGGCTCATAACCATCCATAACAAGATCTGACTCCCTCTTCTGGAGTGTCTGAAGACAGCTACAGTGTACTTGAATATAATAAATAAATAAATCTTTAAAAAAAAAAAGGGAGACCTCTCTATCATGTGGCCCTCATATCTCCTTCCTCGTGTGTGACCTGCTTTACACACAAAGGCTCTGGGGTTCAGAATGCCATCACTGGACCCAATGACTCAACAGGGAGGCTCTTGTTCATCCTGGACTGCCCCTCCTCTTAATGTCTTAATTAATTTAAAAAGAATTGTGTCTGTGTTTGTTGGTGTACCACCTGCAAGCAGTAGTGCCAGAAGAGTGCCCGGTCCTCTTGAACTGGGGAATTGCATGTTTATCAGCCACCATGTGGGTGCTAGGAGTTCAACCCAGGTTCTCTACGACAGTCAGCGCCCTTAACCACTGATCTCCAAAGTAATTTTTTAAAAGTCCAAGCAGCAGTAATGTCTCTCTATGACCTATAACAAGCAAAGCAAGCAAGAACCTTATCGTTTGACAATGTGCACGTAGACAACCTTAATTAATAATTGCATGTGATAAATGTAATTCCAGTTAGCTTCTCTCTTCCTAAGTTGATAAATTTGCTTATGTTGCTCTGTTTCATAATTTTTTTTTTTTTTTTTTTTGGTTTTTTCGAGACAGGGTTTCTCTGTGTAGCCCTGGCTGTCCTGGAACTCACTCTGTAGACCAGGCTGGCCTCGAACTCAGAAATCCGCCTGCCTCTGCCTCCCGAGTGCTGGGATTAAAGGCGTGCACCACCACGCCCGGCCTAAGATTTATTTATTTATTATATTTAAGTACACTGTAGCTGTCCTCAGACACTCCAGAAGAGGGCGCCAGATCTCCTTACGGATGGTTGTGAGCCACCATGTGGTTGCTGGGATTTGAACTCTGGACCTCTGGAAGAGCAGTCGGGTGCTCTTACCCACTGAGCCATCTCACCAGCCCCTTAAGATTTGTTTGTTTGTTTGTTTGTTTGTTTATTATATGTAAGTACACTGTGGCTGACTTCAGACACTCCAGAAGAGGGCATCAGATCTCATTACGGATGGTTGTGAGTCACCATGTGGTGGCTGGGATTTGAACTCAGGACCTTCGGAAGAGCAGTCAGTGCTCTTAACCGCTGAGCCATCTCTCCAGCCTGTTTCATAATATTAAGGAAGAAAATGAAACAGGAAGGAGTCAGTAAGTAGGAGGGAGAAATGTGAAAGAAGGCTGATACTGAGAAAGATGAAAAGAAAACAAATATTTTTTTATAAGAGAAAGTTTGTTGTTGTTTTTTTTAAACAAGATTTTTTTTTTCTCCTAAGGTAAAGTGACTTGCCAAAATGGAAAAGAAAGAATAGAGGCAAAATCAGGAGGCTTGAGCTCATAGATCTGAGGGTGTTGTTTGTGGAATATATAGAGATCGCTGATAGTCAGGCGTGATAGCGCATGCCTTTAATCCCAGCACTTGGGAGGCAGAGGCTAGGCCAATTTCTGAGTTCGAGGCCAGCCTGGTCTCCAGAGTGAGTTCCAGGCCAGCCAGGGCTACACAGAGAAACCCTGTCTCAAAAACAAACAAACAACAAAAAAAAACCAAAAATAAAATAAAAATTTACGTGTGTGTGTGTATGCAAGCAAAGATGTGGAGCTCAGAGGACAGCTTGTGGGAGTTGATCAATTCTCTTCTACTATGGGTCCAGGGATTGAACTCAGGTCTTTAAGTTTGGTGGTAAGTACTCTTTACTCCCTTAGCCATCTTGCACATCATCCATGCTGTAAGAATGAATCTGTACACACTGTGGTGTTACTAGCTTAGCACCTACACGCTGTTAAAATGTTCTGTCTCTTCCTAGTCATGACCTTCCAACCAAGATGCCCCTGGAGTGGAACAAGGTTAGAACCGGCAGAAACTCACCTGACTTAGAAGCTCAAGAAAAGTCTCTATTCAAGAGTGCACAGATTTGGGGTAGATCCCAGTGGACGAGGGGGAGGGAAACACAGGAGTCACAAGTCCTCCAGTGTGTCTGACCACCTGACCAAGAGGCAGTGACTGACAGCATTACCCTCACTTCCTTCCCCCCTTTGCGTTTTCTGGCTGGAGATGAGATGGAAGACAGACTTCTTTTTGTTTTGTTTTTGGTTTTTTGAGACAGGGTTTCTCTGTATAGCCCTGGCTGTCCTGGAACTCACTTTGTAGACCAGGCTGGCCTCGAACTCAGAAATCCGCCTGCCTCTGCCTCCCGAGTGCTGGGATTAAAGGCATGCACCACCACGCCCGGCCGGAAGACAGACTTCTTAATTCCTAAAATGTTATCTGTATGGGTGTTTTGCTGTATGTATGTCTGTGGAGCTCTTGTGTATCTGTTTCCTGGGGAGGCCGTAAGAGGGTGTTGGGTCTTCTGGGCCTGGAGTTACAGATGATTGTGAGTTGCCCAGTGGGTGCAGGGAATGGGATTTTGGTCTTCTGAAAGAGCAGCCAGTGCTGCTCACTGCTGACTCATCTCTCCAGCCCTAAAAACAACAGACCCCAACCAGGACAGCCAGGGCTATACAGAGAAACCCTGTCTTGAAAAACAAAAACAAACAAACAAACAAACAAACAAAACCAGACCCAATGTATATAAAGAAAATATCTAATAAAAACAAATAAAACAAACAAACAAACAAACAAACAGACCCCAATCCCATCATTTCAGATCATTTGTTGGCTCTCTGAATAAGCTGTTTTAAAAATTCAGTTCCGCCGGGCGTGGTGGCACACGCCTTTAATCCCAGCACTAGGGAGGCAGAGGCAGGCAGATTTCTGAGTTCGAGGCCAGCCTGGTCTACAGAGTGAGTTCCAGGACAGCCAGGGATACCCTGTCTCGAAAAACCAAAAAAAAAAAAAAAAAAAAATTCAGTTCCTACTGGTCGGTGGTGGTGAGTACTGAAAGACCCACAACGTGAGGACTCCCTCACGTTCTGACTCAGGAGAGGCGACACCCCAAAATCACCCACAAGAAACGATCTTGCTGCAACTGCAAGAGGATTTTTATTCGAGAGCGTTCTCGGGCCCATGGTCATACACCACGCAGGGGTAGAGGACCATGGCGCCCCGAGTAGCTGAGTAAGGGGGTATTTAAAGGAAGAAACCACAATTCATGGAGGTGGGGAGGGTGTTGTTGGAAAATACCAAAAATACCAGTTAAGAGTCACAAGGAAGTATAAAGTCACAAGTGTCAGGTTATCTCTCAAGACAGTTTCTAAGAGCCCCTAACAATCTAAGAGCCCCTAAAGATAGCACATTTGCATTGCAGGTTCCAGTAATGGTCAGGGTGCCATTCTTTGAATTGAACCCAGGAAGAGGGTAGGTGGAGGAATGTCGCTATCTGTTTTATGACCAGTACCTGGAGCACTAAGCCACAAAGGCTACACTCCCAAGCCTGGGCCCAAAAGCCTCGAATTTTGTTTTTACTTTGCTATACTTTTTTAATACTTCTTCAGTACCTTTCATCGTAGCACTCGGGAGACAGAGGAAGGTGGATCTCTGAGTTTGAGGCCAGCTGGTCTATAGAGTGAGTCCCAGGACGACAGTCAGGGTTACACAGAGAGACCTTGTATATATATATATATATATATATATATATATATATATATATATATATGTTCCAGTCTGTATCATTGGCATCTGCAACCACAGGCAGCAGCAGAGCCCATGTTTTGGTTCCAGAACCTGTCATAATACAAAGCAGATTTATTTCCCTCTGCTCCCGCCTCTCCCCGACAGGACCAGACCCCACTCCCCCACCACCACCACAGCAGGGCCCTGCCTTCCTCCTCTCTCTGCTCTCTTCCGTCATGCCAGGCCTGCTGCTCTGTCCTCTTGCTGACGGTTTTCTCAGTTATTGGCCGCTATGCCCATCCTAAGGACCTTTATCACCAATAGTTAAGTCACCGTGTTTTTCACCCCTATTTCCTTGAATGCATGCGGACTCATGTGTGTTTTCTCTCAGAATCTGATAAATTCAAACGGTTAAGCCACAAACAACGCTCTTGCCGTTTACATAAGTTTCATTTATGTTCTGCATATAAAAGAGTAAGTATCTAAACCTCAGAGATTAAAATAAAAAATCCCGGCCTTCCTCTGAGACTGAATCCAGAGACATCACACCCTTCGCAGGCTCAAAGGAAACTTTAAAACCGTGGGACCATCCAGCTAATGATCACATGACCTGCGCTTTCATAGCCTTTGCTACTGTTTTAATTGTTATTTGTGTCTTTGGCCCTAGCTCACTTAACCTCCTGCTATGATTGATGTCTTTGGACTCTAGTCATCAACTAATGATGACTTTGGGATGTCAGCTGCTGCTTGCTGCAGTCAGAGCAGAACTTAGAAGGGCTTTGGTCTTGAGTCAAGGATCTCAACTGGAGCCTGTGTGTGCTGGTTCCCATCGGATCCTGGAATGGGGTTATGTGTCCTGTGCGACAATTATTGGTTTCAAACTGTCCCCAGCGCAACCCTGAGGGAGGAGTTTTAATTGATGGCTCACTCTCCAGTCGCCTTTCAGCCATTTGGTGAAATAAATGAGAAACCCCAAGATTGTAAATTAGTTTGTGCAGCAAAGTGATTATATAATGTTGGAAACCAATTACTTTTTTTTTAAGATTTATTTATTTATGTATATGAGTACACCATTGCTCTCTTCAAACACACCAGAAGAGGGCATCAGATCCCATTATAGATGGTTCTGAGCCATCATATGGTTGCTGGGAATTGAACTCAGAACCTCTGGAAGAGCAGTCGGTGCTCTTAACAACTAAGCCATCTTTCCAGCCCAACCAATTACTTTTGTTCTGTGTAATTTTTTTTTAATAGTTAGCAAAACTTAATTTCAACTGGCTGGTGCAAATGGAACAGGCCTTGATTTCTCCCGAGGACTTATTCTGGGGGAGCCTACTGTAAGACAACAGCTTTCCCGCTGGGATCCTGTCTTCACTGCCTTTAGGACCTCAGTCTCTCTAAGACACGCCCAGTGTGGCCCTACTCAGCGCACTAGAATAGATTTCTGGAAATCACACATTTTATCTTTGGAACACAGGACTGGAATCCTTGCACCAACACTGGGGCCTCCAGAAAACTCCAGCAAATTTGGAGGGGAGGCGAGGACAACACTGAACACTGTTCAGTGTCGGATCTAGAAAAGGACCTGTCCCAACGTTGCCAACCACCGTCAGGGGATGCCTGAGCGCTGAGCCTCCTTCCTGTTGGCTATCTGCCTTCACACACAGCTGCCCCTAAGCCCAGGAACCGACCCACAGAACCAGGAATAAACCCGAGCAAGGCTGTGGGAGGTGGGTGGGCAGAGGAAAGGGGAGGATGTCCAACTCCCATTTCATTATCCACTGAGTTCAGCGAACCCGGATCCTCATCCAGGGCCACCCTGGAATTCCAGACAAAGTTTGTCAGCACAGCAGCTATCTTTCTCTTCGAGGTCAAGCAGTGGTCACCCACCCAAGATCTGAGGACTCTCTGCATCAGGATTTGTACTTTTCTTGGGCGCCATGGGAGAATGGCAGTTGGGATTGACAGTTCTCTCTGCCCTACCTTTCCAGGAAAGGCCAATTATTTGAAAAGAGGGCCCTACCCAGCACGCTGTTAACCACTGCCCGCAGCAGGGAGCCAAAAGCCTTCCACTTAGCCCCAGTCATTTCCTGTACCAGGCCTGGAGGAAAGCAGATGGTGAGGTGCCCAGGAGCCAGTGGTCTGAGAGTGTTCCAACTCAGTTCCCCATCTTCCACTCCCAATGCAGCCTCTGTTAGGCCAGGGACCCTGTTCCCCTTTCACGCACAGACTGTGCGGGAGCTTCTAGCACAGGCATCTTGGCGTTTTACGTTTGGGTTTCTGTTTCCCGTGAGTCCTGTCTGTGCCCAGTCTGCAAGGTGAAAAGGCTTTTCATGAACTGGACAGTAAGAATTCCTCTAGGCCGGGGGTGGAGGTGGGGGGGTACAATCTGACCCCAGGGGTATCCTGGCAACATCACCTTGTATCTGCCCAGGAGAGTCTCCAAGGTATCATCCTCCAACTCCATGGCACACACAGACAAAGAGACTGTCATTCAGCCATAGCACAAACTCCCCCCTCCCCCACAACACACCAGGCACTATTTGGGCAAGGTGGAGCCTCAGGCTCAAACACACGTTCTCAGCTTCTCAGATTCCTGCTCTTCTTCCTCCACGTTCACCGTCCGGCATAGGCCACAGAATCTGGACAGCCGAGGTTCATGAAGAGTGTGCTAAACAGGGACCAGACCAGGTAGTCAGGCACTGAGACCTCACTGGGCACATTGATGGTGGTGGTTATCATGGCTGTAAAGCCAGTGTGGTCCCCTGAGCATGACCACTTCATGCCTAGGCTGTGCATGTCCTTGTTTGGGGGGACACAAGTGTCGTGAGCCAGGACAGGGTGGGAAGTGGGTGCTGGAGGGGATCCGGAGGCCAGCATGGCAGTAGCTTCCTGTCATGTTTTCCTCTTCTCAGAAGACACTTTGTAAGCTGGTGAATTTCCTAGAGACCAAGGAGAGGAGAAATTACAGGGTTTTAAGTTACAGCTCTGTGTGTGTACCTGGAAGGCCACTCCCACGAAGGCTCTTTTCAACCTGCCTCCCATAGCTACGAGGAGTAAGAGTTTGCCTCCCATAGCTCTTGTGATCATAAAAAGAGAAAGAGCTATTAAGATATGTTCTATGGGGGTGTGGTGAGACATGGGTGAAGGGGGTGCCTCAGTGGGCCCATGCCAAGGCATCCCTTCCCCCTGAGGGACTAGACAAACACTGGTATAGTATAGAATAGAGTTTATTCAGGGCATGGGAAGGGGAGTTAAGAGGGTAGCAGAGGCAGAGAAAGGCAGAGAGGAGAGAGGAGAGAGGAGAGAAGTAGAGGTCGGCCATGACCACGTGGAGAGAGGGGGGAAGGGAATGGGGAGAGAGGGGTAGCAAGGGGGCAAGAGGCAACAGAGAGATGCTGGGTGCGGGTGTGGTGGTACATGCCTTTAATCCCAGCACTCGGGAGGCAGAGGCAAGTGGATTTCTGAGTTCGAGGCCAGCCTGGTCTACAAAGTGAGTTCCAGGACAGCCAGGGCTATACAGAGAAACCCTGTCTCGAAAAACAAACAAAAAAAAAAAACAAAAAAAAAAAAACAAAACAAAAAAAAAGAGGCAACAGAGAGGAAAGAGAGTAAGAGAGAGAGGAGGGGGCCAAGCAGCCCCTTTTATAGTGGGCCAGGCCTACCTGGCTGCTACTAGGTAACTGTGGGGGTGGAGTCCAGACAGAATATCAACAATAGCCACAAGGTAGGAGTTGGAGGAGACAGCAGCAGGCACTCCTACAGCTTTTCCTGCGCTCAGGATTTAAGTTCTATGAATAACCCCAAGCCTGCAAGCGACAGTGAGTGATGTCATCACCACAACCAGGAAAGGGCTGTTGAGAGCAGACCAGGAGCTCGCCCAGAACCCCTGCCTCCCAGGGTTCAAGGCTGCCTGACAAGTCTTAGGTATTACAGGTCATACACTAGCCAAGCCCTACTGGCTTATCCCCAAAGAGTGATCCCTGTCTTGTATTCTAAGTCCCGTGCTCCTTCCCTGTTACATAGGGTTGCATTCCTTCTGGGCTCTGCTCAAGTTACCAGGCAACAGCCAGGTAGGCCTGGCTTGCTATGAAAGGGACTGTTTGACCCCTCCTCGCTCTCTCTGCCCCTTTTCTCTCTCTTACCCCCTTCAAGTTCCCTGACCCTTTCCCCGTCTCTCCCCTTCCCCGTCTCTCCCCTTCCCCCTTTCTCTCCACTGTTCTTGGCTCTGGCTCTTTCTCTCTCTCTTTCCCTCTCTCTCTCTCCTTCATCCCCTCTCTTTCTCTGCCTCTACTGCTTTCTCAACTCCCCTTCCCATGCCCCCAAATAAACTATTCCATAGGATACCCGTCCTATGGCTGGTACCTCGGGGGAAGGGATATCTTAGCATGTGCCCACTGAGGCACCCCTCCCACCTCACCATACTGTGCCCTATAAAACATATCTTTGACCTTTTTATAAAACACATCACATTAGGTCACAAATTAATTAAGGCTTCCTCCTGATGTAAGACCTGTTCGCTCAAGAAACCTTCAAGTACACCTTTTGTTTCTCCCACCACAGGCCTGGGAGTCAGTCCTTATACAACCTCCGTATGGCACTGTTATTAGAGCTCTTTCTGCCTAAGAGAGATGATCTGGCCTGTGTGTCCCTGGGTGTAAGTATGATGAGGGAGCACCTCAGCGGGAGGGAGCACCTCAGCGGGATGGCCAAGGTGCTCCCCTGAGAAGTCACTATCCTGAGACAGGCCTAGTACAAAACGAAGTTTATTGGGGGAAGGGAAGGGGATCTGGAAAAGGGTTAGAGGTAGAGAAAGGAGGGGGACAGAGAGGAACAGAAAGAGAGAGGAGGGAGGAAGGAAGAGAAGAAGAGGCCGACTGAGAACACTGGGTGAAGAGAGAGAAAAGATGGGGAGGAGAGAGAGAGTGAGAGAGAGAGAGAGAGAGAGAGAGAGAGAAGAAGAAGAAGAAGGAGGAGGAGGAGGAGGAGGAGGAGGAGGAGGAGGAGGAGGAGGAGGAGGAAGCGGGAAGACAGACAGAGAGAGAGCTGAGGTAGTCCTGCAGTCCTTCTTATAGGCTGGGCTGGCTCACACCTGGAGGGTGGAGAAGCAAGCTGCTGTTGCCAGGTAGCTGTTGAGCAGAACTTAGGAGAGTTGCCAACAGACCTAATTTGCATTTTCTTCTAGAAAAAGAAATAGTTCTTAAGAAAATCTCTTGTCACTTTCCTAAAGGGGGAGGCAATAACTGTAGTTTTGAGAGAAAACTTCTAAGGTAACAGAGAACCCAATTCTGGCTCAGAGCAAATGTGCCTCGGGAGAAACCCCGGGTGGTGGGATGCCATTGTCCGGTGTGTAACTGGATTCACTTTGGTAGGACTTCTGCCCTAAAATTCATGCGATACCCCGTCGGTGGTTTTCTTTTTATAAAATGCATTTTTTTTCCTTCTTGTTAGGATCCAGGTAATCCTGGCCCTTGGAAGGTGTGTTGGGAAATCCCCCACGCGCTTTCTGTTAGTCCCTGTTTGTTTCCTTTTAAACCGAGCTTGTGAGGACTTGATATTGATTCTTTGAGAAAATACTTGATGGTATTTAGTCAAGAGGCCACCTGGGTCTGCATCTGTGGGGAAGTTACAGGCTGCCCATCAGTCTGTGCTCCTGTTTCTGGGACTTGTCAGCTTGTCTGTTCTTGAATCAGCACGAATGATTGAGCCTGTCTTGTGGTTTGTCCCTGTCATCTAAATCATTGATTTGCCTGTGAGCAAGTCAGGGAACGTCCTCATGACCACTGCTCTCTCTCTAATTTCAGATTGCATGTTTATCTATTTAGTGTATGGGTGTGTGTGTGTGTATGTGTGTGTGTGTGTGTGTGTGGGTGTGGAGGTATGGGTGCATGCAGGTACCAAAGCATGAATGTGGAGGTCAGAGGACAACTTTTAGGAAGTTCTCTTCTTCCACCAAGTGGATCCAAGACAACCTTGGAGCTATCTAACCAGCCTTTTTTTTTTTTTTTTTTTTTTTTTTTTTTTTTTTTTTTGGTTTTGTCGAGACAGGGTTTCTCTATGTAGCCCTGGCTGTCCTGGAACTCACTTTGTAGACCAGGCTGGCCTCGAAATCAGAAATCCACCTGCCTCTGCCTCCTGAGTGCTGGGATTAAAGGCGTGCACCACCACGCCCGGCTGATAATCTTTTAAGAACCATCTCTTGCTTTTCTGTTCTCTAGAATTCCAAATAGGTTTCTATATTCAAGTCTCACTCAACTGAGCCTATGTGTCTCCTGGTACTGCAGGTCTTCCCCAGTGTCCCCAGTTGTCTCTCCCTGCCTCATGGTTTTGCCTTTAGTCCCATTCTCCCTCAGCTATAGCATCAAACATATACTTGTATCCATATGTATTAATAGAGTCTCACTAGGAAGCCCAGGCTGACCTTGAATTCTGTCTTAGATTTTCTTTTTTTGGGGGTCCAAAAACCCAAAACAACCCAAGCAGGCACAGGAGTTCATGCAAAACAAGATCTTTATTGAATTAGGCAGCAAAAACTGAAAAACTGCCTGGTCAGAGACAACAGCATAGACTTGGGAGCTGACTGGATCCCCAACTTCATCTTAGTAACTCTTTAAGCAGAAAGATCATAAAGCCCCTAAGCATCTGTGCCAAGTCAGTCATACTGTTTCATCAGTCAGAATCACCTGAAATGCTCACAAAGCCCACTGTATGCAACAGTATGCAAGATACAGTTAGCCTGCAAGCCTGTGCAAGATACTATTACAGTGCTTCATCAGTCAGAATCAATGTTCTTTCTCGTCCTCCTTGAGAACAATCATGCTTTGGGGGACTAAAGAAGAATGGGAAGGAAGTTGGCAAGCCACCTGGAAAGTCCCCACCTCCCTAGAGCCTGGGAACTTGAACTTCATTTCACCTTGTGATCAGAATGGAGCCTGAGAACACAATCGCAGTCCTTAGGTAAGGCTCCTGTGTTTTATTGCAACAACGTTGCTGTGATAAAAAAATGTTATGGCCGGAAGCAACTGGGCAAGTAAGGGGTTTATTCAGCTTATAACCCTCAGGCCACACTGTATCACTGCGGGAAGTCAGGGCAGGAACTGAAGGCAGGAACTGAAGCAGAGGCCATGGAGGAGAGGGTGCTGCTCACTGGCTTGCTCCTCAGGGCTTGCTCAGCCTTTTTTCTGACATCACCTAGGACCTCCAGTCCAGGGTTCGCACCACCCACATTGACTAGACTCTCACGGGTTTATCAAGAAAATGCTTGTCCACTGGCCAATCTAGTGGAAGCATTTTTTATTTTCTTTTAATTAATTAATTAATTAGTTAGTTAGTTAGTTAATTTATTTTATTTTATTTTATTTTTTAGCACGGGCTGGTGTGAAACTTGCTCTGTAGGCCAGGCTGGCCTTGACTCTCAGAGATCTACCTGTCTCAGTCTCTCAAGTGTTAGGATTAAAAGGATGAGCCATGAAGCTGGTAAGATGGCTCAGTGGTTAAGAGCACTGACTGCTCTTCCAAAGGTCCAAAGTTCAAATTCCAGCACCCATATGGTGGCTCACAACCATCCTTTTTTTTTTTTTTTTTTTTTTAAAGATTTTATTTATAGTTACATGTAACTACATCGTAGCTGTCTTCAGACACACCAGAAGAGGGCATCATATCTCATTACGGATGGTTGTGAGCCACCATATGGTTGCTGGGGTTTGAACTCAAGACTTTTGGAAAAGCAGTCAGTGCTCTTAACCACTGAGCCACCTCTCTAGCCCCTCCCCACCCCTTTTTAAGATCACAACCATCCTTAATGAGATCTGACACCCTCTTCTGGTGTGTCTGAAGATAACTAAAGGATGAGTCATTATCAGCTAGCAAATGAAGGCATTTTTTTCTTCAGTTGAGGTTCTCTTGAAAGAGGAAAAACTGAACTCTTTCTGAACTCTCTTACCCCTCCCATCCAGAGACTGATCCCGGAACACTCCTGAACTTCTCACCCCAAAGTACACTTCTGAACTCTTCACCCCAGAGTCCGACCCCCTCCCAAATGAGGACTGTTCCAGGAACATTTTTTTAGATAAGGGTCTCCCAACTAAGGATTGTGCCAGGAACATTCTTGAGATAAGGGTTCGAACCAACCTCAGAATGTTCCAATAAATCAAGTACATTGCCAAAATATAGGACCCGACCCCTTGGTTACGTAAAGCCCCTTGGAAAATCCCTTAGAATAACCCTTGGCAGAACCCCCTTGGTGACGTAAATTTGTACTTTCCCTGCCCTGCTCCCCCCTTGCCTTTCTCCTATAAAAGCTTGTGAAAAATTTGGGCCGGGAGTCGATTCTCCTCTGCACCACCTCACTTGGTGTATGAGTTTCGACCCCAGAGCCTCTGGTCCATGTGCTTGCTTGTTGCTGCTTTATAAAATCTTACTCTCTACATCCTGAGTTCAGTCTCAGTGTCTTCTTGGGTGCGCGGCTGTCCCGGGGCTTGAGTGAGTGTCTGCCCTCCGGGGGGTTTTTCACTCTCTTCCCAAAGGTCTCTAGCTTGTGTCAAGTTGGCATAAAACTAGCCAGCACAAACTTACTGTATAGGACAGGTTCCTTTCAACTTTTGATCTTCTTGCCTCAATGTCCCAAGTGCTAGGATTACAGGTGTGTGTTACTATACCTAACAATATTATTTTCAACAAATCCTTAACTGTTAGGTCAACTAAGAACATAAAAAACTGAGCATGCGTTATTAAGTGATAGAGCATGTGGCAGTATAAAAGGTCCTGGATCAATATCTGCCACAACCTGAGACAATCTACACCATAAACACAAAAAGGCGATGTGAAGTCGAACCCAGAGACCCAGGAATGTAAATCCAGGGCCCAGGCATTGAGGCAAAAGGATCAGGGGCAGCCTAGGCCATACCAGAGACTGTCACCAACTAATAACAACAACAAAACATATTGTGTTTTGTTGTTTTTTTGTTTTTTGTTTTGGTTTGTTTTTTTTTTTAAGGAAAACTTATTATTGTTGAACTCCAGCTAGATCTACACCATCTGAACTAACTTGAGTTCTGATGTTTTTCTCCTTTCCAAGTTCTAGGGTTAGTTCTGTCCACTCAGTACAAGCCAGATGTATTTGCCATGTTGCATTTGAGAGACTAAGGCAGATGGTCCCTTCGGATTTGAGGTTTATCTGAACCAAGGCTAGGGTTTTTTTGTTTGTTTGGTTGGTTTTTTTTCCTTTTTAAAAAATTTTATTTTTTATTTATTTAAAGATTTATTTATTTGTTTATTTATATGTAAGTACACTGTAGCTGTCTTTAGACACACCAGAAGAGGGCGTTAGATCTCATTAAGTATGGTTGTGAGCCACCATGTGTTTGGTGGGATTTGAACTCAGGACCTTCAGAAAAGCAGTTGATGCTCTTAACCACTGAGCCATCTCTCCAGCCCCCAAGGCCAAGTTTTATCAGTAGGTTCTATAATGCCCCTGTTTCACTCTTGCCTCCTGAGTTTTCCCAGAGTTTGAGTTCACTGGCTTTGTGGAAGAGCTGGTGATGGCTGACATGCTGTAGGTACGGTGGCTATCATGGTACTGCCACTGCTGGTGGCTCCGCTGCTGGTGAAGGCGAGCTTCAAGTAGAAGCTGTCTGACTGCTGTATTTCGAGTCCTTGCAGGGCTGTGGCTTTTCCAATCCTGCCTCAGTGTCTCCTGTTCTTTCTGAGGGAGACAGAGAGGCTGGTCAGGCCAAGCTGAGCAGTCCTCTGGCTGAGGGAAAGGAAGTGTAGGTAGTCTGAGGAGGTCCTTGAAGCCTCTGTAGGAAGGGTATAGCATCTTCCTCTTCTGTCCTCAGGCCTCCTGTTCTGTACATTTGCAGATTCCCTGTTTCCAGTTTTTATGGTGGCATTGTGTAAAATATAGTTCTGTTTCCTTTTCACCTTTTTCTTGCCGTGGTTAGAAGGGAGGGTCTGGCAGCCTTGGTGTGCTCCAGGGAAAGCCGGAACTCCATATTCGGTGTGATGGTCCAGATGCTGCACTCTTGCCACAGAATTTTCATTTGTTTCTGTGCTTTGGTTTCCACACACTCACTGATACTCTGTTGTTCAGGTCACCATGGTGCCACCCCTCCCTTCAAGTCTCGCCACCAGGCTTTAGTCTGGGGACACGCTTATAACACTTATTTTGTAGCCTTTCCCCGCTGACACCAACATTCAGGTCTCCTGCAGAGAGTTTCTGGGCTTCATGGTTTTCCCAGAGAGAAACATGGCTGGCTGAATTTTCCTGAGAGATGTGTCACCACTTGGTGCCAATCATGACAAGGTCAAGGTTTGTTGAAGAGAAAACGGTTATTCACTAGGCACACAGACAGGAAAGCAGGCGTCAAGTTCTTTGCAGTGGGCTAAAGTCTAGTGGTGTGAGATGAAGGGCATGAAGACTGTGGTCATTGAGGCTCCTGAGAGGGGACATTTCTCGGAGATGCTGGCTACTGTGCTCTCTGATATCCAAAGGTCACCAAGGCCCACATGAAGGATGAGTGGTTTCGTCCAGTTTGAGATAAAGGAAAGTGGTTTCTAGCTTTCTGAAAAACAACTCCGGTAGCTTTTGCTACCTCACCAGTTCGCACAGTAACCAAGTCAGAGGTGTTGCCCGTGGCAAAGCTGAAGGTGAGGGCAAATGACCTCTAACTCCTTGATAAAAGTCAGTGGAGCGCCTCGGTTCTTGCAGCTTCCCCAGCTGCAGCTAGGTATTTCATGGTACATTCTAGTAACTCTGGTTAGCACTGAGCGAGCGTCTCATCCTGCTAGTGTTTTTGCTTGTTAGAGACCGGATCAATCAATTCACTCACCTTCACACATACTCATCGGCTCAGGGAGGCACAGATCTGTGGACCAGGACAGTCTGCTGTTGGTGACAAAGCCCTGTCCAGAGCCAACCATGGAACTAGACTTGCTGATCGCTGCTTGCACCAGTTAGCCCATCGATTGGTTGGTACATGATGGATAAAACTGCGGCTCTTTTGTAAGAAGCTTCAAGCTCAGTGTTGGCTGTCCTCTCAGCACCCCACATGGCTTCCCCTAGCTGTCCTGGTTTATAAATCTCCTCTGCCACCTGACTGATGATGGTCTGTCTCCATTAAGCCACGTACTCACTCTATCCAGATGCCTTCATCATGACCTCCACTGTGTCCGAGAGTGTTCCTAGACACAGTTCTCTCTGTTCTCCTGCACATGGTGCCAGTGCCCTGGAACAAGACAAGTCCTGCTTTCTAGATGCTTTATCGCTCTCTAGGGAAGTCTGTACAGGGCTTCTAGAGCTGGAGATAGGGACTTGTTCTGGCTGGTTTTGTGTGTCAACTTGACACAGCTGGAGTTATCACAGAGAAAGGAGCTTCAGTTGAGGAAATGCCTCCCTGAGATACAACTGTAAGGCATTTTCTCAAATAGTGATCAAGGGGGAAAGGTCCCTTGTGGGTGGGACCATCCCTGGGCTGTAGTCTTGGCTCTATAAGAGAGCAGGCTGAGCAAGCCAGGGGAAGCAAGCCAGTAAAGAACATCCATCCCTCCATGGCCTCTGCATCAGCTCCTGCTTTCTGACCTGCTTGAGTTCCAGTCCTGACTTCCTTTGGTGATGAATAGCAGTATGGAAGTGTAAGCTGAATAAACCCTTTCCTCCCCAACTTGCTTCTTGGTCATGATGTTTGTGCAGGAATAGAAACCCTGACTAAGACAAATTGGTACCAGCAGAGTGGGGTATTCCTGTGACAACCTGACCATGTTTTGGGGAGGACTGTGGAAGGACTTTGGAATGCTGGGCTTGAATATCCATTCATTGTTAAGAGCTCTGTCAGATGTTTTGTAGGAGCTTGGAAGATAATGTTGAGAACAGTGCAGAAGATGGAGGCCTGGCTTGTGAAATTTCAGAGGGAAAATTAAAGACTCTTTTCAGGGCCATTGCTGTTTTGATTGTTAAGATTCTGTAGTTCTGGTTAGCTGGGGCTGAAGAATCAGCTGTGATTAACAAGATACCAGAACTACTAAAGCAAAAACTTTGCATTACTGGGACTATTGATGCTGGTTAGCTGGAGCTAAGAAATTAGTGGTGATTAAGAAGAGACCAGCATCATTGAGGTGACATCTTCTGGGAAGTGTTTTCTGAAAGCACAAAGAGGCTGTGTTCCAGAGATAGCCAAGGTTGTACTCCTGCTGCAGCAGGACTTGGTAATATGTAAGTGCCACCCAGGTGGTACTGGTTTTGAAGGCATGAAGGGGTCATGCAGAGCAGCTGAGGCTCGGCACTGTGAGAGGGCATGGAAGGCCATTGGTGAAGGTGCAGCCTCAGTTGCAATCGAAGGCCCAGGACTGAAGGGGTCACACAGTGTTTTGGAGATGCCAGTACCATGAGATGACCACCAAGAGCAGCAGCAGCAGTGGAGTACAGGCATCTGGAGCCTAGAGGACAACACGTGTGCTACAAAGGGCATGGCTGGAGAAGTGACCCAAGCCCTTGGAGGAGCCCAGAAGATCGTGAGTTGGATCCCAGACATTGGACGGTTGGAGATTGATTTTTGCTTTTGATTGTGACTGTGCCCTGATATTTTCCCTCTTGAAGAAAGAAACTATTTTAGTGGAGCCCACAGTTAAGAGACTTTTAATTGTAAAAAGACTTTGAATTTTAAAAGAGATGGATATTTTAAAGAGATTGAAAATTTAAGAATATGTAAAAACTGTGGGACTTTTAAAGTTATTTAGACCTTGGGGATGAATAAGAATGTAAGGGTTGAGGCTTACTAGTGGTGTGTTTGTGTGTCAAGTTGACAAGGGGTCAATTGTACTGGCTGGTTTTGTGTGTCAACTTGACACACCTGGAGTTATCACAGAGAAAGGAGCTTCAGTTGAGGAAATGCCTCCCTGAGATACAACAGTAAGGCATTTTCTCAATTAGTGATCAAGGGGGAAAGGTTCCTTGTAGGTGGGACCATCTCTGGGCTGGTAGTCTTGGCTCTATAAGAGAGCAGGCTGAGCAAGCCAGGGGAAGCAAGCCAGTAAAGAACATCCTTCCATGGCCTCTGCATCAGCTCCTGCTTTCTGACCTGCTTGAGTTCCAGTCCTGACTTCCTTTGGTGATGAACAGCAATATGGAAGTGTAAGCTGAATAAACCCTTTCCTCCCCAACTTGCTTCTTGGTCATGATGTTTGTGCAGGAATAGAAACCCTGACTAAGACAGGACTCTAGCAAACTTCTCTGGAGTGACGGAGTCAGAAAAGTTCCAATGAATGCTGCTGTCACTTGATGAGACCCATGACTCAAGAGAGTAATGGGTAAGGAAGGAGCCTTTTGTTTTGGCCAAGAACCCAAAAGTGAACCTTTCCCGGCAAATTAACCTCTTGAGTCTGGAGCTTCAAGTTACAAATATAGGGAAGGAAAAGTGATAGCGTGAGACGGGCTGACGGGGGCAAATATGCAATCATCTCCGGTCAGAGACAAAGATCTCCCCAGACAATAGAGGTCTTCTTCTCCTTCTGGGTGTTTGTGGTTTGGGTGTTTGTGGTCTGAGTGTTTGTGGTCATGCTAGCTTGTGGCAATCTTTAACGTAAAGGGTGGAGTGAGTAACTAACTGCAAGTCTAGGCAACACTGACCAACATTACAATTTTTTTTTTTTTGGTTTTTCGAGACAGGGTTTCTCTGTATAGCCCTGGCTGTCCTGGAACTCACTTTGTAGACCAGGCTGGCCTGGAACTCAGAAATCTGCCTGCCTCTGCCTCCCGCGTGCTGGGATTAAAGGCGTGCGTCACCACTACCCAGCTCTTTCTTTCTTTCTTTCTTTCTTTCTTTCTTTCTTTCTTTCTTTCTTTCTTTCTTTCTTTCTCTTTCTTTCTTTCTTTCTTTCTTTCTTTCTTTCTTTCTTTCTTTCTTTCTTTCTTTCTTTCTTTCTTTCTTTCCTTCCTTCCTTCCTTCCTTCCTTCCTTCCTTCCTTCCTTCCTTCCTTCCTTCCCTCTTTCTTTCTTTTCTTAAAAACAGGATTTCTCTACATAGCCTTTGTTGTCCTGGAATTTACAGAGATCTGCCTGCCTTTGTCTCTGGGTGCTGGGATTAAAGGCCTGGGTGCCTACACTCTGGGTTGCATTACAATGTTTCTTGATGATCTGCCACTCACACTCCAGTGAAGTCTGCTTGACAGGCTGAGAAGCCTGGGAGCACTCACGAGGCATAGAGTTTCAAAAGGAACTCACCTCCTGGAGCTTTGGCGTTCTCATTAACCCATATACTCATACCCTATCCCCATGTTAGTCTGGTGTATGGATCCACGTGCTCTCTTTTAGTATTATCTTATTATAAGTGCCTTTTAAGATTGAATTCTGACATAGCAAAGCCTTTGCCAGTGTCCCAACATCCTAGAAAGTCCTTGAGCTGACCATGGGCTTGGAATTCAGTAAGAATGTTGCCTATTCAGTGACATTCAGAATTGCCTCTAGTATTACACTATCACTTACAATAAAAGCCAAGTCGCTCCCATATACAGGAATTTTCAATAGTTTAGGAAGTAGATCAGGCTGTGGTTTTAGAGTATTGCATTATTCATGAGATGGTTAGCTAGAACAAATCTCCCTAATTAGAACCATAACTTGGGTATCAAAGCCCTTGCTCTGGGAGTGTAAAGACCTCACACCTGGCTTCTAAGACTATAGCTGACCTTAGATAGGGCTGACTTTGTCTCAGTTATTTTATTGCCCAGTTCCTGCCAGTCTTTGTCTTTACATTCCTCTGTTTTGTGTAAGAGTCTTTAAGCATCCGGTAACCTCATTTGTACCTTGCCGATGTGTCACCTAACTTCCCTATTTTCTTCCGTATAAAAAGTTTGATGCTCAATTTGACAAATTACATTCAGATTCTACACAATCTCACATATTGGTCTGTCTGTCATTCGCTGACTTTTTGCCCACCTGCGACCAGACCCATTCCACACAGACAAAGGGACCCAGAGGGTCTGTGGCAACGATCAGCGTGTCTATGTGAAGAAGTAAGCTCATCAAAACTTTAAGGAACGGGAAGAATCTGAAGATCGAGACTGTGGCTTCTCTTCCCTTGACAATTAGAGACCTTGAGGTGAACCAGTGTTGTTAGCAGAAGTGGCTTTCAGTTGTGGGACACCGATGTATTTCCTAGTTGCATTATCAGCAGAAACAGCATACTTATGTCAATATGGTCAGTTATAGCAGTTCAAGGAGTTCTGTCAGAGGCCCCTGTTCAGGTCATGACACGATGTTGACTTAGAGACCTTTATAGGAAAAAAATTTAGAGCCAGGCATGGCGGCACATTCCTTTAATCCCAGATCTTGGATGCAGAGTCAGGCAGATTT
Organism: Mus caroli; assembly: GCF_978045245.1. Lineage (NCBI taxonomy): Eukaryota > Metazoa > Chordata > Mammalia > Rodentia > Muridae > Mus > Mus caroli. Next base: position 4,392,835 of record NW_028227263.1, read on the forward strand.
CTGAGTTCAAGGCCAGCTGAGTTTATGGATTGTGTTCTAGGAAAGCCAAGTACACACAGAGAAACCCTGTGTCAGAAAAGAAAGGAAGGAAGGAAGAAAGGAAGAAGAAAGAAAAAAGGGAAAAAAAGAAAAAAGAAGAAAGGAAGGAAGGAAGAGAGAGAAAGAGAGAGAGAGAGAGAGAGAGAGAGAGAGAGAGAGAGAGAGAGAGAGAGAGAGAGAAAGAAAGAAAGAAAGAAGAAAGAGCTGGGTAGTGGTGGTGCACGCCTTTAATCCCAGCACTTGGGGGAGAGAGGTAGGCAGATTTCTATTTTGAGGCCAGCCTGGTCTACAGCCGGCTCCTGGTGAAAGCACTTTAACCAACACAAGCCTGATGACACTGGTCATCTGGCCTCCAACCCTCTGAGAAGGTTGTCTGATGTTCATGTGTGCTTAGTGGAGAAGGGTGTTGGGGCTAGCAAAATGGCATTCCTAGGCAAAGAGGTTTACTTCCAAGCCCGAATACCTGGATTCGATCCCAGGTCTCACATGGTGGAAAGAGAGAACCAAACTATTGAAAGTTGTCTTCCGACCTCCATATTCATCTGTGAGTGTATCACACACACACACACTCACACTCACATTCACACACACACTCACACACACATACACACACATTCACACTCACACACACACTCACTCACACACTCACATTCACACACACTCTCACTCACTCACACACACACACTCTCACTCACTCACACACACAGTTACACACACATACACACACATTCACACTCACACTCTCTCTCACACACACACTCACACACTCACACTCACACACTCACACTCACATACACACTCACACTCACTCACACACACACACACTCACACACACTCACACTCACACACACTCACACTCACATACACACTCACACTCACTCACACACTCACACACTCACATTCACACACACTCACACACACATACACACACATTCACACTCACACACACACTCACTCACACACTCACATTCACACACACTCTCACTCACACACACACACTCTCACTCACTCACACACACAGTTACACACACATACACACACATTCACACTCACACTCTCTCTCACACACACATTCACACTCACATACACACTCACACTCACTCACACACTCACACTCACATTCATACACACTCACACACACATACACACTCACACTCACACACACACTCACACACTCACATTCACACACACTCTCACTCACACACACACTCTCACTCACTCACACACACAGTTACACACACATACACACACATTCACACTCACACTCTCTCTCTCACACACACACACTCACACTCACATTCACACACACACACTCACACACACACACTCACACTCACACACACACAGTATAACACTCAATAAATGCAGAAAGAACGTTTTTAAAAGAAGGGTTGGGGAGACTTAAGGAAAGGACAAGTGTGCACATTTCAGTAGGTTCTGTCCCTCTCAAAGGAGTAGTAATGCTACATACATTATTTCTGTAGGGTGTTAAGTCTTCTTACTTATTTTTGAAGATTTCATACACTATATTTTGGTCTTACTTTCCCCTCTTTCAGGACCTGAGATCCTCCCCCATGCTCATACCTATCCAACTCCCGGGTCTTTCTTTTGGCCCAAAGCCAAAACAATATTTTTGTGATTTTTAAAGTTATATTAATCAAAGAATTTAAAAGATGAAGTAAGCCGGGCGTGGTGGTGCATGCCTTTAATCCCAGCACTCGGGAGGCAGAGGCAGGCAGATTTCTGAGTTCAAGGCCAGCCTGGTCTACAAAGTGAGTTCCAGGACAGCCAGGGCAATACAGAGAAACCCTGTCTCGAAAAACAAACAAACAAACAAACAAACAAACAAACAAAACAAAACAAAACAAAAGATGAAGTAAAAATGTTTTGTTATACTTATTTTATCTAAGAAACTTTTTGTAATAAGATGTTGATTTTCTAAAATGAAGGAGGCTTATGAGGTGCACTGTTTATCACTGCAAACTATAACTATCTTAAGACAGACATATAGGTTAAAAAGTGCCAAAGGAATTATTTTGGGGGGAGTGGTGGTGGATGGATTTGTTTAGACAGTCTACTTACAAAGCCCTGGCTGTCCTAGACCTCAATATGTAGACCAGGCTAGCCTCTAACTCACAGAGACCTGCCTGCCTCTGCCTCCAGGATCAAGGGTATGACCCTTCATGCTTGTTGCCAAAAATTTCTTTTTTTTTTTTTTTTTTTTTTTTGGCTTTTCGAGACAGGGTTTCTCTGTGTAGCTCTGGCTGTCCTGGAACTCACTCACTCCAGGCTGGCCTCGAACTCAGAAATCCGCCTGCCTCTGCCTCCCGAGTGCTGGGATTAAAGGTGTGCGCCACCATGCCCAGCTTCTTTTTTTAAAAAATTGAGGCCAGGCAGTGGTAGTGCATGCCTTTAATCCCAGCACTTGGGAGGCAGAGGCAGGCAGATTTCTGAGTTCAGAGGCCAGCCTGGTCTACAAAGTGAGTTTCAGGACAGCCAGGGCTACACAGAGAAACTCTGTCTCGACAAAAAAAAAAAAAAAAAAAAAAAAAAAAAAAAAAAAAAAAAAGAAGAAGAAAGAAAAAAGAAAAAGGGCTGGTTAGATAGCTCCAAGATTGTCGACTTGGATCCACTGGGTGGAAGAAGAAGAGAACTTCCTAAAAGTTGTCCTCTGACCTCCCATTCATGCTTTGGTACCTGCATGCACCCACACCCACACACACACACACACACCTCCACCTCCACACCCACACACTAAATAGATAAACATGCAATCTGGAATTAGAGAGAGAGAGCAGTGGTCATGAGGATGTGCCCTGACTTGCTTACAGGCAAATCAATGATTTAGATGACAGGGACAAACCACAAGACAGGCTCAATCATTCGTGCTGATTCAAGAAGAACAGACAAGCTGACAAGTCCCAGAAACAGGAGCACAGACTGATGGGCAGCCTGTAACCTCCCCACAGACGCAGGCCCAGATGGCCTCTTGACTAAATACCATCAAGTATTTTCTCAAAGAATCAATATCAAGTCCGCACAAGCTCGGTTTAAAAGGAAACAAACACAGGGACTAACAGAAAGCGCGTGGTGGGGATTTCCCAACACACCTTCCAGGGCCAGGAGACAAGGGTAGGTGATCTCTGTGAGTTCAAGACTAGCCTGCTCTACAGAGTGAGTTCCAGGACAGTCAGGGCTTAAAAATTGATTAAAGGCAGTCATTTCCTGTCTTAGTTAATGTCCTATTGCTATGAAGGGACACCATGACCAAAGAAACTTCTAAAAGAAGGCATTTAAGTGGGGACTTTCTTACAATTCCAAAGGATGAGTCCATGATTATCAAGGTGGAGAACAGGGCAGGAGGTAGGCAGGCAGGCCCAGCACTGACACAGTGGCTAAGACTTATAGCCTCATCTACAAATTGGAGAGAGAAAGCTGAGACTGGGCCTGACATGGGCTTCTGAACCCCCAAAACCCACCTTAATGACACACCTCTTCTAACAAGGCCACATCTCCTAACCCTTTCTGAAACAGTTCAGTGAACTGGGGACCAAGCATTCAGACACGTGCGCCTATGGTGGCTATTCTCTTTCAAATCACACTCCCCACCAAGACCATTGAAAACTTCCTAGTTAAAAATTGAGGCAAAGCTGGGTGGTGGTGGCGCACGCCTTTAATCCCAGCACGTGGGAGGCAGAGGCAGAGGCAGGTGGATTTCTGAGTTCGAGGCCAGCCTGGTCTACAAAGTGAGTTCCAGGACAGCCAGGGCTATACAGAGAAACCCTGTTTCGGAAAACCAATAAATAAATAAACAAATAATTGAGGCAAAACCAGCGGTGGTGGCACATGCCTTTAATTCCAGCACTTGGGAGGCAGTCTCAAAAAACCAAAAAAAAAAAAAAAAATTGAGGTAAAAATAAAAATACTAAATGAAAATGAAATGAGGAAGTGAGGAAGTAAAGAAGAAGCAAAGTAAAAGAAAGGAAAAAACAAGTTAGGAAAGAGGAGAAAAGGACAAGAGATAAACAAAAAAAAGTTAGGTCATAAAATTTCCTTTTCTCAAAGTCTGGCAGTTAGACAAAAGCCAGATTCCCTCAGGGGTTTAAGAAGATAGTTATTGCTAAAGGACTCCTTACTTGGGCAAAAACAAAAACAACCCCCCTACCCTCATTAACAAATGCTTGTGGTGCTATTAGCATATGGAGCCTGCCCCCATCTCCCCAGTCCCTACACTTTAGTACTTGTTGACAGTCATCCTGGCGAGCCCCCTACCCCAAACCTTTCCAGCTCCTGAGCTTCCCTTACCCCACCTTCTCCAACTCCCCTATAACACGCTAGATGAATAAAAATGAGGACAGCGAATGCTCCTAGGCATGGTTGAGGAGAAGGATTTTATTGTAGATAAGAGATCTTGTACAGCCAGGTACATCTGGAAGAGTCTAGACTGAACTGGGTGGGGCAGGAGAGCTGAGAGGAAGAATAGAGAGGGAAGAGGGTGCAGGGATGCAGATAGGTCCAGAAGAACCAAGAAAGCTTGCAGCCAACACAGTTTATTTAGAGATCAGGAGAAAGACTCCTTTTAGCAAGTCGGAACGCTCTTAAGTCCCTGAGGAATGCCGGCTTTTGTCTAAATGCTGGACTTGGTGGGGTGGGGGGGATTTCTTGAGATCTAGACAGCCTAAGGTTGCTAATAGGGTGCATTCGGGCTGGCACAGTGGGGAAGGCTCGGTAGGAGCGTGGAGAGCTAGTCACATCGAACTAACAGTCAGGAAGCAGCAAGCGCTCTCATTCTTATTCAGTCTATAACCCCAGCCTGAGAAGTGCTGTCACCCACACTTTCCTGCCCAGTCAGTCCTACAAACTCCATAGATAAGCTCAGGTTTGCAGTCATACTGATGAAGAAGTAACAAAATTCTAGGCCTTTAGGATGAGGCTTGGGAATGTGACCTTTGTGACTCATTGCTCCAAGGTATGCTAATCATACCTTGATAGCGACATTCCTTCCTCCACCTACCTGCTTCCTGGGTTCAAAGAGTGTTCATTCAAAGAAAGTCACCCTGACCAACACCGGAAACTGCCATGCAAATGTGCTATTGTTAGGGGCTCTTAGAAACTGAGAGTTAACCAGAACAATTACCAGGTAGTCTCTGTGACTCTTGTGACTTTGCACTTCCTTGTGACTCTTAACTGGTATCTTTGGTATTTTTCCAACAACGCCCTCCCCACTTCCTTGAGTTGTGGTTTCTTCCTTTAAATACCCCCTTATACAGCTACTCGGGGCGCCATAGTCCTCTACCCCTGCGTGGTGTATGACCATGGGCCCGAGAACGCTCTCGAATAAAAATCCTCTTGCAGTTGCAGCAAGACCGTTTCTTGTGTGATTTGGGGTGTCGCCTCTCCTGAGTCAGAACGTGGGTGAGGACTCACGTTGTGGGTCTTTCACTGACAATGAAGATTCACGCTAGTATATATTATTCAGGCTGGTGCTGACCCCAGATTCCCTGAGGGTCAGTTCACTCTCACGGATACCTTTACTATAGGTTTTGTCTTTTGGGAAGGTGGTGGGTAGATCAGGGGACATGTGTCCTAGTGGGAAGTGCTCGAGTTCCTGGAGATGTGGCCTACTGTGAATACTGGTCTTTGCTGGATTTGCCTGGCTCTGTGCTCCCCTGTGAGGCACCAACCCTAGTCAGATCTCAAAGCCAATGGGCTGCCAATCTTGGGCAGAACTTCAGGACTATGAGTCCAAAGCAAACCATTTTCTTTATTAGTTAATGGTCTGAGGTATTTTGTTATAGGGATAGAAAACTGACCACCACCAGGAAATAGGTGCATAGCTTTCTGCACTAGTAATGCTTAACCTACAGACTGTATCACGTCGCTTAGATTCATTATAGTTCAGTTACATTAGCTGGGGAATTCTTCTCTGCTTCATTCTGCTTACAGGGCCATAAACCATTTACATGCAATGTAATTCTCATTTGTTTTGGGATTGTTACTATAACATCTGATCTATGGAAATCTGATAGATGGGTATTTATATGTCTTATCAGTCAATCAATCTATGTATTGTCTTTTTTGAATCTTAGTCTCACATTGATCTAGAACATTCTATGGCAGATATATTCTGAAGTACTTGTAATCATGTGTTTATTATATGCATTTATCTTACTTAGAAGTCTGGTGGTAATTTTAATATGTTGTGACAGATCGTATTTCTCAAATTCCTCTAGGTTTTCCAGTCCATTTTGGTCCGCTAAATTCTTTTGCTTTTAGTACCCGTTTTCTCAAGCTGCTTCTATCCAGCTGTGCAGGATTTGTAGTCAAGGGTGTGGGCTTTCTCTGGGGTTTTGTCAGTTCCCTTCCTTGGTCTGTTCTGTATTCTGAGGCTATAAAACCTCTAAATGGGGTTTGCCCAGGAATTCCCACTGAATTCCTGTGTTTGCAGGTGTGGTTGGGTTTTGTCCTGGCCTTTCAGTTAGTTTGTTACTGTGTCATTAGGCTTTGTTTCCTAAATGTGTCTCAGCTAGCTGTTATACAATGCTATAGCTTCTGAAGGGAAGCCAGGCGTGCTCTCTCTGTGGGGGACAGGTGGGGGTGGGTCACCTCGGCATGGTGAGAAGAGCCAGATTTCTCTCCCCTTCTGCTGAGGGTGACTCAGAAGATGAGCCTTACTCAGGCAGTCCTTGCCAGCCTCTGCTTACTCACGTTTATTGAGTCTCTTTTAGCACTGAGATCCCTTGTAGCCTGAGCTACAGCAGGGTAAAGAGCCGCAGAGCAGCCTTAGTTGGTAGTCTGGTGAGAACAGCGGAGGGCCTGATGGCGGCGGACGCGTGTACTAAAGACGGTTGCCACCCAATTTGCTCTGTGGTTGTTTGCTTTGTCTAGCTTTGGGTCTCTTGCCAGTCAACTTTCTGAGAATGAAGGAGACCTCCTGGGGTGAGCCTTGGACTTTGCTTCCTGCAGCATGACCTATTCCTGGGATTACATCCCACATCCCACCTCCCACCAAGATCATGATGTGCTCTGCCTCTCCCTACTCAGGAAGATGGTAGGTATAAGAGTGACCCCCCCGCCCCCCCAGCTCTTGGAGTCAGTTTATTGACCTTTCACCCTTCTTGCCTTGCACTGAAATTTGAAAAGTCAGCTCCACGTGAAGTTACTGAAACGGTTAATTTGGCTAAAGAGTTTTTTGTTCCTTTGGTTTTTTTTTGTTTTTTTGTTTTTTTTTGGTTTTTCAAGACAGGGTTTCTCTGTGTAGCCCTGGCTGTCCTGGAACTCACTTTGTAGACCAGGCTGACCTCAAACTCAGAAATCCACCTGCATGCCCTCCCGGAGCTAATGAGTTTGTTGTGTCCCTCATAAAAGACTTTCCCTCCCTCCCTCTCTCCTTCCTTCCTTCCTTCCTTTCTTCTTCTTCTTTTTTTCTCTCCAAACAGGATTTCACTTAGACCTGGCTGTCCTAGAACTTTCCATGAAGACTAGACTGGCTTTGAACTTAAAAAAAAAATCCACCTGTGTCTGTCTTTTAAGTGATGGGTATAAAGGTGTGCACCGTCCCCCCCACCCTCACCCCCTTGCCTTTTATTTTGATTCTTTCTTTCTTTCTTTCTTTTATGTCTTTATGTCTTTATTTATTATATGTAAGTACACTGTGGCTGTGCACAGAGGGCACCAGATCTCACTGTGGATGGCTGTGAGCCACCATGTGGTTGCTGGGATTTGAACTCTGGACCTTCAGAAGAGCAGTCAGTGCTCTTAACCACTGAGCCATCTCTCCAGCCCACCCCCCCCCCTTTTAAAATGAGTGTTTACTTAAAAAAAAAAAAAAGACAAACAAACTTACAAGTGTTTTGCCTGCACTGTGTGTCTTAGCCCGTGTGCCTGCCTGGTGCCCGAAAGAGGATGCTGGATCCCCTACACATCGAGTGTTACAGATGGCTGTGAGCTGCCGTGTAGGGCTGGGAATCGAACCAGGGTTGTTTGGAAAAGCCACAAGTGCTCTTAACCCCGAGTCATCTCTCCAGCCCCTTAGCTCAGTTCTGAGGTCAGCTCTCTGATTGGTTCCGTGGGATAAACTCCGAGTTTCCCACATTGCGATCTTGTGCAGCTTCTCTTTAATGATGGTTGTTTCATAACTGGAAGGAAAACATCTGCCTTCTAGGAATTCTCAGGCTTCAGCCAAGTGACTGGAATTTTCCAGTCTCCCAAAGCAGACCCTCTTCTGTCAGCCAGAGGCATCTGGGCCCTGAGCTGGGAGGTACCACCTTCCCTCACATACAAGGAGGGGCAGCTCCCAAGCCCATACCTGCAGCAAAAGCAGCCAAGGAAAGGCCATGAACACCATCAGAGAAGCCCCCCCTCCCCCGCAGTGAGCGCACGCTTAGGGGTGCCCGGGGGTGGGCTGGGCTGGTTGTGTGGAGTCAGGCTGTGGCCCTGAGGTGCCCCAGCTGATGACCAGCCTGGTGCTGAGGAGACTGCCACACCTGGGAGTGGCCACAGGACTCCAACCTTAAACAGGAAGTAGAGGCCCTGGGACAAGTTCTGATTTGAGTTCCAGGACAGGAAGTTCCCGGATCCTTACCCATTCCTGCTCTTCTGCTGTGGAATAATTTGGCCCTCAGTTATTTAGTTCTGTCTCCCCTCAGTACTTAGCTATTTCCCACAAAGCCAGAATAGAGGAACAGGAAACTTCTGGGAAATAAAAAGTACTGGGGGTGAGGTGGGGTGATGGCCTTATGCACATGCAGAGGTGCATAAGCACACCAGTGAGGCCAGCCTTCTGCCTTTTCTCTCACTACCCTAGGCATCAAGGGAAGTTGGGAACCAGATGGCGGCTGTCAACACCCATTAGATCCCTCCTGGGTGGCTATGTCCCCTGCTGTTCTAATCAGCCACACTCGTGGGCAGAAGACAAGTGGGTCCTGGCCCATCACTTGTAAGGGGCTCTATCACTCTGCACCAAGCATCCCCACCCCCTCCTGTTAAGAGCTGGCCTGCCCCCTGCCTGAATCCACTGCAGCACTTCCCGTGTCGGCACCAAGGCCAGACTGATGTGTTTATAGAAAGATAGATTTAAGATATGTTCTTTTGGGGTTGTGGTGAGGCATGGGGGAAGAGATGTCTCGACATGGGCCCGCTGAGACATCCCCTTCCCCCATGGTATAGTATGGAATAAAGCTCATTCAGGGCATGGGGAGGGGAGTTCAGAGAGTAGCAGAGGCAGAGAAAGGCAGAGAGAGGGATAGAGTAGAGAAGTAAAGGCTGGCCCTGAGCACGTGGGGGTGGGGAGGGAAGGGGAAAGGAAAGAGCAAGAGAGGGAGGAGGGGGCAAGCAGCCCCTTTTACAGTGGGTCAGGCGTACCTGCTGTTGCCAGGTAACTGTGGGGTGGAGTTTAGACAGACTGCTAACACAGACCCTTTAGCTACCCTAGGAATTTTGGATCAAAACCACTGTGGTGGTTGACAAGGAAGGGATGGGTGGGTGGCAAGTTCCACAGATACTGTGGGAAAGGCTGGGTGGACTCTGAGGAACTGACCATGGGAACCACAAGTAAGTACCCTTCTGAAGGCACCACTACGATGAAGAACCACATTTGGATGCCCTGTGGACCCCAAGAGACCTGCAAACTTGAGCTGCAGGCGTGGACGTGGCTGCCACCACCCCCGGGTCTAGTCTATGACAAGATGAGCTAGGGGAGGATGGGAGGCCTCTGCCCAAGTGTGGTACTGCACAGCCAAGGTTAGGGGTGCCTGGGGTGTCCAGACTCACCAGAAGCTGGCACGACTACATTTGGGTTTTCTGCCTGTTGCTCACCAAGGCAAGTAACAAGGGCTTTGTGTGGCCCTCATCCCAAACTCCCCACCCCAGGATCTGAAGCAAACACTAGAAGCGGGAGGTTAGAGAGGCGAAAGAGATGACAGGTTCCTACTGCAGAACCCAATGTGTTGTGTGGGCTTAGAACAGGAGTCCAAAGCCCCAACACAGAGCCCTGGGATGTGATTTGTCTGCATAGAAGGTGCACCAGAACCTTAAAGGGTGAGGCATCAGTGGACTGAACACTTCTCAGATCATTGTTCTGTATCAGTTCTGGGCACCCTGGGGACGTGAAGCCAGGAGGCGGCAAAGCTCACACCCGGTCCCCCACCCCCACCCCTCGCACAAAGAACTCTGGTTAATTACTGCCCAGTTCAAGTGGCCAGAAACCTGCCCTCAGACTGGGAAGATGCAGGACGAACTCAACACAGGACTAGTCCAGGGACAGAAAGTCACAGCGCGTGCACTTTATTGAGTCCACCATGGACAGATATGTGAGTGTCACATTTGCATATGTATGGAGCAAATGGGCAGGACTAAGTCTAGGGTTTGGGGCAAGGAAACACATAGCAAGCCTGGGAGGCCCCAGAATCTGTTATCTACTGTGAGATGCTGCAAGACATCTCACATCATCTAGTGGCATAGACAATGATGACGACGATGGCCATGAGGACGGTGAAGAACAGGGAGCTGATGTTCAGGCACCTGGCGGTGGAGGCGAAGGCCTGGGCCCCAGTCGTATCACCCACCATCTTCCTGTCCCTAGACTGGAAGAGACCAGATGGTCAGTGGCCCTGGAGCTGGCCAACGGAAAGACAAGAACCGACTCACTCGGTTCCCCATCACCTTCCTAGCCCACTGTGTTCCTCTTAATCTTTAGGCCAGGGACCTTCTTCCACTTACCACACTCACCACTACCCAGAAACAGCCAGCACTAGCCTCTCACTCTACTGTTTCCTGCTAGTTCCTAGTGAACTTTCCACCCAGCCAGGAGTGCTAATCTTCAGGGTTAAGGAACATTCCAGGGGGCTAGAGAGAGGGTTCAGCGGTTATGAGCACTGACTGCTCTTCCAAGAGGTCCTCTCACACAGGAGATAATGGATGTCGGCCTCGAGGCTCAAAAGTTAGGGGTTTATATAGGAAGGGAGTGGGGGTAGGGGAAGAATTGGCACAGTTACACACAAATGGCAATTTAAACATCTGAGAGCAGTATGTGATAGTAACTCTAAAGGGAGGGTGTTTATCTTGGTCGGCAGGACATCGGCTAAGCTCAAACCATATCAGCAGGTGGCCCATTTCTCATCTGAGCTTGTCATGGGAGATTGTCCTTGCGTGCCTTTCTTGTCTCAATGGCTAGTTGGTTCCTGGGATGACTTTACAGCCTTTGTTCTTTTATTATTATTATAAGTAAGTACACTGTAGCTGTCTTCAGACACTCCAGAAGAGGGCATCAGATTTTGTTACGGATGGTTGTGAGCCACCATGTGGTTGTCGGGATTTGAACTCAAGACCTTTGGAAGAGCAGTCGGTGCTCTTATCTGCTGAGGCATCTCTCCAGCCCCCCAGCCTTTGTTCTTTGCTCTAAGCCCAAAAAGCCCTCCTAACTAGCAAGCCGCAAGAGTCATGGACCTTGAATAAACTTTCTGGCTAGGGCTTTGAAGTCTTGAATTTAGCTTTCTTTCTTTCAAGTTCAAATCTCAGCAACCACATGGTGGCTCACAACTATCTATAATGAGATCTGATGCCTTCTTCTGGTGTGTCTGAAGACAGTTACAGTGTACTTATAATAAAGTAAGTACTTAATAAATAATTATAAGTACTTATAATAAAGTAAAACTTAAAATAAATCTTTTTTAAAGGGGGGGGGCCATTCCAAGAATCAGGAAGTAAGGAGACTTCCTTCAAACTCTAGGCTATGATGAAGATAGCTTGACCCACGGATCCCCAGGCACCTCCCGGGATTCCCTCAACACATACATACACATACACACACACACACACACAAAAGGATGCATATATAGGTACAGGCTCCCCCATCCACACCATCCTCCGCCACACACACACACACACACACACACACACACCCCAGGTACCATCTGGGTAAGTCAAGGTTGAGGCCCATACAATACCTTCACAGAGTAGGCATAGGCTATGAAACCTAGGCAGCAGAAGTTCATGAAGAGTGTATTGAACAGGGACCAGACCACATGGTCAGGCGTGGTGATCTCAGGCATGTTGATTGTGGTGGCTGTCGCAGAAGTTGAGATGTGGGGTGACCCCAGTACAACCACCTCTTGCTGCTCCTTAGGCATCTCTTGGCTTTTGAAGCTGAAGAGTTGAGAATAAGGAAGGAATGAGAAGGCCGTTCGTTCAGGCTGAGAAGTCCGGAGCCTGCTGCGAGGTGGGCGGGCCTTTTTTCTCCAGCGGGATCTGTTTCTCAGAAACCTACTTCCTTATGTTTACAATTTGGTGTGCTTTTTAGGGGCTGCGCGCAGTTAAGGGCAAATAATGGTTTCAAGTTACCATTAGGGTGTGGGCAGGGAGAGCCACTCCCACCCCTTTTCAAGCTGTCCAAATCCCCAGAGGCTGGGGTTTGAAGCTGTGAGGCAGCTCACCCCCTCCACTGGGAAGAAGAGGTGATTGCAGTGTTCTCCAGTGCATAGGTTACAGTAAGCAGAAGGGAACAACAAGGTCGCTGCGTTTTTTGCTTTGAGGAGAGATGACGTTTTGCACATTCTTTAGCTCCCTTTGTTGTGACTGAGAACAGGAACACACAACCTGTCATGGACTCTAACATCCACCCTCTGTACAGACAGGGCCGAGAGCTCAGGATTCTACATTTTTAGTTTATTTGCTTTTGCCTTTGTAAGAGACTCATTCTAGAAGCTGAAGCTGAGAGAAAAACAAAGGTCTATATGACGGAAATTCTCCAGAGATAACTACCCCAAATCCTGACGCGAACTGCTATGTGTCCTAAGAAGGGGATTTTATTAGAATAACTTACAGGTGTGGTCCGAGGAGCCCTAAAATGACTGTCTCCTGATGGAAAGGCCTAGGATCCAGGCGTTGTCCACAAGACTAAAGTCAGCTGTGTCGATGTGGTGCTAGAGTCCCAGGGAGATTCTACAGATGTTCGATGGGATCCTGAGGAAGTAGGTTCTAATATCTCTGGAACAGGAGAGAGAAACTGGCCAGCAAGAGGGTAAGCAGGCAAAACCATTCTTCTTCCATGTCCTTTTATGTGGGGGTGCCACCAGAAGGTGTGGCCCACATTTAGGGTGGCTTTTCTGACCTCAAATAATCCAACCAGGAAAAACAAAAAAGCAAAGCAAAAAAAAAAAAAAAAAAAAAAAAAACCGCCCTGCTCTCCCAGGTGTGCCCAGGTGTGCCCAGGTGTGCCCAGATGCTTGTGTTACAGTTGATTTTAGATGAAGTCAAGTTGCTAAGCAACATTAGCCATCACAGCATATGAATATACTGGCATTATCAAGACTGCCCCATGGTCTGAAGTCCTCACTATGTGCTCCATGCCATCCCTTTGCCTCCTTAACGTACTTAAAAACCAGGAAGCCACAGAGCTGTGCCTCTCCTTTATCCTTCCAAACCTCCCCACCTCTTCCCTTTTTCTTCTGTAGTAAAAGCCCCTAATAAAAAACCTTGCCTGTGGGGGCTGGTGAGATGGCTCAGAGGGTAAGAGCACTGACTGCTCTTCCGAAGGTCCTGAGTTCAAATCCCAGCAACCACATGGTGGCTCACAACCACCTGTAATGAGATCTGATGCCCTCTTCTGGTGTGTCTGAAGACAGCTACAGTGTACTTACACATAATAAGTAAATCTTTAAACAACAACAACAAACCCAAAACCTTGTCTGGGAATTTGCTTTGTCTACTTCTAGATCTGAAGCTCCTGGGGTTTGCAGCCATCTGGCTTAAACTTTTCCAAGCCATTAGCGCTTAATTTCACTCACAGTTGGCATTTCAGAGGACAGAGATGAGAGTAGATTTAATATCACCTTCTGGGAAGTCATACCTACATAAAAGCTGCAGAGGAGGACAGCCAGATATCTAGAAGAAACCGCTGAAAGCCTTTAGGTAATGAAACGTGCTATGGAGGACAGCAGAGTGGCCAGGCCAGGCCAGAGAAGGGAGAGGCAGCAGGAGGCAAAGCAGCTGGCAGAACTCTCCAGGAGTTGCCTTGACTGATTGACACCCCTCCAGTCCCCCCCCCCCCCAGGCAATGCCATTACCTTTGTTTGGGTTTGATTGTGTATCAAGAATGAGGAGCCAAAGGCACAGGGATAAAGGTGTTTACCAGATTAGAATCTAGATAAAAAGATTTATTTATTTATTTTCTTAGGTTTTTCGAGACAGGGTTTCTCTGTGTAGCCCAGGCTGTCCTGGAACTCACTTTGTAGACCTGGAACTCACTTTGTAGACCAGGCTGGCCTCGAAATCAGAAATTTGCCTGCCTCTGCCTCCCGAGTGCTGGGATTAAAGGTGTGCGCCACCACCGCACCGGTGTCAGGCGGCTCGGCACAATCTGCATGTCCAGCTCCTGAGGGTCTGATGCTCTCTTCTGACCTCCTTGAGTACTGCACTCATGTGTACACTCTGTGCCCCAAATACACATATATACATAATTAAAAATAAAAATAGAAGCCGGGCATGGTGGCGCACACCTTTAATCCCAACACTCGGGAGGCAGAGGCAGGTGGATTTCTGAGTTCGAGGCCAGCCTGGTCTACAAAGTGAGTTCCAGGACAGCCAAGGCTACACAGAGAAACCCTGTCTCGAAGAAAAAAAAAAAAAAAAAAAACCAAAAAAAAAAAAAAAAAAGAAAAAGAAAAATAGAATCTTTAAGCCTGGAGAGATGCTCAGGGGTTAAGAGTACTGGCTGCTCTTCCAGAATCTGGTTTGAAGTCCCAGTATACACATGACTTCTGTATATAGTTTCAGTTCCATGAGATCTAACACATTTCTGGCCCTTGTGTGTACCAGGAATATGTGTGTTACATAGATCATGTGCAGGCAAGACACTCATTTTCATAAAATTTTTAAAAAGTTTAAAAATTAAAAAAACAATTAAAAAAAAAAAAGCTGGGTAGTGGTGGTGCACACCTTTAATCCCAGCACTTGGGAGGCAGAGGCAGGCAGATTTCTGAGTTCAAGGCCAGCCTGGTCACAGAGTGAGTTCCAGGACAGCCAGGGCTACACAGAGAAACACTGTCTCGAAAAAATAAAATATATAAAAAATATAAATAAATAAATAAATAAAACTTGTTAAAAAATAAGTAATTTTAAAAATAAAGTAATGTTTTAAGGAAAAAAATGTACTCCAAAAATATTGCAAAAACACAGCAGGTAAATTCTTGGAGGCTTATCCCCAAAAGACAGTGGGGGTAATACATTCCTAACTCTCCTAACCGTTGACGAAGCGATGGAGGGGTGGTAATGGTACTTCAGACAATGAATCCACAGGCATCCTGGGGACTCTTTCTTTCACTCGTCCTCTTTGCCTCTGCATCAGCTTCCACGCTCCGCCATTCCTTGCTGCTGTTGCTGCTGCTGCTGCTGCTTTCCAGAGGAGGAGGGAACAGAGGATGTGACTGATGTCAGTTATGCCTGCCATGTCCCCTTCAACCCCATCAGACATCTTGATCTGAGAGAACTATGGGTAACCAAGCTTTTACTTTCTCCCTCACAACTGATATGTGGTAACTTGAATTTCTGGGTATCCTTTAGAGGGACAATGCCCAGCAGGAGACACCCCACTCTAAGGCACTTCACAGCCATGTTAATACATGAAGACATTACCTCACCTCTGAAAGCATCAGGGGGTAGTATCCTTGCCTTCTATGGATGCCTCTTAGGTGAACACAGATGGATCCTGCTCTGTTTCCTTAACTCACCCGAGGGATGCGATAACTGATCTAGATTTGATCTTCAGATCCCCACCTGTGACAGGGATGTCATTTATACCGTATTGGGTGGGGTGTTTTTTGTTTGTTCGTTTGTTTTCTTTTGTTTGTTTTTTAAACAAAAATCTCAATTGTTCAGTTTTACCAATAAAGACTCAGGAGCCAGCTGCTGGGGTGAAAGCCTGCTAGCTCAGAGAGGCAGAGAAAACACCCAACTGACCTTCCTCCTCAGCCAACGTCCCAAAAGAGCCTGCTCTTTCCTCACATCTCAACAACAACAACAACAACAAGCAAAAAAATACCAACAACAAACAAAAAACACCCCCCCCCAAGCCCCTCAAACTGAATGTCCCTCCCTTCTACTTGCCATGCATCTATTTGTCCTCCTGACTTTCTCTTGATCTGTTTTCCCCCCTCTGCTCACATCCTGTCAATTGTCTGTCAATTGTTTGGGTCAACAAATGCCTGTTGACCCATGATTGATGTTATTCAATCCTGTTTATAATATTCAAGCAGAAAGCTATTGGATTAAAGGTGTGTGTGAAGGCTGAGTCACACCACAAACTTGAAACAGAGTTTTCCAGGAAACAACACAATCTCCGGGTTCACAGTGCGGAACAAATATTCTGCCACAGCTGGGTTCTCTGACACTCCCCCGCTATGGCTGCCATGATGACTCTACCTTTGGACACCTTCCGGCTCGTCTATGCCAACCATCCCTGCACCCGACAATTCTACTCCTGCACACACACCCCCACCCCCACCCCCCACCCCCGCAGAACTCTTTCCAGCTGCACACACACATTCTCTCACACACACTTGTTTGGGATGTTCACCTTAGGTAACTCCAGGAACAAGTAAGATCATTATTCCCCCTTCTTTTCTTTTTTCTTTTCTTTCTTTTTTTTTTTTTTAAAGATTTATTTATTTATTATATGTAAGTACACTGTAGCTGTCTTCAGACACTCCAGAAGAGGGTGCCAGATCTCGTTACAGATGGTTGTGAGCCACCATGTGGTTGCTGGGATTTGAACTCTGGACCTTCGGAAGAGCAGTCGGGTGCTCTTACCCACTGAGCCATCTCACCAGCCCTGGCGTTTTCTCTATACCTCTTCTGTCCTAATACAGGCTCCAGCCTGCCATCACTGGTTCCAGTTGCAAGTGCTCTGTTCGTGTTGCACTACTTACTGTACGTCTCTTTCTCTTTTCTTCCCATTTGGCCATCTAGGCAAAAGCTGCTTGTTGTACCCCAGTTCTTCGGGGGTGGGAGGTGGGGGGTGGGGGTGGGGAGAGACAGAAGACTTTTGTATTTAAGTTATAATTAACATTTAAAAAAATTTGGCACTCTGTATTTTTCTGTCCCGACTTTGTCACTAAGTTCTAAGTTCACCATTTGAGGTCACTGGAAACTTATCTTGGCCATCTCTTGCTTTAGTGTAACAGAGTCTTGGGGGGTCAAATAGGGAAACACATCCAAGTACCTTAGAGGGCCTGGTGGCGCACGCCTTAATCCCAGCACTCGGGAGGCAGAGGCAGGCGGATTTCTGAGTTCGAGGCCAGCCTGGTCTACAGAGTGAGTTCCAGGACAGCCAGGGCTACACAGAGAAACCCTGTCTCGAAAAACAAAAACAAGAACCAAAACAACAAAAAAACTTAAAGAAAAAAAAATCCAGCTGCAGCAATGCCTGCCTAGAACCTACTACGGGTAAGACCTGTACAGCTGAACTGTGTGGAAAGGTAATTAGGTTTTTACATTGTTATGGCAATCTAGATGGGGGAGGGGTAATGGGGCTGGGGGAGACCCTTAGACCCAATTCAGATTGTAATTAGCCAAATTCCTTAAAGGGGCTGGCAGGGCCACTGTCTCCAGCCAAATCAGAGAGGTGTCGCCTGGAGGCTGGTGAGGAAAGGGCTTTTAAAGGCAAAAACCACAAGAAGTCCTTGGGCATCTGCACAAACAAGTTACAGAAACCAAAGAGCTGTTCACCTCTGACAAGACATCTGCCTTAGTGGGTTACAAAAGCCTAAATCAATAGTTAGGCGTAGTTTATGACAAAGCAGATGGTCGTGGTGACACATTTCTGGGTGGGGACCAAGGACTTAGGGTTGCTGGGACTTATGTTTCAGAAACTGAGTCAGAGACAAGTGGTGATTAGGTATGAACTAGCACAAAATGACTCCCTCCAACATCACACTGTATCGTGAGTGCAACTTAGATTCCACTCTTTCAGTCAATTGTAAATTTGCTTATGTTGCTCTGTCTCATGATAAGATGGATTTCTGCATGGTAAAATAAGAGTCTGTCCTAAGGCAAAATAACCAGATTTTGTTTTTCTTTCCAAAAAGAGAAAAAAGTGAAGGCGTGGACAAAACTTGCAATCTGAAGCTTTCTGTAGATGATGAAACTTTTAAAAATATATATGATCTTCACAATTCCGGAGACTCAAACTCAGTGCACTGGTCTAAAACAAAAAAAATCTTGTTTTCCATTTAAAACAATTGGGGCCGGGCGGTGGTGGCACACGCCTTTAATCCCAGCACTCGGGAGGCAGAGGCAGGCGGATTTCTGAGTTCGAGGCCAGCCTGGTCTACAAAGTGAGTTCCAGGACAGCCAGGACTATACAGAGAAACCCTGTCTCGAAAAACCAAAAAAAAAAAAAAAAAAACAATTGGGGTTCTTGAAAATATCGATTTGCTCTTGGTGACATAATGATTGTGTTTTCTGCTAAGCCTGTCAGAAGTTGAAGTACTTGTAAAATTGAATAGTAACAAAACCAGAACTTACTTTTAAAGTTGCGTTATTATCTAAGCTTTGTCTGTTACATGAAAATTAAAATTGATTACTTTCTCTTTATGACCGCTAAAGCCATCCTTCTGGGTGTTCAACCAACAAAACATATATATATAGGCCAAAGCAAATTAGGATATGGGGACAAAAATGGACCACTAAAGGTCAGCCAGGGCCAAGGGGACAATGGGAGCCCTGTAAAGGGGCCCTGCAACTCTGGTAAAGTCACTTATGGTCTCATTCAGAAAGGCCATAGGAGCCCCGGGGGTCGCACGCACTGTAGCTCATGTACCTACTGTGAAGCCATTGGAGGGGCAAAGGTCTTCTTTGTATTGAAGGAAACTCACACAGTCAGCAAGCCCCTGACCCATGACCACAGATGGCACACAGGCAAATGAAGGCTGAAAGGGCATCCTCGTAGGTCCCTAGCATAACTCCACAGAGTCTTAACTGACTACAGTACAAGGTTAATTTTTTACTATTC
Organism: Mus caroli; assembly: GCF_978045245.1. NCBI lineage: Eukaryota > Metazoa > Chordata > Mammalia > Rodentia > Muridae > Mus > Mus caroli. The sequence continues at coordinate 4,411,880 of NW_028227263.1, forward strand.
CCCCCATTTTGACTTTATTTATTTATTTATTTATTTATTTATTTATTTAGATTTTTTGGGAGGGTCTTTTTATGTCAGTGGTTCTCAACCTGTGGGTTGTGACCCCTTGGGGAGACAAATGAACCTTTCACAAAGGGTCTCCTAAGGCCATCTTCACATCAGATATTTACATTACAATTCATAAGTAGGAAAATTATTGTTATGAAATTGCAATAAAAATAATTTTATGGTTGGGTATTACCACAACATGAGAAACTGTATAAAGAGTTGTAGCATTTGAGAACCCCTGTTTTATGTAGACCTGGCTGTCCTGGAATTCAATATGTAGAGCAGGCTAGCCTCGAACTCATAGACATCTGTCTTCTTCTGCCTCCCCAGGGCTGAGATTAAAAGTGCCACCACACCTAGCCCTTGCTTGGCTTTTAAAGCCCTAGATGGGGAGTATAAGAAATCAAAATAATCCATAATATTGTATAAAAATGTATCAGCTATTGCCCAGATGTCTCATCATGAATTGGTTTAGACAGGGAACCTTATTCAGATGAACTTTTTAGCCAATCTGAAAGGCTTCCAGGTGTTCTTAACTGTTAAACTGTAGGGTATTACTAAATTCACCTATTGTGATAAGATTCAACTTTCCAACAAGCAATCAAAGTAAAAGACAAGGGGGGCATGGTGGCACACGCCTTTGATCCCAGCACTCGGGAGGCAGAGGCAGGCGGATTTCTGAGTTCGAGGCCAGCCTGGTCTACAAAGTGAGTTCCAGGACAGCCAGGGCTATACAGAGAAACCCTGTCTCGAAAAACCGGGAAAAAAAAAAAAAAAAAAAAGAACATTGGGGCTGGAGAGATGACTCAGTGGTTAAGAGCAATGACTGTTCTTCCAGAGGTCTTGAGTTCAATTCCCAGCAATCACCCATCTGTTTTGTGTTTGTTTTGTTTTGTTTTTTTCAAGACAGGGTTTCTCTGTGTAGCCCTGGCTGTCCTGGAACTCACTCTGTAGACCAGGCTGGCCTCAAACTCAGAAATCCACCTGCCTCTGCCTCCTGAGTGCTGGAATTAAAGGCGTGTGCCACCACGCCTGGCAAGATTGTCTTAGTTAGAGTTTCTATTGCTAGAGTCAAACACCCATGCCCAAAAGCAATTGGGTGAGGGAAGGGTTTATTTCACTTGCAGGAGTCAGGACAGGAACTTAAGGCAGGAAGCTGAAGGCAAGAGCTGATGCAGAGGCCATGGAGGAGGGCTGCTTGCTGGCTAGCTCCCCAAGGCTTGCTCAGCCTGCTATCTTATACCCTCTAGGCCCACCTTCTCAGGGGTGACAGTGACCACAATGAACTGGGTCCTTCCATATCAATCATCAACCAAGAAAGCGCCTCACAGGCTCATCCACCCGCCAATCTTATGCAAGCATTTTTTAAAAAATTTTTTTCCTTCTTTGCAGATAACCCTAGCTTGTTTCAAATTGATATTAAAGACTAGTCAGCACAGAGGCATAGAGAAATGTCTCTCTTAAACCAGAGTAAACATCAAAACCCTGGAGTATCTTAACCAAAATATAGTACAGACCTGGGTAGCTTTTCTAAGAAGGTTTAAACTCTCTTACCTCCTATAAATTCTTTCTTGTTACTTTAATTAGGCTCTGCCTTTTGTCCCCTGCTTAATTAGCATCCGGTGATTGGTTTCTTTCATAAGCAGAGCCTCTCCAGCTATTGGGAGGAGTCAGGGAACAATAGTTTTTTTTTTTTTTTGAGATGCTTGGGGCTGACTGTAAATCCTAATCTAAGTCGGTTGGGTTCCCTGAGGAGTGTATTGTGGCTGTGGGTGTGTGGGGTTGGAAGGCAAACTGTTTTGATTGTTCCCACCCAAACTGACGGAATATTCCTGGTTTTGTTTTAAAATGGGTCTTGCCTCTGGTAATAGTCAAGCTGGAGTATAAACTAGGTTGGAGTCAAGATGTTGAATATTAAGGCAGCACCCCAGGGGCATCTTTTCTCATTTTCTCTTTAGATTGCTGCAAGGTCATAGATCACACGGAAGCCCGTGTAAATTTTAAGTCACTCCTGCCCCCAGCTGGAGAACTCTCGTCAGAACAATGAATTCCGCTTTTAGAGGCTAACTTGGAATTAATTTTCAGCCTCTGTGACCTCAGTGAGTCTCCCTTCAGCATACCCTGAAAGCCTCTGTCCTGTCCTGTCCTGATCAAACTGCTACCATCTGGGAGCCCTGCAGCCTTGGGCTGGGAAAGTGTGGAATCTTATAGGTGTGACCCAGCAGGCAAAGCTTTGCGCTTTATACACAGGAGTGTCCTAGAGAAGCCTCAGGGTTGGGATCTGGCAGAGGGAGCAGAATGAAAAGTTCGATAAATCTTATAGCTAGTGCTGAAGTTTGTTGAGAGCCTGGCATGTAGCAGAATTTTAGCAGAGCTCTCCTATCTAGGCTCTGTCTGAGGTAGGCTTTTGTCAGTGATGGTTATCTGAGATTTTATGGGGTGGTTCCGTTGAAGGATTCTCAGGACCTTTGCAATAACTTGGTATCCAGACACTCCAGGCAAAACCAGAGAATTGTTTAAGGTGAAGGTTCTCTCAAAACAACTCCTAGATCAGATAAGAAGTTTTGGTGTGGAGAAATTGACTTGCTAAAGGTGTCTTTTTGTGTAACAATCAAGAGGCTCTGCAAAAAGGGTCTGAATTTCAGTCCCCGAGAGGCCGATTCCCCAGCTGGCTACCGAGAAGCCTAAATTCATCCTGTAGTTCTGTCTTTGATCAATCGCCTCGTGTAATCCAGAGCACTAACACTGGTACTTGTTGATTCTATGTTCTGAGACTTAGCCGTGGAAGGTCTTCAAGTTGAGACCTTAAAGGGCAGAATGTCATTGGAGGCTCTTGATCTAGTTTTTGTCCAATAGCTGGAGAGGCTTGTCTTATAAAATGTACAATCTTCAAAGCTCCCCATCCGGCCCTGCCACGGAAGCTAGCCTGGCTATAAAGGCATTCTGAGGGTGAGACTCTTAGTTCCTGAATGGTGCTAAAGCTCAGATATGAGACTTTTCTAGGTTAGGTCAATGCCACAGTGAGACTTTTGAGTTCTTTAATGAAGGTGGGAGAGATCCTAGCTAAATTAGCCTATTTGGATTGGATTTGGGAAAGATCAGTGTCTTAGTTACTGTTCTATTGCTGTGAAAAGACACCATGACCAAGGCAACGCTCAGAAAAGAAAACATTTAATTAGAAGAAGTTTGCTTACAGTCGTAGAGAGTTAGCCCATGATCATCATGGCAGAAAGAAGGCAGACATGGTATTGAAGCTATAGCTGGAAAGCTTAACATTGTGATCCACACACAACACACAGACACACATACGGGGCAGGGGAGAGGGGGAGACACACACACACACACAGAGATAGAGAGAGATAGAGAGAGAGATTGGGCCTGATATGAGCTTTTGAAACCTCGAGAGAGAGAGAGAGAGAGAGAGAGAGAGAGAGAGAGAGAGAGAGAGAGAGAGAGATTGGGCCTGATATGAGCTTTTGAAACCTCAAAGCCCATCCCCAGTGACACATCTTCTCCAACAAGGCCACACCTCCCGATCCTTCCCAAACAGTTCTCCTAACTGGAGACCAAGCATCCAAAAGTGTGAGCCTATGGTGTACTTTCATTCAAAAGTGAGATTCACTCAGAGATGAGACAGAGAGGACATGCACAGGGCTCACTAGGAACAGAGCCATACCTTATCACCTCTGACTTTTCCCCTAAAATGATTTTCATCTCACACACACACACACACACAAAACCAAGAACAACCCCCCGCCCCACCACCAAACCAAACCATAACAAAAACACCTTACCCCATCCTCTTTCCCTTTAGCCCCTGGAGGCTGCTCACCTACTTCTGACCTGAGAGCTGTTCATAAGGCTTATTCAGGTTTAGCATCTATCAGAGCTTTCTTTTTTCATTTGCCAGTTAATAGACATCTAACCTCTGTCTGTTGCCTGTCGTTAGGAATGCTGCTGTAGACATGAGATACAGGCATACAGGATACGTATAGACATGTGTTCGTTCTCTCACACACGAGAAGTGGGATTCTGGGTAGTTTCGATCTGCCCACTGCCTGCAAAGCCTGCAGCATCAGTGGTGTGGTTTCTTTGCTTCTAAACTACAGTGGTTCCTAAGGGGTATGAGCAGTGTGCCGCTGGGGCTTTGATCTGCATTTTGCTAATGAGCAAGAATGCTGAGCCTGTTACCCATTGTGTCTCTTCTAGGAGAAATGTTAATTCCCCCTTTCGTTCATTTTTTTTTTTTAAATTTTTACTTACTACTTTTTATTCATTTATTTAAGACAAGATCTCGTATGGCCCAGGCTGGACCTTGAACTGATTCTCCTGCTGACATTTCCCAAGTGCTGGGATTACAGACATGTGACCTGCTCCAGCTTTTGAGGCTCTGATCGACAGTGATGGTTGTACATCTAGAGGTGAACAGGGGCTCTGGAGTTAGGCTAACTGATCTCCTCCTTGCTCCATTCTGCCCTGTAGGATGAAATTTGGATGCTGGGGATGGGGATGGGAGGTTACTGAATGGGTTCAAGTGTCAAAGGATTTGTGTCCTTCACCACCGGGGAACGTCCCTTGTTTCTGAGACGCTCAGCTCCCTCACTGCTTCTGCCGGGAAAGACATGGAGTTCCCTGTGTTGCCGTACTCCTACAGGCTTCATTTTAGCAATGGCTGTTTCGCAACTGGCAGGAAAACATCTGCCTTCCATAAGCTCCCGGGCTGCAGCCAAGTGACTGGAATTTTCCTTCCCTAGCTAGCCAGGAGCATCCAGGCCCTGTGCTGGAAGGCTCCTCCTTCCCCAACTGACAGCCAAAGAAACATTGAGTTGCAGATCTCCCCAGCCCCCACCTGTAACAGATTAGTTTAGGGGTGTGTGTGCTTGGGGTTTTTTAGAGGAGGCCCTCACAGTGAGGCTGGGTTAGGGGTGTACCAGGGGTGTGAGAGCAGGGGGCTGGGGAGACTAGATCTGGGGGAAGTTCTAGTATGCCTACTGTAAGCAGGACGTGGAGACCTTCAGACAAGTTTTAGCCCTGGGACAAGTCTTGACCCCTGGAAGTTTATTCAGAGGTACCTTAACAGTCAACTAGTCCTGAAGTAATTTGATACTCAAGGCCTAAGTACCGCCCACTTCAGTATCCAGCCAATTCCCCACAGTAAGGCCCTCTGGAGACTAACCCACCAACAGGAAAAGGAAATTGCTAGAGAAAGGGCGGGTCTACAGAACCAGGATAGCAGCAGCCATCCTCCAGACGGGGCGATTGTTCCAGAGTCAGTACCATGAGCCACAATTCTCAAGCCTTCTTGCCCACCAATGCCGGACTTCCTCCAAGCTATGAGACAATCAAAGAGGAGTACGGGGTGACTGAGCTGGGGGAACCCAACAACTCAGCTGTTGTGAGGACCACCGTGATCAACATGCCCAGAGAGGTGTCGGTGCCTGACCATGTGGTCTGGTCCCTGTTCAATACACTCTTCTTCAACGCCTGCTGCCTGGGCTTCATTGCCTATGCCTACTCTGTGAAGGTGAGTGTGCTAGAGGGGGTGGGAGGGGATGGTGGTGTAAGAAGGTGTGTGTGAGCCTGAAGCTCCATCTACTCAGATGGCACCAAGGTGTGAGTGTGGGGTCCTTTCTGTAAGAAAGTGTGTGTGCACCCTTCCTCTGTGTGTGTGTGTGTGTGTGTGTGCGTGCGCGCTGTCTGTCTGTCTCTGGTGTTGGAGACTTTCTGATAGTCACAGGATGAAACTGCCTGGGGACTCTGGGGCCAGACTTTCCCCACCCCTTCACCCTTTAGACTGGGGCCTTAATCTGTGTGGAAAGTGGGGTATGCAGCGAATGCTGGAGTCTACTGTATAGTTTGTGTTTGTGTGTGTGTGTGAAAAGAGGGGAGGGTTTCCTGACGGGAGGAAGTGAGACAGTGGGCAGGGAGCATTGGGGAAATGGAGCCAGAGCACCTGGCTCTCAGCTGGCCAGCTCCAGGGCTCCTTACATCTAATTTCCTTCAGTCTAGGGACAGGAAGATGGTGGGCGATGTGATTGGAGCCCAGGCCTACGCCTCCACTGCCAAGTGCCTGAATATCAGCTCCCTGATCTTCAGCATCCTTATGGTCATTATCTGCATCATTATTTTCTCTACCACCTCTGTGGTAGTCTTTCAGTCGTTTGCACAAAGAACACCCCATTCTGGATTCTAGCTGCCCTGTGCTTCACGGTCCACATCTGCCCCGCCCCCCGCCCCGCCCCCAGGCTCAACCCTCGACCCTTTACCCTACGCATAAGCAAATGTTACCTTCACCTATCTGTCCACAGTGGATTCAATAAAGTGCACGGGGTGGCAACTCTGGCTGTGACTCACTGTTCTCTGGTTCTGTACCGAGCTCACCCTGCATCCTTTTTGTCTGAGGAGAGCAAGCGTCCTTAACTTGTCAGGCTTCTGGTCTCCAGATATGGGCAGCAGCCAACCTGTGGTTTTTTGCCTGATCCAGGCAGAGGGGATCCGAGGATCATCAAACGCTGAGGCCATGCTCCCGGGGGTCCCTGGAAGGGTGCAGAACTTTGGGCAAAGGAGGCTCCGGTCTAGGAGTGAAAGACACCCGGAGTCCTTTACTTTTAGGGAAAAGAAATCCTAGCCAAGATGTGTCCTCATTTTGTGGTGGCCTCTTGGATATGACTTCAGGCTCCTGAGCTGGCCCGCACACAAAAGTTGGGTGCTGTGAAGTTTGCTGCCCTCACTGTTTACTTCCCCACACTCAGGCTTATGAAGGTTTCTCGTAGGAGGACCTAACTGACAGTTCTGCTGGCCTCACAGCTCCCAGGTTCCACCTCTCCTGGGGGTGAGGCTGTCTGCCTGGGCACCCCGCTAACATGCCGTGCATCCCTGGAGTTTCTTCTAAAGGATACTTCTTTCTGCTTACCCAAGGCTGGCACCAAAAAGTCAGACTGGGCTTCCAGTGTCTGCAGGATTTGGGTCCTGTCCAAATGCTCCTTGCTCCCCTAACCACCATGATGATTTGAATGTATCTAAAATCCTGGGCGTGGCACAGTGATCCCTACCGTAGAGGTGCAGGTGAAGGCCCTGTGCGGCTTCAGCAAGGGGAAGGCCTGTGGTGTTTGTTTTTTATTAGAAGTATGGTTTTTAACAGGAAGTAAGAGCAGCTGCCAGGAAGGGGGTCAGCTTCTTTCTATGTCATGCCAGTTTGGGGAGTTCCTTTAATCTTTTAGAAATCTCAACGTGCTTTTGACATAAGAGAATTTCCCAAATTGTAGGCAGAAGTTGGAGCTTATTCAAAATAGTGCCCATGGTAAAATATAAAGCACACCCAGGAGTAGGAGTGTGGGCTTCTGAGGGGTCACTGCTAAGTGTTTTAGGGATGACTGTATATAGGATTTGGGGAAGCATTTTAGAATCTCATTGCTTAACAGGGTGCTAAGAAACTATTCTCTCCTCGTTCCGTAGCCGAGGCTATAGAGTGACTGCAGGGACTTTGGATGGGGACCACCCTGATAAGGGAAAACCAGGAGCTGCTTGGGCTTTGCAGAGAGTCTCTGGTGAGATCTCTAGAAAATGGCAGGTTTCAGAAAATGTTAATTATGTTGGGATTCTTGATTCCGAGTTGGTGAGAGTTTCCAGGAGGAGGGGTGCTTTTCATTCTCATGGATGCACGCATGGCAGGAAGGGACCAGGGGAACTGGGTGGTGGATCAGCAGGAAGACTTAGGACAGGCTGTGCATTCGGACGGAGGGTTACAGTCCACAGGAAGGAATTAAACAGAACATGACCTCAAGACCTTCCTGAAGCCTCGGGAACCTCTTGGGAAGAGAACTCATCTGCTATTATCCTAATACCCTGGGTGTCCAGAGGCCTAGGAACTTTATTGGGCCCAGGGCAGTTCCTCCACCATGAGGAAGAACAGATACTCGAGTTCGAGTTCAGGGATTCGGTCCTGAGACTTCGGGGTCTGTCCTATCTGTCACCATGTCACGAGTCTTGATATTTGGCTTCTGCAGTGGACCTAGAGCTGAGGATGTTGCTCTGCCAACCTGCTACTGGATGATTCTACAACCAGCCCCATAGAAGAGTGGGCAATGCTCAGGGGACAGAAAGCATGTCATGGGCCAGAGGATAGACAAGGACCAGGGTGTCATCAACTGCTTCTGAAGGTGCCAGGGCCCATCCATCTCTCAGGGCCAGCCCTGTTCTCATTCCCCAAGAGTCAGACAGGGTGCTCTAGAGCCTAGAAAATTTAGACACAGTGTATTCTTTTTTTTTTTTAAAGATTTATTTATTTACTATATGTAAGTACACTGTAGCTGTCTTCAGACACACCAGAAGAGGGCATCAGATCTCATTTCGGGTGGTTGTGAGCCACCATGTGGTTGCTGGGATTTGAACTCTGGACCTTCGGAAGAGCAGTCGGGTGCTCTTACCCACTGAGCCATCTCACCAGCCCTACACAGTGTATTCTTAAAGTAGACCTCAGTGCTCCCTTACTCTCACAATGGTTCCATCTGCCCCAAGCAGGAGGCCAGAAAATGGGTCCTCCTCCCCTCAGTCAGATAGCAACAGGACAGTGGTGGAGGTAACAGTAGAGGTTGATACACCACACTTAGAACCAGATGTGTTTTACAAAGTCTCACTGGACAGATGTGTAAGTGTAATATCTGTGATGCAGTAAGGGTCTAGGTGTCAGGGGGTGTCGCATCTGTGGAGCATCTGCTGCTGGTGAGTGAAGACTGGGGAGCTCTCAAGATACATGGCTGAGACCTCAGTGTTTCTAGGTTCTTGGCACCGTCAGGAACCGGAAGAGCACTGGGAAGAAGTTACACTTTGGGTAGAGGGATGTAATCAAAGGCTGGGAGGAGGCTTCTGGATAGTTTCAACTGCTGGGTTTTTGAAAATTTATATTCTCTCTCTCCTCCTCGTTCCCTCCCTCCCCCTCCTCCCTCATTCCCTTCCTCCCTCCCTCTCTTTCTCCCCCTCCTCTCTCTCTCCCTCTCTTTTAAGGCAGGGGTCTGGTCTAGAACTATGTGGACTACACTGGCCACAAACCCACAGAGATCCACATGCTCTGCCTCTGGGTAGTGGGATTAAAGGTGTGTGCCACCGTTCTTGGCCTATGGCTAAACCTTTATTGGGGGAAATGAATTGATTAGTCACGAGTTAAGGTGGGGTAATAGGAGGGAAATCCCTGAGATGTCAGGGTTTTGTTTTTTTTTTTTTTTTTTTTTTTTCTCCAGTACAGTCCCATCCCTCCTTTGTCCTCAGGCATAATGGGAGTGAGAGATTTTATAATTCTGAGGCTATGAAGATACGGTTATAATGAAGCAAAGGCTAGGTGGAGCTCATCTGCTTAGTCTGGGATGGTCATGTTTTCCTGAGTAGTCACATGTCCTGGGGGAAGCCAGGTCTGAGTTTGTCAGCCCCACCACGACAGCTTGCTCTTGTTCTCCTTGTGCCTTCTCTAACTCACCTCAAGAGGAAGCTAGGGCAGGACAGAGGGCAGACCTGTCCTCTGTAAGGAGGGCTGGGCAGATGGCTCAGCAGTTATGAGTATATGCTACTCTTACAGAGGACCCAGGTTGATTACTAGTATCCACTTCCGGTGGCTCACCTGTAACTGCAGCTCTAGAAATTCAACACTACCTCTGTGGGCATCTGCACTCATAGGTACATACACACCCCGCCCTCATATATATAATTAAAAATATAAAAATATTTTTAAAAAGAGGTCTCTGAGATTAACAGAAGGGGCAGAAACAGTACCTACACAGATGGTGAAGACCAAGGCACTGATGTATGGGCACTTAGTGCAGCAGGTATGGGTCTGGGCTCCAAATATTACCCATCTGTCCTCAGACTGGAGGAGATCAAATGACAAGGGGCCTTGGAAAAAGTCATCTGGGAGCCAGATGCTCTGACTAGGTCCCTGTCATCCTCCCTGCCCACTGCAGCCTCCTTACATCAGGTCAGGGGTCCTCCCTCCATGTTCATGTACCATCCCGAGGGCCCTGCACTGCTCGCTTGTTTATTGATCCGAGTGAGCGTGAGCAGGAGCGGCTGAGGGAGGCTGGGCAGTGGTGGTGTGAAGGAGGATTTAGCTCTTGCTCAGGATCTGAGCTGGGAAGACACTGAGGTCCCCTTTACGGAGGAGGCTCTTGGCATGCGAGCCTGGAGTTAGACTTCCTGCCGGACATGCATTGAGTTCTTGGCACATGCAAGTATCTGAGCCCTCAAGGAAACGATTCCACTCACATTTTTAGGACTGGGAAAGGCAGGACTAACAGCTAAGGAGACTGAAGAGGATCGACTTGCCCAGGAGCAGCAGAGTGCCCGTTACAGGGAGTGGGGAGGAGCCTCCTACAGTGTGCAGTGGGAAGGGGGCCAGTCTCCTTCATTATTCCTCTCTGCCTGCTGTCTTCTTCTTAGCCTTTATCTCTAGCAGTTACGTATCTGCGGACCCATTTATGCATGTCTGCAGGGGCTGTGGTCAAAGCCTAGAGTCTGAGTTCTGGCGGGAATATGCAGCTCTGATCCTGAGTGTGCCCTACCCCCAGCCTTGAGTAGGCTAAACCGACTCACAATGGTTTTACAGCCTAGCCTTGGCCTCACTCCATTTGCAATTTCCTACAGGAGTGGACTGCCCACTGAGCTAGCTCTGCAACATAATCCAGCTGAAACAAAGCATGGGGTCTGTGGGCTTTCCCTCTGTAAACGCAGTGATGAAAATTAAACTTGGAGACTTGATCAGAAACTTTGTCTTGGCTTCATCCTTCTCTCTCACCCCATTCCTTTTCATCTCCAGCCCCCCTCTCAGGTCACCCAGTTCACCCATGGCTGCTGGACAGCCACACCTGAGGAGAGAGTTCTGGCTGTTCCCTGAAACTGATGCAGCCCCATATTTTCTCAGCCCTAGTGTCCACCATGGAACTGTTTGCAGCCAGTGTCCTTGGGACAGCCTTTTGTGAAGTAGAGAGAGCAGGGGGACTCTGGTGGGTGGTCTACAGCCATTGCCCATGTGGCGCAGGGGCCTTTGATGGGGTCTTTTGAGAGGGGCGGGGGACGCTGGGGTGCAAGGGCGGGCCACTCTATTTGGCAGGCTGAGGCTGTAATTTGTGATATATATAGCGGGTGGAGCTGGCCAGCCAGGGAGGGTAGCAAGGGGCTATAAGCAGGCCTGGTGCTCAGAGAGAGGACAAGTCTCAGCTAGGAAGACACGGCGCTGGAACCCATGGACACTTCATATCCCCGTGAGGACCCCCGGGCTCCATCATCCCGCAAGGCTGATGCTGCAGCCCACACAGCCCTCTCCATGGGAACACCTGGCCCTACACCACGAGACCACATGCTCTGGTCTGTCTTTAGCACGATGTACCTGAATCTGTGCTGCCTTGGATTCCTGGCGCTGGTCCACTCTGTCAAGGTTGGCTTCAAGGCTTCTGGGATGGGAGAATGAGTGTGGCGTGGGGGGAGGTGATGTGGAGTCGGGGAAGGAGGGGGTAGTGTTCAAAAGAAAAGTATATGAGGGTGTCTGTTGGCATAGCCACAGTACTTCACCAAGTTTGGGGACTGTTAAGGGGTGTATGCACTGTTCACAGGAAAGGAAGGCCTGGCTATATAGTCTCCCTCAAAGGGCAAAGTCCTTAAAGGTTGCCCATAGAGGAATTCCCACTGTAGTTCCTGAATAGCACTGAGTTCTTGGTTTCCCATAGGACTCCTCTCCCACAGGAGGCTCTCAGAGGGTGCTGCTGACCCAGAATGGCCACTGAATCTCTATCTGCAGCCTTTATTTATGCTGAGACTATCTGGTTAGGACCCTGCCAAAGGCCAAACTGTGCCTGTGAAGGGACTAGGTCCAGCCCAGGGATATGTCTTCTCGAGCCAGAGTCCTCCTTCAAGATTTAGAGTTTAGCCTGTGCTCTACAGTTGCTCTGGGGGGAGGGGAGGTCCTCTAGACACCATGAACATGTTAACATCTTGGTTCTGGTGCTGCCCTGCAGGCCCGAGACCAGAAGATGGCTGGGAACCTGGAGGCTGCAAGGCAGTTTGGCTCCAAAGCCAAGTGCTACAACATCCTGGCTGCAATGTGGACATTGGTGCCCCCATTGCTGCTCCTGGGACTGGTGGTGACTGGCGCCTTGCACCTGTCCAAGCTAGCCAAAGACTCTGCAGCTTTCTTCAGCACCAAGTTTGATGAGGAGGACTATAACTAAGAGTTCCGAGCCTGTCCCTGAGCCGAGGACAACCATGTCAAGTCAGCTGTGCCCAACACCAGCTCCTGGGAGTTATAGCCTACTATAGCACCTCGATCCCTGCCCAGCTGTGACCTCAGAGGCCACCCTCTTGTCCACGAGGTGTATTCGATGCTGACCTGCTCAGATCCCTCAGACTTAACCTATAACCTAGAGGGTCCTCAGTGCCTGGCTTTGTCCCTTTCCCCACTTACCAGGCCGAGCCTCTGTTCACAATTAAAAGTGGCAGATTCCAGAAATGTGTGGGCTCTTCCTTTCCTGGTGGTAGTTGTGTAGGGAGCCCCAGCACCAACTCATCTGGCCAACCCCAGTCATCTTATTCTGTTAGCTTGGCTGTCCGACTGCTTTTGCTTAGCGGCCTGTGGCTTCTGGGGTGGAGGAGCCTAAGTATTTTAGGATGAAGTTCGGGAATGCAGGCCTTTGATTCCCACTGCCCTGTGGTTTGATGGGCTGTGTCCGAGAATATGTGAGGGTGTGCCCTGACTCCTCATCTGCCACAGTGGTCTTCTTGGACTGTGCGGAAGGCAGACAGGGGCCATTTCCTATGCGGGACTGGATACTGGACTCACAGAGGACAGCAACATGATCCACACAGACACACAGACATTTACAGCCTGCTTCCCTCATTTTCTTCCACTCACACATGGTCAGAGGCAGACAGGCAGTGGCACTAAGTGAATATTCTCAAGTCACTTCTCTTCTCTGTGTGTCACATGCCCTTGGCTTCCACGGAGGTCTCTGCCTAGCTGTCCGACTTAAGAGACTTTAGGCAGTCCTGCATCCTGTTCCATGCCTGTAGCCAACAGCCGACCTTGAGGAGTTCCGAGCTACTGACAGTGTTCTGAGCCAAGCCTAAGAGATAAGACCTTTTGCTGACCTGCGTGTGTTTGGGGCTGGGGAGGAAGCTACTGCGGGTTACTAGTCCTGTTATGGAGCAGAGACAAGGACAGTGTGCTTAGATAAAGATGGAGACAGTGTGCTGACTGTGAGCCCCTGGTCTAGTTCACGAGAAGGTCAACTCCTGCTGGCTACAGGGACTTGTGTGTTCCTGAGTAGATGTCCCCAAACACGGGATATTTTGCCAGACACCATCTATAATGAGGGATTGCCTGGTTTGTGCCCCCAGCCCTAAGAACAGCGTGTGGTTGAGTCAGTGAGGTGGAAGCAGCAGCTTCCCTTGCCCCAGACTGCTAGGCTAGACCCGATCAGCTGTGCCCAGCTCTGTCACCCTCCACGACCCCAGAAGCTTACCATACCACACGCACAGAAGTGACCACATACACACAGGTAGAACGCACACCCAGGTGCTGGGCTACCTCTATTGAGCGCAGTGCCACCAAGCAACCTGTCAATGCCCATGCCCAGTCCTGTCTTTGAGGCAACAGATGAGCATCCACTTCTGCCAGGGTAGCTCCTGGCCCAACATAAAGAAGGTGAAGGGAGACAGACACAAGAGCCCCACGTTGTCCCTAAGCTTTGAAATCAGATCAGCATTCAGCCCCCCGGTGCAGAGGGACATGAATCCATCACACACTCTGACTTCAGCCTTTGCCAGCACTGACTTTAATTGGCCAAGTTGGCTTGGTACAGGAGTACAGGGTTTACCAGGATCGTGGTCCTACGCTATGAACCTTGTTCTGGATAAACACTAAGAATGGAAGCGAAGGTCACGCAGCTGCTCAGCACTGATGGCCAAGACCATGGCCTGGAACCCTGTCCATCTGACTCCATTCCCTCTGGTCGCCAGTCTGACTTCATCTACCTTGTCCTGTGATAACACTGCCTTCCTTTTCACAGGCTGAGTGGTTAAGGACAGCTCTCACCCTAGCCCAGTACGCTAGATACCATCTGACATCAGAAAGGAATCAAAGACTAGGAAGTTCAAAGCCACAAACCCTCAGAGCACTTGGCTAGCCCTACCTGGTGTCAACTGCCTGCCACAAGAAACTCCTGTAGCTAAGCCCCTGACTGTGTGACTCACTTCTGAGCAAAGCCACTGGCCACTTCCCACCTAGCCTGCTGACCAGAGTTTCCCAGAGAACAGAGGTGTGAACAGGAAGTTAAGGCCTAGAGAGACAGTAAGATGGGGAGATAAGGGGGGGTGGTGCTGCGGTCAGCCCCAAACAAAGGATCTGTGAGGCTCTAGAGAGCCCAAGACTGGAGAGAGGGTGAGGAGGGGAAGGGACAGAAGGAACACCCTGTAACCTTACTGGTTCAGGGCTGGATCCAGACTGAGAGGTTGTGAGGTTGGGGATGCAGTTGAAGGCAAAAGAGTGTCCCAGAGGTACTGAAAGGGACTTCCAATGCCAAAACTCCTATCAGGAAACACTGAAGAATTTCTGGGCAGCTATGAGGATGACCTTTGTATCCGGCCAGCTGAGTGGGAAAAGGAGACCTTCTGTCCTGCAAGAGAGAGGGTTAATCCTTGAGGACATGGACCAAGACATCTGGGTCACATGCCCAAAGGCTTTTCCCTACCTGGTATCAGGGGAAGGCGGGCCAGCGATGGCCACAGCTCAGCTTCTAGTGGGGGTGCCCAGGGCTCTGCACGGGCTGTGACCTCAAGTGTCACTGAGTCCTTGGAAAAGGCGAAGTTAAGTTTGTTCCCCAGGTAGGAGATACCAGAGACAGATACTCTGGACACCAGGTCTGGACACAGGGGGTCAAAGGTCACACCTGCCTCAGTGATCCTGTGGGGAGAGCTGTGTGAAGAGGGTTGGGACAAGTGGGAATTCACGGCTAGTCTCTGGTCACCACACTCACCTGAATCCTGTGCACCCGAAGAGTGCTGCCTGCAGGAAGCCCCCCATGCCTGTCAAGAAGTTCACTGCACCAGACCCGTCTGCATTCTCCGTCCACACCTGCAGGCAGAGAGGGTGGCTGTCACCTGAGGCTATTACCCTAGGGTCAAGCCTTACCCTGCTGAGACTACCACAGTGGGAGAAGATCGAGGCAGTGGGTGGTGGGTAGGAGTGAGACTGACCTTGAAGGGCTCAGTGACATTGGCAAAACTCCTGCTCAGATGAACCTGAGCCCTTGAGGGGTCCCTCAGTTCCATCCAGCCCACAGCAAACATGCTCTGAGATCAGAATTCAAATAGGAAGTGGTTAGACCCACCACGTGGGAAGGCAGGTGAGGACCATGGGGCAAGACGACCCGGCAGGCTCCTCACCCAGGTCATGGCAGGGCCCCGGGGGGATGTCACAGCCTCATAAGTCTCCAAGTTTTTCCTTCGGATGTCAGGTGTCAGGGGAAAGGGGACTGGGTACCCCAGGAGCACAACATCTGCCTGCTTCACCTCTTCTCCTGATTTGGGGGAAGGGGTAGCAGGATAGGTTATTGGTCAAAGAGATGAGAGTGTGCCAGGGTGAGTGGGGGTGGGGGAGCTGACCAAGCAAGGGCCTTTACAAGAGTCAGTACCACTCACCACGCTCATAGCCATCAAACTCAGGGTGGAAGTTCTGCTCAGAGTCAAATGGTATCTTGATCCTATCAGCCACCTCCAGCCACTGTTTGCCGATAGGCAAACCCAAGTCCTTGGCCAAAGCAGCAGCGAAGTGCAGGCTGGTGAGGGGACAAACCACAGTTGCATGGCTTCTGACTGGGCCTTGTCAGCCATGCTGAGGCTATGGGTAAGTGAAGGGCAAGTTATATGTCTGACCTGTTTTGGACCAGGACATTGGTGTAGACAGAGTTGTTGACTCCTGAATGGTACTCATCAGGGGGCATGACTCCTGGTCGGTCACACAGGGCCACATGACAGTTAGTGCAGGGGCTCAGGACTTGTCGTTCCATGGTAAGCCCATGGTGAGCTGGGCACTATGCCCCCGGGTCCTCACCTTTCAGGTGGTACATCTTGTCCTGGGAGCTCCATTCTACACGGCTGCACCAAAACTCAGCCACAGAACTGACCACATCCCAGCCACCATCCTCTTGGAAGAGCTTCAAGTCCTGGAGAATGAGAACAGGGCAAAAGGCCAGGCACGACCCACGGAAGAGGGCCACTGTGCCTGGCTTCCAAAGTCCCTCTTCACACAGCTTCCTAGGGTCCTGGGGTGGAGTGTGGCCTGAGGTGAGGTGCGAGACAGTGCCTCACCTGAGTGTAGTAGTAATACAGCTGAAAGGCCAAGACCACAGCCCCATTGATATGGATCTCTTGAGTTCCATAAATGTCCTCAGGGCAGACCTCCAGGCCAGTGCTTGCACTCTCCCAGGCAAACTTGGCTCCCTGTGAAGAAAGAGGATGGGATGGTCAGGTCTTGATTTGGGGAGGAGGCGGTCCAGTCCTACCAGAGGGGCAATCCTTTGTGGAGGAAAGGAAAGAGGAGGTATGGGGCTCTCATGGGCACTGAATGGCACTGGGAAGACCTTGGGGCAGGGGCTTATGGGATGGTACCCAGGCCCCATTCATTACCTGGTAGCCCAGGTTCTGGGCATTCTTCAGGGCTCCTCCCAGTGTACGGACTCGGTACTCTAGGATGGCCCTGGCGGCTTCTGGGTGGAACATCAAAATATTTGGGAACATCCAGATGTCCTGAGGGATGAACCATTTGAGGATAAACAGGAGTCCATACCTTCTCCCTCCCTTACTCTTACGGACTGCCCACATTCAACCCTGCCAAGGCTTCCAACCAACATACAGCCAAGCAGGCAGCTGGGGGCTTCCTCCATCCCTACCCTCTGGCTATCCCTTTGCCTCTCCCTGGGCCCCTCATTTCATGCTCACCCACACCCACCTGGGGCCTCCCCAGCTTGCCCACTCCAGCGCTATCTTTTCAGCCTAGACAGCCCAGAGGTCTGGTCCTCAATCCGGACAGTATCAGGAGAAGCTCACGGGCACTAGTTTGCATCAGGTCTCTAGGGAGAGCTTGCTCTCTGGCTGCCTGACCTCAGCTTTCTTTGACTTCATCTGTCAAATGGGCCACTGTGCAGACTTCACAAGGTGTCAGACGGGAGTGGCCTCGAGCCTTCCCTCTCGCTATTCCCTCACGCAGTGGCTGCTGATCTCCATAGGCTACCACCTCAGCACTGCCTTCTCCAGCCCTTGCTTCCCCGCACCCAGCTGCTCCTGACAGTCCCAGATCTTCCCAGACTGTATCTCTCCTTGTATCATTCTTCTATGGTTTTCCCAGTCCTTTAGTAAGCTCCAGGCTTGCACCCGGCTCACTCTGAGGCTCTGGTGGTCTTAGCCAGCTGTGAGGCTCCTTCTCTGCCTTCAAATGTTGCAGACCCTCAGCCTTTGCGCCTTCTGTTGCTCTAACCTGGATCACTCTTTTCTACCACATTCCCACACACCTTTCTTCTGAGAAATCACCTCTTCCAGGAAGCCCTCCTATCTAGAGCTCCCATGTTTGGTCTTGATCTCAGGTAGTGCAAAGGCAATGCCCAGAATCTTTGCATGCAACTCCCCCTGTGTAACCAGTGCAGGGTAGGATGTACCTGATCCCAGAAGATATGGCCCCAGTAGCATTCTTCCTGACTCCCATTGGAGAGGCCTCCGGGGCTAAGCCCATGGCTGATGAATCCTTGAGTGCCAGGCTGGGGAAGCTCACTGAACAGGTAATAGAGAGAGCCACGAAGGGCCTGGCGTAGGGCCAGGGGCCCAGCCACATCCAGGCCACAGCCTGCCCAGAGCTGGCCCCAGGAGTCTGCATGGATTGTATACAGAACACCCCTGGTCTGCAGCTGTAGGGCCTCAGCAAAGCAGTCCTGGGCTTCAGCCTGGCTGCTACCCACAACAGTCAGAAACTCCCAGGTCCTGTCCTTCTCCTCTTCCCCAAGGGTCAAGGCTGGGGGGACAGGCATCCATAGCATATGCACTTCCTGCTGTGGCTCTCCAGGCTGCTCAGGGTTAAGTATGTGACCATGCAGGTACCTGCAAGGGCATAGCTGAGTCTTAAGAAAGGACTCACTCTGCTTTCTGGGCTACCTAGATTTACCCAGTGTAATTCTTACCGGAGTCCCTGGAAGTCAGGCCCCACATGCAGGTCCAGGTCTGGGCTTTCTGGGGAGAAGTCTGCCTGTAACGGCACTGTGATGGACTTGTTCCCTGTGGTCAAGCGTGCAATGGACACGCTGAAGACCAGGACATGGGGTAACACACGGTGAGCATAGATCCGCTGGGAAGCCCGGAAGCTGGGGCCTTCCAGGGTGTGGAGGAAGGAACCTAGGGAGGGTTGGGGAAAGGCAGTCACACTCTTAATACCACAGAGTACCATTACCTTCCTGGGCTGGGAGTGGGGTCCTTCAGACCTCAGGCTGCCTCTCCCCACTGTGGAGTGGGCCCACCCAGATGAAAAGAAAGCAAGACCAACCACAGAGGCCTCATTTTGGGAGGCGGCTTTTTCATGTTTTTTTTTTCTTCTTCTTCTTCTTCTTCCTTAAATTAAAGGCCATTTGTTTACATATTTTTGAGATGCGTCTTAAAGTGTACTGGCGGCTGAGCTCCAACTCTCCCTCTTCCTGCCTCAACCTTCCTGGTACCAGTGCCAAGGTTACGGGCCTGAGGCACACACTGGTGGTTGCGGCCCCTTTCCCAGCTTCATGGATAAGTGAGGAGTCCCTCTCCCCCAGAGCGATAGGTTGGCACGGGTTGGTGACAGCTAACCTGTGTTGGTGTCCAGGGTAAAGGTCTCTGTCAGCTGTTCTGTCCCTGCAGGGGCCTCCAGCTGGACATTGAGGGGGCTGGGCAGAATGGCCCGGTGAGTGTCCCCGCCAGCTCCATTGTATACACCATTTATATGGATGGTGTCACGATACACACGTGTACCTAGGTATGAGTTCGTTACAGTGGCCCAGAGCCTGGGGTCACTGGGCAGACAGTGGGCACTGAATATGGTCGGGTCATCTTCAGAGCAGTCCATGGAAAGCTGCCTCAGTCCAGACGGCCTGGAGGAGACAGTTAACAGTGACTAGCTGGACTTCCCTCCGCATGCACACTGACAGTAAACCCTCAAACTTGGCCAATCCCCACAGGCGTTGGTGAGGGGAGTAGGGGCCTAGCTGGGTAGCTACCCTAAGTAAGGGTTGCGGGTACCAAGAACATTCTTAAATTAAGAAGACTGCCAGGAACTCAACTGAATCTGTAAACAAGTTCCCTCAGCACCCACCGCCGACCTCCCTCTTGTGAGCTCCTGAGCCAGCTTCCTGAAGTAAGAACTGCTGAGGAAGGAATCAGGGAGTTCTGCGCGGGCCCTAAATCCTCAGGGAGGGTGAGGTCGGACGGTGGAGGAAGAGGAACCCGGAGATTTGGAGAGGGACAGCAAGCAGAGGCGTTGGGATTGGGGAGGAGGAACCGGATGGGGTGGATGATGACGATGGGGTGGGGTGGGGTGGGTCCGCAACTGGGGAGTAGCGGGACTTGCCCGGGAAATGGAAAGAGGAAGCCCGTGTAGGGGTGGGGTGCGGAGAGGGGGGTCGATCGCGGGTTGTCGGGAAGAGAGACTAGGGAATAAAGGGACGAAAAAGAGTTCAGAGTACTCGGTGAAAGAGGGTGAGGGCGGGTTGGAGAAGAGTGTGGGCTCTTTTTGTAACTCACCCCTGCCCTCTCCACTCAGTGCGGGGATCCGGGTGTAAGAAGGCTCTGTGGGTGCGAGCTGCCCCCGGCGGCAGGAAGAAGAAGCGGCCCTGCCGCGTGGCAGGTGGGCGGGTCTGAGTTTAGGCGGGACCTGGGAAACTGTCATGGTTTTGGGGAAGAGACCACGCAATAGGACTAGGGGTTAGTTGAGCTTTGGCTCTAAGATGTATGCAAGGCTGGGATAGACCTGAGATCCCACTCTACAGTGACGTTTAGTGACTAGAAAGGACCCTGGCTATTTAAGGAACAGGACGCGTGTAAGAAAAGCCTACCTCATGCAAACCTGAAAGAGGTGGGTGCTGTGTAAAAGTTCCACAGCCGAATGCTTTTCAGACTTTCCTCTTAGCTCACGGGACCTTTCCTATTTAGGGAAATAATTTCATTTTTATGTTTTATCCTATTTTTGAGTGGTTGGCCTGGAACTTGGTATGCAAACCCAGCTGTCCTCAAACTCACAGAGCTCCAACCTACTTCTGCCTCCTCAGTGTTAGGGTTAAAGATGTGCACACTACACTGAGCAGTATTTATTTATTTTGATTTAATTAAAATATAGTTACACCATTTCCTCCTACTCCTCCCATGTATGTCCCACCCACATTCACAGGATCTCTCTTTTTTTGGGAGGGGGGGGTTCCAGACAGGGTTTCTCTGTGTAGTCCTGGCTGTCCTGGAACTCACTCTGTAGACCAGGCTGGCCTCAAACTCAGAAATCCAACTGCCTCTACCTCCCAAGTGCTGGGATTAAAGGAGTGCGCCACCATTGCCAGGCACAGGTGAGGGAGGGTTGGAGAAGAGTGTGGGCTGTTTTTGTAACTCACTGCTGCCCTCTCCACTCAGTGCGGGGATCCGGGTGTAAGAAGGCTCTGTGGGTGGGAGCGAGTATTTTTTTTGAAGAGTTTCTTTTTTCTTTTTTCTTTTTAAATGTGTGTTTTTATGTAAATGAGTGCTCTATCTGCACGTTCACTTCCATGTTAGAAGAGGACATCAGAACTTATTGCAGATGATTGTAAGCCACCATGTGGTTGTTGGGAATTGAACTCAGGACCTCCAGAAGAACAGCCAGTGCTCTTAACCACTGAGCCATCTCTCCAACCCCTGGGACTCTTGTTGTTACATATACATATAAGGAATAAATAGATAAACACCACCTTTGAGTCTGTTCAGTGTTGCATTTGAGTATATGTTTATGGGGCTGCATTTGAGTGAGTATATGTTTATGGGGCTGGCCACTTGGTACTGGAACACCAATAGGAGGTGTAAACCAGAACAGGTGCCAGGTTGATGTTAAAGAGCCACATTGTTACACATTGTTATTAAGTCTCCCACAAGAATCCGTTTCTGTTTCTTAAGCCTAATGCATCCTGCAAACCTTGTTTTCCAACCTGTGCTGAACTTGTGACTCCATCATGTGTGCCCACCCCTTTGCCTTGCTAAACTCCCGAACCTGTGATACGGTTATCCTTTTGCCTTATGAAAATGTCTTCCTAGATACCTTGATGACTCCCTTTCCACGTGATGTTTTCTTGCACTTATTTTTATTGCCTCCTTTCTAACAGCCAATTATCCTGACATCTGTTTTCTATCAGCCCCAACCTTTCTCCATAAAAGGAACCTCAAAAGCCAGTGAGGGGCTGCTCTCTGAAATCCTGACTTTAGGAGAGACAGCCAGCTGGCCAGTTGTAAATACAGCTTGCTTTAATCAGACACTCAGGAATTGTTTGTTTCCATCCCTCCCCCCTCCTCCTCCCCCAGGTCTAAAAGAGGCTCATCCCTGGGGAAGACTAATTCTCCCTCCTGCAATAGTTAATTGATTGTAGCTCTTCATCTAGGGGAGGGGCCCCATGAGCTTTCCCTAGCTAGCTGGCTTCCACTAGGCTCCTCCCAGGGACCTAGCAAAGGCCAGCGCTGCTAGGTGACAGGACTGCTCTCTTGCTCTCCCTCACTCTCCTCCTCCCTCTCCCTCTCCGTCTCCCCCTCTCCGTCTCCCCCTCTCCGTCTCCCTCTCGCCCTCCCCCCTCCCCTCCCCTCTCCCTCCCCTCCCTCTCTCCTTTCTGTCCCTCCCTGCGCCCCCTGCCCCCTCCCCCATGGCTCTGCCCTGGTCTGTCTGCCTGTCCACTTGTCTGCCTCTACCCCTGCTCCAGGTCCTCACTCCTCTTCCTTTCCCCAGTAAACCTCTTTTATACCAGATCTGTTGCATGGCATAATTACACACGGGCATACCTTGGCATGGGCCCACTATATACCAGCTCCTGGCATTATATATACTTCAGTTGTTGAAATTGTGCAGTCTTTAGGCATCTGTATTGTTGAGATTTCCTGGGTGTAGCTTCCCCAACACAACAGGAATGCATAATTTCACAGCAGATGGCTTGGTCATCAGGCTCTTACAAGCCCCTCCCTGGCCCTGTTCCTTGATGTATCTTGAGCCTTAAGTGCAGGAGTTATGCTATAAATATATCCGTTGGGGCTGTCCATCCAGCAGTTACCCTCTGCATTTTGACAAGTTGTGGCTTTCCAAAATGTCCTCCTCTTGTCAGGTGCCAAGAAATTCCATTTCCCAAAGTCTGGCACATAGACAAAAGCCAATATAGTCCTTGCTTGCTAAAGGGACTCCTTACTTGGATAAAAAGGACCTCTGACTGTTCCATAAACATATGCTTGTGGTCCCTATTAGCATATTACAGTCTATGCTAGCTTCGAGGGTCCCTCAGTTCCTACTCACAAAGTACTTGTTATACACTTCAAAGTCACCTCAGATCACAGGCTCCCCTCTTATAACTCTAGATATATATGCCTCTCCCACCCCATTCTCTGCTTTCCCAAGCGATAGCCTTGGTTGTGTGGAATAAACTTTCCCCTTTCAGCCTGGGGCTTCACTGAGTCTCTTTCCTGCATCCTCACATTTGATGAGGGATGAGACCGGCTCTTACCTGGGTCTGTGCTACTTGTGGTAGTTATGGGGTTCCTGGTCGGAAGAGATTTCTGTTTTTTTTTTTTTTTCTGAGATTTTATTTTATGGGTATGAATGTTATGACTGCATGGATGTCTGTTCCCTATGTGTGTTCAGTACCCATGGAGGGCAGAAGAGGGCACTAGATTCTCTGGGACTGGAGAAACAGGTGCTTGTTAGCCACACTGAAGATGCTGCGAATCAAACCCAAACCAAGATCTTCTGGAAGAGCAGCAAGTGCTCTTGCCTCTGGGTCATGTCTCTTCCCGATTTTATTTTTGTTTATGTGTATGTGCCACAGTGCTTCAGTAGAGGTCAGAGTGATACAGGGGGAAATCAGGGTCCCTTTTTGGGGTTCTTTTTAACATTTTTTTTTAAATCCATGATGTGGATTATTTTTTTTTATTTATTTATTATATGTAAGTACACTGTAGCTGTCTTCAGACACTCCAGAAGAGGGCGCCAGATCTCGTTACGGATGGTTGTGAGCCACCATGTGGTTGCTGGGATTTGAACTCTGGACCTTCGGAAGAGCAGTCGGGTGCTCTTACCCACTGAGCCATCTCACCAGCCCCTTTTTAACATTTTTTAAAAGCTTCTTTCTTTCTTTCTTTCTTTCTTTCTTTCTTTCTTTCTTTCTTTCTTTCTTTCTTTCTTTTTTTTTTTCCAGTTTTTCGAGACAGGGTTTCTCTGTATAGCTCTGGCTGTCCTGGAACTCACTTTGTAGACCAGGCTGGCCTCGAACTCAGAAATCCGCCTGCCTTTGCCTCCCGAGTGCTGGGACTAAAGGCATGAGCCACCATGCCCGGTTAAAAGTTTATTTCTATTTTACTTTATGTGTCTGAGTGTTTTGCCTGATGTGCGTCTGTGCACCACTTTCATGCCTGGTGCCTGCAGAGGCCGGAAGAAGGCGTTGAGTCCTCTGGAATTGGAGTTACAGATGCTTGTGAGTCATCAGATGGGTTCTAGGAACTGAAGCTGGGTCCTCTGCCATTGTACCATGGACCCTTAACATCTGTGCTATCTCTCCAGTCCCAGATTTTGTGTTTTTTTGGTCTCAGTAGTAAAAGAATCTAAGAATAGACAGAAATGGAAGCTCAAGGACACTTTTACTAGAATTTAAAAGAAAATTCCAGGTCAGGCCAGCGGCAAACCTCAGCAACTATCCAAAGGAGGAGGTTGGAGAAGAGAAGGGGAGAAGCCATGCTAACAAGCAGCCATGTGGCAGGGGAGGAGGGAGGCTTTAGAGAAAGTCCAAATATCGAAGAAGCCCAGAGTATTAAGGAAAACATAAAGAGAAGAAGCTGGGCAGTGGTGGTGCACGCCTTTAATCCCAGCACTTGGGAGGCAGAGGCAGGTGAATCTTTGTGAGTTCGAGGCCAGGCCGGTCTACAGAGCAGGTTCCAGGACAGCTAGGACTACACAGAAAACAAACTGTGTCTCAAAAAACAAACAAAAAATAGAGGTAGAAGAAAGAAAAAAAAGTCACTATACTTTTTTCAATAATTCAGAAGATTGGGTTGACATGGCTCTAAGCTATGTCATTGGGGACAGGGATTCTGTGAAGGAAGAGTTCAGTATCCCATTGCATGACGTATTTGTTCAGTCTCCTAGCTTAAGATGAGCCTGCTGCTGTCCTTGGGCCTGGCAGAAGAATAACACACCCAACCAGAATACTTGGTCTCCACCATGGATGTAGATTCAATTCTCTTGGCCAGGAGGTTGTTATTCTAACAAGAGGACAGCTTTCATGAGTCAGTTCTCTCCTTCCACTGTGTGGGTTCCGGGATCAAACTCAGAGGCACCAGTCTTGGTAGCAAGCTCCTTTACCCACTGAGCCAATTTGCTGTCCTCGTTTTTATTAAAAATTTGTATACTTATTTGTTGAGGCTTTGTCTTTTACTGTCTATTGTAATGCTAAGTGTGGTCTCCCAAAACCTGGAGTTTGCATGTAGCTCCTGGGACCCTGCCCCAAAGTGAATTCTGATTGGTGAATAAAGATGCGGACAGCCCATAGTTGGGGAGAAGAGATGTAGGTGGGGAGGAGATTTTCTTGGGCTTAGGAAGAGTAGACCATGAGGAGGGGAGAAGAGAGAAAAGAAGGAAGCAGCCACAGAAGAAGAATGTACAGGAGGGAGAGCCTGAGCTGCCGTAGGCTAAAGGCCGAGAGACCATGGCCACATGGGCTAGCCAATTGGAGCTAAGAGCAGCTCAGATGGAACAATGAAACATAGTAAGTGATAATTCGGGGTTATTGCTAGGAAGGCAGATTATAACAGCATGAGGGTGGGCCGCTGCCTCGTTATTGTGCTGCCCAAGGAATATTTAAAAATATAAAGGCTGTGTGTGTCTTTCATCTGGGAACATAAATGGTCAGAGGTGGGTAGAAACCCCACACGGGATTTTTTAATATTTTTACTATAGTTATTTATTTGTTGGCACTGTTTTTTTTTTTTTGGCTACTTTATTGGGTTCTTATATCTACCATCCTTCCAATCCCCAGCACAGGTAGGAGAAAAAGGTTAGAGGGGAAAGGTGCCTAGACCTCTTTAGACTTCTTCCTGCTGACTAGGGGTGCCCAGCCTAGCCTTCTCGTCAGGATATCGACAACGTCTTCTTCTCATCTCTTTAATCATGATCCCTTGCCAAAGAGCGACAACAGGAACCAGCCTCTGCAGCCTCCTCAGAGCACCTCTGGCCTCCAGCTCAGGCATTTGTACCCTCTCAAAAGTTCCCAGAATTCCAAACATAAACTCTCTGCAGCTGGGAAAAAAATCACGCCTGTCCTAGTGTACAAGAGCAACCCTGGTCACCTGCTGTGAAGCAGCCATTGTCCCACACCTGGGGTTAAAACAAAACCATGTTCATGGAACATAACTGGGTTTTTAAAGAAACCAAAATTCGTACTGTATTTATTTAGTGTGTGTTGGGGCGGGGTATGCACTTATGTGCTTTTATGTATCGGGAAGTCAACCTGAGGGAGTTGGTCCAATTCTTCCTCCATGTGGGTTCCAGGGATCTAACTCGGACAGGAAGACGTGGCAGCAAGTGCTTTTCCCACCAAGTGGGCTCACTGGCCTTTTATTTATTTTATTTTTTTTTAAAGATTTATTTATTTATTATATGTAAGTACACTGTAGCTGTCTTCAGACACTCCAGAAGAGGGCGCCAAATCTCGCTGCGGATGGTTGTGAGCCACCATGTGGTTGCTGGGATTTGAACTCTGGACCTTCGGAAGAGCAGTCGGGTGCTCTTACCCACTGAGCCATCTCACCAGCCCTTTTTTTTTTTTTTTTTTTTTTTTTTGGTTTTTTCGAGACAAGGTTTCTCTGTGTAGCCCTGGCTGTCCTGGCACTCACTTTGTAGACCAGGCTGGCCTCGAACTCAGAAATCCACCTGCCTCTGCCTCCCCAGTGCTGGGATTAAAGGCGTGCGCCACCACGCCCGGCTACTCACTGGCCTTTTAAAATAAACTCTCTCCTGCTGGGAGCCTCCCGGGCCGGGCCAGGGTAGCGGTGGAGTGACAGAGTAGGACTCTGGTGATGGCTTTAAAGTCTGAGGGTCTCGGGGCTTTCTAGCTCCCTAATTATACTGAAATGCTGATGATAAGACTTCTAAAAAGTCCTAAAAACTTTCTTGTTCTTTCTGAGGTTAAAAGACTGCTGGCTTAGGTGGTTGACATCTGTAGCCTAACAGGGGAGGATTAAGCAATGCGACCTTTGTTCTATATCAGCAGAAAATGCTGGGCTCTAACTTTCAGCCTTCTAGTCGGAAGTCACAGGAAGAGAAGACACCTAAGAAGACACTCAGATAAGAAGTGATTATAGAGTTTATTACCAAGTTGTAAAAAGTTTCCTATGAAAGCTATCTAAGGGGGAAAGCAGAAAGATCCTAAGTGGGTGAAGGGAAAAGATTCCAGTCTAAGTGGGGAAAGGGAAAAAAGTCTCCTCTATTGATCTTAGCTTTCCATTAATCTTAGTTCCCCCGTGATCTCTTTGTCCTCAGTACTTATACATCTTTCAGAATACATGATCACATGTTACAAAGTTCATCACAAGTTCACACAAAAAATCAAATCATAAATTGAAGTAGAAGTTTACAGCAGCAAATGTTTACATGCATATCCATTAGGAGTAATTATCTGGCTAAACATCCATCACCTGTCTCAGCTCCACAGGTTCACTGAAGGTTTAAGACCATAACTAACTTATTAGTGAAGTTTTGTATAGATAAACCCAGTCGGTATTTTATCTTCTGTCCTCGCACCTACAATAAGTTGTTAGTTGCCTTTTAATGACCTTTGGTTAATTGTTTTACAATCTCTTGGAATGTGCTCTGAGTAGGGAAAGTCTAGATACTCTCTAAGAGCAATTAACTGGTGACACTTGGGAGATTGGCAGAGTTCTCATGGCAGCTTTGACTATCTGAAAAGGACCTAATAGCAGTCCCATTAATAAAAGAGCTTAATAATCACAGAATCACAGATATAATTTTAGGAATTCTTATAGGATCATCATTAAGACTTAAGTCATTTATTTGTCTATATAGCATCACTACAAGATAGTACATCTCCATGGATCTGCAGAGATCTGCTTCCAAGGGGGTGTGCTATTATTTAGTGATTGTTATATATGTTTACTAATAACAGGAAAAACATAATAATAGCAGGAATTTTTCCTAAAATTAGTCCCTCACAGCTTTGTTTAATGAGGGCTCACCTGTCGCAGATTATATAATAATCCGAGGCAGACCATTTCAGGAAGATCACCTGCTAGTTATTAGCTTGTCCCATTATGGCTCCTGCCCCTCTGGATGTGCCCACTCTTTTGCTGAAGTCATCCATCTCCTACCTTCCCCATTCGAATCCCCATTGCTTTCTGCTACTTGCTGACCTCCATGACTGAACCCGCCAGCTTTCGTTGACCCTAAGACAAAAAAGATTGACTTATTCTCTTTTCTCCATCTCCCTTTTCCTGTAAGATTTACAGCCTGCCCACTGTGATAGCTAATCTTGGTTGTCAACTTGATTAATCTGGAATCAACTAAAACCCAAGCAGTTGGGTATGACTGTGAAGGGATTTCTTGACTGAATCCTTTGATGTGGAAGACCCATCCTGAATCTGGGATATTTGATGAAGAAGATCCACCTTAAATCTGAACCATACCTTCTGCCAAACTTGGGACTGAAACCAGCTGAGACCAGCTGAGACATGCAACCTCAAGGGCTGAACAATGACCAGAGTCCTGGCCTCTCCTTTAGGAGATAGCCATTGCTGAACTAGCTGGACCACAGTCATGATACATAACACATGGTAAATACCTATTTGATACAGGCTTACACAACTCATGGTAAATACCTATATGATACAGGAACCTGTATCATTCTTAAATAACATACTATATGTTTACCTACTATATATTTATATATCACATATTCACTGGATGATATTTGTATGTCATCTATATACTTATATCTGTCTCTTTGCTAGAGACAGAACAACAGCTCCAGAAAGAAAGATGTGGTTGTTTTAATGAGGAATGTGTGCCTTATAGACTTGGGTATTTGAACAGTTGGTGTGACTATTTGGGAAGGTATAGATAGGTGGTTACTCTAATAAATAAACACATAAATAAATAAACATATATACAATAATTATAATTAATATATAACATATTCTATCTATAATATATATAAAATGAATATATTCATTATATATATTCATTCTAACATTCATTCTGTATGTTCTGTTCCTCTGAAGAACCCTGACTTGCCCTGTCGATTTTTCTCTCAAATTCCTAGCCAAATTGTTCTCTAGCTTCCTTCAGAGTCTATTTTTAAGGAGACTAAGAACTCAGGAACAGGAACTCCAAATTCTCAGTTAACACTAGCAATAGCTATGTATGATTTTGTAGCTTTTGAAATTACATTGCTCAAAGGCTACAGCTAGGCTGAAAAAAAAGTTAACTCAGAAATTCACCTGCCTCTGCCTCCCAAGTGCTGAGATTAAAGGCTTGGGCCACCATGCCCGGCCTCTCTTTCCCTTTTCATTGTAAAAGTAACTTTTATTTCCTCTATTTGTCATCTCCAAGGCTCACTCCTCCCTGTCTGTTAACCCAGGCCTAGTCCTGGAAGCTTCTAGCCTCCGTACCGTACCATCTATTGTAGGTCTAGAATGTTTTCAGCCTCTAAGCCTTGCTGCTGAGACTAACCCTGTCCTAGTTCTTTCTGGCTCTGGCTGAATGGCTCAACTCAGCTGTTCTGACTCAAACTCCTCTCCACACTCACCGATTCAATCTGGCTTCTCTTTCGTGGCCTCTCCTGAATTGCTTTGCATGGCCTCATAATAACTTTGACAATATGTTCTAACCTGGCTCCTTCTCATTCTCTGACTCCTTTTGTCCTCCTCACCTGTGTCTAGCTTGTTCTCTCTCTGCAGCCTTTCTCTGTAAAACTCTCCTGGTAAAACTGACCTCTCTCTTATGCACTGCCTCTTAAGTAGCTTCTCTTTCCTTTGTCTTCTCGCGAGAGTTGGGCATATCCTATTCGGTCAAATCTTTCTCTGATCCATCAGTTTGTCTGCCACTCAATTAGACATCACTTTCAAACATGTGTGTTTCCTTCTACAAATTAACTTTATCTTTGTTGTTTGGGATTAAAGGTGTGTTCTAAGGCTGAGCCACATCACAGTTAGAAACAGGTTTTTTTTTTTTCAGTAAATAACACAATCTCAGGGTTGACAGTGTGATCAAATATCCTACAACATTCCGTGCCGTTTTAATTTTCCCAGTCTCCCTGCATGTATTTATGTATTAATCTATCACATCTGCCTGTGTGTCACACTGAAACTTGCTTGTGTATTGAACATATACTTGCTATATCACACACTCATTTATTTTGTGTTTCATACAGACATTTTGTGTATTATATCCTATATATTTACTATATTTTGTTTCTGTATTGTTGGGGGCTAATCTGGGGCTGCAGGTAGGTAGGGATCATGAGGAAAGGGAGAAAGAGGGAGAAGGAGAAGGAAGGCAGACTGAACAGGAGGTCTCCATTACACATGATGCACCAGGGGAATGTGGCCAAGTGAAACGCCCCCTGAGGACATATTAAGAACTGATCGACAGAGTTAATAAATGCCATTTATGACATGGTATAATATAGATATTTGCCATATTTTATGTG
This sequence comes from Mus caroli, assembly GCF_978045245.1. Lineage (NCBI taxonomy): Eukaryota > Metazoa > Chordata > Mammalia > Rodentia > Muridae > Mus > Mus caroli. The sequence continues at coordinate 4,441,891 of NW_028227263.1, forward strand.
TCACATATACATCATGCACATCTACATATTATATGTTTATCTTTACTGAATGAAATTCATAATACCACCTCTGTGCTTTTTGTCTGCCTCTATTCTAGGTCAGGAACACCAGGCCCAGGAAGACAGGTGTGGTGGTATTAATTGGGAATTTCCCCCATAGATTCAGTTGTTTGGACACTTGGTCCCCAGTTAGCGGTACTGAGAAAGTGCAGGCGGTGCAGCCGTGCAGCCGTGCAGCCTTGCAGCCTTGCCAGAAGAAGTGTGTCACTGGGGGTGGGCTCTGAGAGAGTATATCCTTGCACTACCTCCAATTTGCACTCTCTGATTCATGCTTGCTGCAGAAGATTTATTTAGCTCTCAGCATCCCGTTCCCACCACTGTGCCTGCCAACTGCTGCTATGCTGCCCTGCCATGATGAACTCTTATTCCTCTGGAACAATAAACAAAAATAAGCCCTGCCCTCCTTCGGTTGCCTTTGATTATGTTTTTGTGGTTGTTTTCTGTTGCTGGTTTGCTTGTTTGTTTGTTTAATCACAGCAGCAGAAAAGTAACTAATATAGAAGTTGGTACCAGGGAGAGGGTTTTTCTTCAGAGAACTTGACTGTGTTAGGTTCTGGGATGTGGAAGACTCGTCTGGCCTAGAAAAGTGGCTGAATGTTGTAAGTGGCGCTTAAAGAGTCATTCTAGGGCTGGTGAGATGGCTCAGTGGGTAAGAGCACCCGACTGCTCTTCCAAAGGTCCAGAGTTCAAATCCCAGCAACCACATGGTGGCTCACAACCATCCGTAACAAGATCTGGCGCCCTCTTCTGGAGTGTCTGAAGACAGCTACAGTGTACTTACATATAATAAATAAATAGATCTTAAAAAAAAAAAAAAAAAAAAAAAAAAAAAAAAGCAGAGGCCTGGGAGCCAGAATGGCTGATGATTGACAGGTGGCAAACGAGCCCTCCCCTCTGGGTCAGAATGCCTGCAAGGAACCAGCCATGGTCCTGGCTCCCACTGTTTTAAAAAAAAAAAAAAAAAGAGTCATTCTAGTCAGACCCTGTGAGGGGTCTGAGAACAGTGCTGAGAACAATTTAGATTGTAGAGGCCCAGCTCAAGAGATTTCAGAGGGGAACAATGTTGCCAACTGGGCAGAAAACATTTTTGCCATATTTTTGGCAAAGAAAAAAAAAATCTAGCTGCCTTCTCTGCTCTTGTCCTAAGAACTTGTCTGAGGTTAAATTTTGAAGCAATGGCCTTAATTTTCTGGAGGAAAAATTTGAGACAAGATAATATTGCATCTGTGCGTGGTTGTTACTGATAGCGCTTATGCAGGTCTACCGTGGAAAAGAGCAGGTGGGCAAAAGTAATTACAATACATACGGTTTGCGCGGAAACACTGAGAAGCCTGATGTACCTAGGGAAGAGAAGCTGTAATTGTTAGTTGTTGTTGTTTGTTTGTTTTTGTTTTTCGAGACAGGGTTTCTCTGTGTAGCCCTGGCTGTCCTGGCACTCACTTTGTAGACCAGGCTGGCCTCGAACTCAGAAATCCGCCTGCCTCTGCCTCCCAAGTGCTGGGATTAAAGGCGTGCGCCACCACGCCCGGCGTTGTTGTTGTTTGATTTTGGCTTTTCAAGACAAGTTTTCTCTGGATAGCCCTGGCTCTTCGGGAACTCCCTCTTTAGACCAAGGCTGACACTGAACCCACAGAGATTGCCTGCTTCTGCCTCCTGAATCCTGAGATTTTAAAGGTATGTGCCACACCACCTGTCTGAGACTATAATTGTTAAAGAAGTGCTATTAAAGAGAGGACCACGCAGGCTGAAGAGATGGCTCAGTGGTTAAGAGCCCTGACTGCTCTTCTGGAGGCCATGAGTTCAAATCCTAGCAACCACACTATGGGCCTGGAGCCAGCGAGGGGCCAGAGCAAGAGGGAGAAGGGGAGGGGGGAAAGGAGAGAACTACTCTGCCCTGGAACATAGAGAGGGTACATTTAGGACAAGACCTTATCCAGCGAAGCTCCCAACTAATGAGTTTTGTGTTCCCAAAAAGCAATTTAACTTAAAACAAACAAACAATATCTGTGAATGTGATCCAGGCCAATCCTGGCAGTTGTCCATGTAGCACTTCATGTAGTTGAACAAGAAGGATGCACATGTAAAGGGGGTCGTGAATTCTTTTTTATAATTTTAAATTTTTATTTAGTATGAACGGATGTTTTGCCTGCACATATGTCTGTGCACCATGTGTGTGCCTGGTGCCTACAGAGGAGAGAGAGAGAGAGAGAGAGAGAGAGAGAGAGAGAGAGAGAGAGAGAGAGCACACTGGATCATATGGAAAAAGAGTTACAGGCCAGTTGTGAGCTGCCATATGGGTGCCAAGAAATGAACCTGGGTCCTCTGGGATAGCAGCAAATGTTCCTAACTGCTGAGCCATCTCTCTGGTCCCAGGGATCATGAATTCTTACTCAGTAGTTTCAGAGAGACACCATGGCTGGGCAACATGTGGCAAGGAATTCCCTACAAAGGGACAGTGAGAGAACATTTTGTGAAGCTATAAAAGTGAGGCCTGGGTTGCAGAGGAGATCTCAAGATGTTGGCGATCTAAAGTTGAGAGACATCTACCAAGGAAAGCTGCATACAGCAAGTCTAACCAGCCCAATGGAGAGACACATGTTGCAGGCCACAAAACCGGAGGGGCAAAACAATGTTTTTTTTTTTTTTTTTTTTTTTTTCTGAGACAGGGTTTCTCTGTGTAGCCCTGGCTGTCCTGGAGCTCACTTTGTAGACCAGGCTGGCCTCAAACTCAGAAATCCGCCTGCTTCTGCCTCCTGAGTGCTGGGATTAAAGGCGTGCACCACCATGCCCAGCCTCAAAACAATGTAAGTTCCTTAAAACTTTAGTCCCAGGCTGGCGAGATGGCTCAGCGGGTAAGAGCACCATCTGCTCTCCCGAAGGTTGTGAGTTCGAATCCCAGCAACCACATGGTGGCTCACAACACCTGTAATGAGATCTGATCACCCTCTTCTGGTGCATCTGAAGACAGCTACAGTGTAGTTATGTATAATAATAAATAAATCTTTGGGCCAGAGCAAGCGGGCCAACCGGAGCGAGCAGAGGTCCTAAAATTCAATTAAAAAAAAAAAAACCAAAACTTTAGTCCCAGACACTGAATTTTGATGTTTTCCCTGCTGAGTGATGGTTTTGTTTTGGCCTAATATTTTGTCACTATGCCAGATTCTTTCCTCTTGCAATAGTAAGGTGTATTCTGTGCCAATCTATGTTGAGAAGTTTGTAATTTGCTTTCTGATTTTGCAGGGGACTAATTAAGAGACTGCCTTGAGTCTCAGAAGAGACTTTAGACTTTTAGACAGTGGTGAGACTATGAAGGTCTATAGAGCCTTTTGAAGTTGGACTAAATGTATTTCACATAATAATGTGTTTAAGGGGGCTATAGTCTCCCCTCCCCCAGCCTGGAACCTGCTTGCTCAGGGGTGGAGTTTCCTGCTCATTCGTTCTGCCACGCCCACTGCTGGACCGAGCCGCTTTGCTGTTTGGAGCCACACACGTGCTCACCCTGCTACTGGACCCCGAGACTATTTGGCGGGAATCGGGTCCCTTCCCCCTTCCTTTATAACTGAGTGTCAGAACAAGTAAAAGGGAGCTTTGATCAGAATGAAACTGTCTTGGCTCCGTTTCTTCTTTCGCCCCGTCTAGTTCCTCTCTTTCAGCTCGAGTTGCCATCTCAGTTGAACCGTTCGTTGCGAGCTGCTGGCCGGCCGCAACAGGGGGCCAGGGAGTGGAACATCGTGGTTTGAATGAAGAGTGTCGAGGTGTTGCTTGAGGTAGGCTTAGTGGGGGCATCCTTGACGAAACAGTATGGAGGAAGGTTTTGGGAGATTGCGTTCTTTCCCTACTCTCAGTTTCTTCTCTCTGCTTCATGCTTGCCTTTGAAGATGTGAGCTCTCAGCTTCCTGTTCCCGTGGCCAAGCCTGCCAACTGCTACCCTGCTTTCCCATCAAGGATTCTTACCCTTCTGGAGCCACGAGGTGCTTTTAACGACAGATGTCCCATGTGGGCTTGCATATTTGTATTAGCTACTGTTCTACTGCAGTGAAGAGGCACCATGACCAAGACAGGTTATAGAAGAAAACATTTTTTTTTTTTTTTTGGTTTTTTCAAGACAGGGTTTCTCTATGTAGCCCTGGCTGTCCTGGCACTCACTCTGTAGACCAGGCTGGCCTCGAACTCAGAAATCCGCCTGCCTCTGCCTCCCGAGTGCTGGGATTAAAGGCGTGCGCCACCACGCCCGGCAGAAGAAAACATTTAATTGGGCCTTGCTTAGACTTTCTGAGGATCAGTCCATGATCATCATGGCGAGTAGCGAGTGGTATAGCAGCAGGCATGGCGCTGTAGCTGTAGCTTAGACCTCACTTCTGATTTGCAAGTCGGAGGTAGACAGAAAGCAAAGGTGGGCCTGGCATAGGCTTTTGACAGCTCAACCTCTGCCCTAGCTCCAATGACATGTCTCTAACAGCACACTTTCTAATCCTTCCCAAACAGTTCCACCAACTGGGAAGTAGGCGTTCAAATATTTGAGCCTATGGGGGGGCTTCTCATTCAAACTACCAAAATATTTGCACACTTAATTTTCAGTTGATGGCACTGTTTGGGGAGGCTTAGAGGGCCTGGCTTGCTTAGAGAAAGTTTGTCACTGGAGGTGGCTTTGAGAGCTTGAAGACATGTCCATTCCCACTCCATTCTTTGCTCTGTGCCTGCAATTCAAGATGTGAACCCTCAGCTTCTGCTCCAGTTGTTTTGTTACCTTACTTCTCAGCTATGCTGACCCCTTATCCCTCGGAACTGTCAGCTAAAGTCCACTCTGGATTCTGTGAGTTGTTTCAGATCACGGTATTTTATCACAGTAATGGAAAAGGAACAAAAACAGGAGGTTTGGAAGGATGAAGGGATGCATTTATTGGGATTGTGGGATTGTGGAGGGAATTTCCCCTGGGAAGTAAAGGGGCTCACTGCAGAGTGCTCTGAGCCAGCAGTCCTGGGCAGAGAAGACTCAGGTCTGGGGTATTCATGGCTCGCCCCAGCTCTGAAGGCCAAGCCTTTCTTGAAGACTTTCTGTGCTCAGGCCAGTATGCCAACCCTGTTTCTTCAGTGGTGGACTGCGGATTAACCTTGGCTTGTATTTGTGCTTATAGGGAAGATGATGTTAACACCTACTTTGGTACCTTGACAAGTGTTACAGAGATCAACAAAAGGGAATCCAAAAGAAAATTTATTATGTTGGGAGAGATTCACTGTGCTGTGCTAGCTCCCACCATCAGTGGAAACTGTCACTCTTCTGGCTCCTTTCCTGTATCTCTCAGGCAGCAAGTGGATCCCTCCTGACTAAAGGCCTAAGGTTTCAGGGACGGCATCCTCCCAAAAGCCAGCTCCCAACATTCCAGATGGCAATGGTAATCCACCTATCTTCTGCCTACAGAGGGCAGAACTCTGGGAACCTATGTTCACTCATATGACAGCTGGGGGCCAGATCACACATGAGTGACAACACTCAACAACACGCTCAGTTGCTGAATGCTTCTATTACTGTTGGGATTATCGTCAAGGGACAGAATGGTAGGCTCAGAAAGGAAGGCATTGCTGGTTGTGGGACTGAGGGAAGACCAACCGCAGAGTGTCCAGGGCAGGGCATGTGCCAGGTCTATCAGGAGCTATCAAGGGCCTGTATCTACCTGGGTCTTTTGCTTGCCCTTCTGTGGCTTCTTGGCTTGAAAGACTTGCCTGGAGGGAGAAGCTGGCATCTTCTTGCTTTTGAATGGGGAGGTCATATTCAGAGGGACTTTGGCTACAGCATCTTCCATCGTGTTCTGGACTCCAGGGCCTCAGAAGACACTGCCTCACCCTTCCGAGGCCGGTGAGGTGTGCCTTATTTTGAATATATGATGGACAGATCTGGCTTTGATGTCTTCACAGCCTGAAGATCCCTCAGTGAGTTCTCACTCAGCTCCACAGAGGTCAGACTGCAGCCACATGCGAAAGACAGAAGGGACAAGGGTCGATCAGGGGCAAAGGCCAATTGGCTGGGGGAGGTGCGCATGGGGTGGGGGGAACCCAGGGCTGGAGGTGAGAGTGTCTTGATTGGAGCTGCCTGATTAGGATTTAACAAGTACCAGAAGACAGTCAGTTGGAATCTATTAAAAGTGGAGGCTTGCAGGGCAGCGGTGGCACATGCCTTTTAATCCCAGCACTCGGGAGGCAGAGGCAGGTGGATTTCTGAGTTTGAGGCCAGCCTGGTCTACAGAGTGAGTGCCAGGACAGCCAGTGCTATACAGAGAAACCCTGTCTGGAAAAACCAAACACACACACACACACACACAAGTGGAGGCTCTTTGAGGGAATATAGGAGAGGGCTCAGACTGTCTCCACAGCTGAGGGATAGTTGTTTGAGACCTAGAGCTTTGGATAGGCCCACAGAAGGTAAGTCTTTATAGGCTGGGCACCCAGATTTGTGTGTGAGTTCCATCATGTTTGAGATCTCACTCAGAGAGGACTCCTAAGCACCTGTTCCCACCTAGGGTTCACAGGCTATGTCCTCAGTACCATGCCTCCCCCTGCCTTTACCTGAGGGTCTTTAGGCAGCATTTAGGGTGCTTCAGGGCTGCACACAGAGGTTCCACTATGACGCCAGGCAGCTGACAGCCACTGAGGTCCAGAGTGGTCAGGACTGGGCTCTGCTGGAGCACGATGACCAAGTAATTGACCACCTCTTGGAGGTCAGGCAGCTGTATCCTGTGGGGAAGAGCTGACCTCAGAGGTTGCTGGAGGTAATGGTTCCCCACCCCCATCCCTTCAAAACCAGGCCTCACCTGAGTGTCTTCACCTGGCACTTGGGCCAAGCCAGGCCTTCGCACAGTAAACGCAGGCCTGTGTTGGTGAGCCGGCTCTGGAGGAGGCCCAACTCCCTTAGGGCAGGAGCTACCTTCAGGGCCTCAGAAAGGTCTCGACAAACTGCATCAGGGAGTTTGCAGTGTGACAAGCTGTGGGCAAGAAGCATGTAGATTGGTTGCAAGACTGGTCATTTCTCTACCTCCAGTGGAACAAACTACCTATTCTCTGGTAGCCTGGTGTTCAGTCTAGAAATATACAGTTTTCATAATTTGGTTTGGATGGGCTGTCTGTCGTTCCCAGTGGCTGATCAGTCATCCCCAATAGCTGAGCAGTCATCCAGTGGCTGAGCAGTCATCCCCAGTGGCTGATCAGTCATCCCCAGTGGCTAAGCAGTCATCCCCAGTGGCTGAACTGCTCTGCTGTTTCTGATTTTTTTTTTTTCCTATTACAAATCATGACGGGAGCCCCTCTGTGTATCTGGTTTTCTAGTAGAATTCCTGGGCCAAATGTGACTGTCTTTTTGGCTCCTTTCGTTTCATTTTCATGTTGTTGGACCCTGACTCCCATGAAGCCAGTTTTCTTCCTCATCCTCTATTGATGTATGCCTGACTATCTGCTTCACCATGGCCTGCCTCTATCAGTTCCTAGAACTCTTCTTACTCTCTGAATGCGGGTGATAGCTAACGTAATAGAAACCTAGCATATCCTAAGAACTCTACCCGTGAAGCTTCAGTCCTCTGAGCTCGGATCATCTGGGTATCTTACAGGGAGGAAACCAACACATGGGCAGACTGACTTGCTGAAAGGCACAGAGAGGCGGGGTGCACCAGCTGCTAATCTCCCTGAACGCTTTCCTACAGAGGGATGCCCAGGCCATGTCCATCAGCACTTGGCAGCTGCCTTCAGAAGAAAACCACTGTTGCTTTCTCAGTCGGTCCCCAAAGGCTGTGCTGCGCTCTGACTCCCACGAGGTCTAGCACCAGTCCTTCCCTTGCAGCCCCTAATAGTGGTGGAACCCAGGTAGGCCTATGTCCTTAGCCTTCCCTAGAAGGCAAATTCTGTCTCTGTACAGGCCACCCCGGTGTAAATCCCTTCCATGCTGGAGAACAGCGACTCACATCAGAACACTCAGATGACATTTCGGGGTAGTCATTGTCTCACAGAGTGGACGCAGCAAGGAGACTGGGGGTTGTTTCTTGGTGCTTTGAGAGCTGTAGAGAGAAAGAACAAGGTTGATGTCTGTAACGCTCAACCTTGTAAAGGCCTCAATCCTTCCTACCTAAGGTCCTGAGGTTCTAGAACTATCAGTTATCCCACATCCCTTGCTTTCCTTGCATCCCCTCCCCAACAAATTTGAACAAAACCCATGTGTGGGCTGCAGGTCCCTAGGACCAGGTCCTGCCGTTATCCTGGTGTATACTCTCAACAGTAGGTGAGCCTTGGGACAAGTACTGAGTACAGCTGAATTCATAGAAAGCAAATGCCCATGTTGGCGTAGGAACCTAGGATCAGGTGGAGGATGGGCAGGGAAGAGGATATGGAATAATGTGGTCAATGAGGGCACCTTGGGGCCAGTAGTTGGACCCAAGTGGTGGAGCCAGAGTGGGCTTTGAAGACAGACAGCAAATAGTGTTGGGATGGAGGGAACAGCAGGTACAAGGCTCAGCAAATAGAGGACATGACATATTCCAGAATGTATGAGAAAGTGCATCAGAGATGGGGCTAGGCTGCTTCATGGAACTATATTGGCGGAGCTTGGAGGGTTGCCTTGATCTGGATGGTTAAAAGTTGTCATGGTGGGCTGGAGAGATGGCTCAGTGGTTAAGAGCACCGACTGCTCTTCCAGAGGTCCTGAGTTCAATTCCCAGCAACTACATGGTGGCTCACAACCATCTGTAATGGGGTCTGATGCTCTCTTCTGGTGTGTCTGAAGACAGCTACAGTGTACTCATTCACATTAAATAAATAAATGAATAAATAAACAAAATTTTAAAAATGTGGTCATGGTGAGGTCACTTGATGAGGAATAGAGACAGCTGCCTTGCAAGGAATGGGTAAAGCAGTCCTGAGGTCCGCTCTGCCATTTGGGTTATCAGGTGTGGACCGCTTCCCAGCCTAATAGGCAGTGTGTGGACACAAATAGCATCAGTGAGGACAACCTTACCCTCTAGACTCACCCCTTCAGCCGCTTCACCAGGCTCTTCTTCTTCTTCTTCTTCTCCTTTGCCGCCACCAGCCCACAGCTCACCAGTCTCAGAGCCTGACCATCTGGGCAGCACTGCACGCAGTAATTCAGAACCTCAAGGTCCATACGGGTCAACCTAACTCGCTCCAGTACTATCTCTGGAAGGCTGCTGAGAGCCTGTCGAACAAAATCCTCGTCCTGTGTCTCATACAGGCAGTACAGCAGCTCCAGTCCAAAATTGAGATCCTCCTCTTCCTCCTCCTCCTCCTCCTCCTCTGCTTCCTCGATGTCCTCCAGCTCAGCATTCTTTTTTGCCCCTGCTGGTGGCCCCTTGGGGTGGCTCTGTCCTTGTACCCACTGCAGGGTGTCCTTTTTCACATGATCTGGCACCACACAGCCAAAATGGTTTCCAATGTCACGAATCCCCTCTGTATTTAGCAGGCCAAAGAGGAATCGGGTGGTCAGTGCAAGATGACCACGTAGCTCCGCGTCAGAGTTCAGGAGCTTCTGCACACCACCTGCGGGCGTCCCTGGAGTTCGCTCAGCTTCTAGTAGGTATGACAACGCAGCCAAGAACTCCTGGAAGCTCTGGTCAATGAACTGGTAGGTGACCTCAGTTTTTAGCACTCCTGGTATCTCCTTCTTGTTGAGAAATATTGTCTGAACTTGGGAACCCCGAAGCTTCAATTTCTCCAGGTCCTCTTCTGAGAATTGTGCTTTATGATGATCCAGGATGCCCTCCCGGGCCAGGCGACACAGCGTTCGCAGCTCTCCCTGAACCCGGGGTCCATTGGTGCCTGCAGACTTCAGCATGCTGGTGATGAAGAGCAGGTACACAGAAGTAGTGGTCTTGGAGGTACGAGAGAGATCCCGGCCCAGCTCTAGCTGCTGCTGCAGCACTGTGCACACGATCCAGCACACGAAGGGCACAAAGCACAGTGCAAACAGCGTCTCGTTCTCTTTCACGAAGCGGTAAGCGCGCTCTGCCTTCCTCTCGTCCCGGAAGAACTTGAAGAAATACTTTTTTTTGTCTTTGTCTGAGAAGCCGCGTATTTCTGCGCACTGTGGAGAGCACAATCTGCCCTGCAGCCTCCCGGTAGCGGCATTGCGTGTAGTCACCAGCAAGCGAGCTCCTGGTAACAACTCCTGGCTCAGCAGCCCGCTCAGCACTCTCAAGCCACTTGTAGCCTCCATAGGGTCTTTGCAGGGAGTGGCCTCTGAGGATGCTAAAGTAGGCAGTTCATCTGCACCGTCCAGGATGAACAGTAGGCGATTGGGTTGTGCCAGTATCCGCTTCACTGGCCAAGCGCGGTCCGGGCACTGGTCCAGCACCAGGTCCGCCAAGCTGCGCGTACCCGGCCGCTCCAGCAGCTCGCCGCACGGCATGAAGAAGGCAAAGTCCACCTGGCTGTGGTATAGCTTACCTGCTGCCCAGTCATAGAGGATTTTCTTGGCGGCCATGGTTTTGCCGATGCCTGCCGGGCCCTGCAGCACCACGGTCAGCGGCTGCGAGCTCTCTTCCTCATTTCCCCGGAAGAGCCGATTAAAAGTGTGCGTGTCCGAGCGCCGAGCGCGTTCGGGCTCCGGCTCCCCCAACGGCCCCAGCAGCTCGTCCTCCACAGCGCCGGTCCCCGGAGCGATGAGCAGCTTGGTGAAGCGCTTGTTGATCTTCACAGAGCGAGCATTCCTCTCCTTCACCTTAGCATGCTGTCGTAGCACGTGCTCCCGGTACTTCTTCTTGAACGCTGGAACGCGAAAGACAGGGATGGGCTTGCCGCCACTATGAAAGCAACGCTCTGCCTTTCTAAATCTGGGCTCCCTTTCCTCTAGTGTGCTATAGCTTCCTTCTCCAGCCATCTCACACCCAAGGATCCCCAAGCAGCGTCCAGGAAACTTGGGCTCTATAAGGAGTCCAATAGGACGTTTCACCTGTGTGCCCGACCGAACATACCTGACACGGAGAGAAGCACCGAGGTGGGGCCGAGCTCTGGAAGGCAAACCCGACATGAGGCTCTCTGAGCATGAGAGATGAGGCAAGGCATTTCCATGGGAGCTTATGGAACTACCCGCCCCAGCCCCCCCCCCCCCCCCCGCGAATGAAACTTTGGGCTGGTTTCCGGGAAGGGGAGTCTCAGGAAGTGGTAGAGTGGACAAAGTTGATCTTCCCAAGGAGAGCTGGGAGGATTAAGGCCGAGCCACGGGATTCAGCCCCATCCTACTCTGCCCAGCTTACTCTGCAGCTGCTGCTGTTTAAGTCGCGAGGCCACATCTCGAATATCCGACCTCTTCAGGACCTGCCGGGTCATTTCTACAGCTGGCACTGGCTCATAGAACTCAATGAGCTTGTCGACAAGGTCCACAGCGTCTGAACGTTCCAGTCGCCCCCACGGGATGCTGCGGCCATCCAGGGGCGCATCCCGTAGCTTGTGGCGGAAGCGCTTCAGCTGCTCCTGGCTCAGCTCCTCCAGTGTAGCCATAAGCAGCTCCCTTGCCACTGCATCCACGCTGGGGATGAGAAGGGTTATCATCACTGATGCGACCTGAATAGGACCTGTCCCTGAACCTCCAAAGCACCCCAGGTCACACATTGCACATTCTCCACATGGAGCCCCAGGGCAATACATTGTAGAGACCCACCGGGTGTTCCAAGGCTTCACCTTAAATTACTGACTGTGGTGAAGTGGATCACTCCATGGCTAGTCTTCCTGCGTCTTTCCTTTCTGGCCACACGAGATAAAGCCAGTTAGCTTCCCTACATGGGTCTGTGCTCTCCCTTGTCACATCCTCTGATAGGGCTCCAGCTCTGCTCAACTCAGACAGGCCAGGCCCTGGTAGGCTTCCTGAATTCTCTGCTCCAAGCTCATACATAGCACACTTTGGTGAGCCTTTTCTGGACCACCTACACCAGGGACTGAGTCTGAGTCCCTTGTGGGGAGCACACTCTTAAGTGCCCTGGTTTGCAGGGTGGGCATAGAAGATGGCTTTGGAATTCCAGCACAAGACCTGCTCTAGAGGTGAGCCCACTTAACTTGAAAGTTCTCTCTGGAAACCACACTCACCTGGAGCAGGAGACTCCAGCGGCATCCATGGAGTCTTATCTCAGGATCTAACTCTCAGATGCAGAAGCTGGGAGCAGAGGTGATCCTTCCTGGGTTAAACTGGTCTCATTCTGTGTGTGTGTGTGTGTGTTTCTCAGTCTTGTTCATTCTAGCTCAGGTGTACTCTTGCTGACAGTCAAGAGGCTCCCAAGTTAAGCACGGGTTGTAACATCATATATGTGCTGGACTATCGACCTTTGGTTTTCTTCTATTTTATTCTATCAATACTCCTCCTCCTGGGTGTGGCATCCTATGCAGCTGTGAGGTGGTTCAGATTAAATAGCTGACTCACAACCAGGTCTTCAGAAATGGCCTTAAGGTGCTTTAAATTTTGCACACAAGGTGTGAAAATCAAGGGGGCAGGTGCCTGTGGGCAGGGATAAGGGTGGATAGAGAAAGGGAACCAGGTCCTCAGCTCTGCAGTCAGTTAATCCTCCCACATCCAGCTCTAGGGCAGAGATCGGATGTTTCTGACCCTAGGCCCTGCAAGTGACTACAGGGATATGGAGTTTCACTGTGTGGCTGGCACGGACGTGTGTAAAGGCACGTGTATACACCTCCACATGACTAAGTTAATGTACTTAAGTGACTGTTTGTCGTAGACTAAATAAAGCCCATGAAGACACAGTTCACACAGGCATGGATGTGTTTATTTATTTTTATAAATTCTGGAAAACAAGACTTCTTTGTCTCCTTGTCATCATTATTGAAGGTGGAAAATGTGAGGCCAGGGCCAGTGAGATGGCTCAGAGGGTAAAGGGCCTTGCCTGGCAGCTCGAGTTCTAACTCTGGAACCCACAGAAAAGTGGGAAGAGAACAAGTCCACGAAGTTGTCCTCTGGCCTCCACACCCAATCTGTGGAATGCGTGCCACCGTGCTCTCAAATATCAAATGTTTCAAGGTGATAGGGATAGAGGGAGGCTGGAGAGATAGATAACACTTAGGGTTATCTGTCTCTCACAAAGAGACTGACTCTGGTTTCCTGATCCCACACGAAGTAGCTATCAACCACTTATGACTTTAGCTTCAGGCTATCCAACTCCTATACAGGTGTGTGCGTGTGTGTGTGTGTGTGTGTGTGTGTGTGTGTGTAAAACACACACGTCTACATAAAAAGGAAGAAGGGAAGAAATACAAAGCCAAGCTGGTCTCAAGTACACTACTCAACATCTGTGTGACCTTGTACAGTTTGTTTAGCCTCTATGCCTCTATTTCTTGTTCTTGAAGTAAAGCACTCACTCATAGGAGGTTGGAGAAATGGCTCAGCAGTTAAAACATGGACTGTTCTTCCAGGAGACCCAGGTTCAATTTCTAGCATCAGCATGGTGTGCAAAACTATCTGTAAGTCCAGTTCCAGGAGATGTGAACTCTTCTGGCCTCTGCAGACACCGGGAATGCACAGGCTACACAGACATCCATGCAAGCAAAATACACATAGACACAAGATAAATTAAAAAAAAAAAAAAGAAGAAGAAACACTTATGGTATTCACTTTACGTGGCTTGACGTATAAGGTCCGGGGAGATGGCTCTGTCTGTACAGCAGTTTCATTGTGAGTCTAGCATAAGTTTGAGGAACAGAGTTTCAGTCCCCAGAATCCACTTTTTTTTTAAAAAGGCGTGATAACCCACAAGATATGAAGTGTCATGGTGACATTCGCTAGGTGGCTTTCCCACATGGTTCCTTAGAAGTCCTGTTTTCTGGTTTACAGAGAATGCTGGGTTTCTAAACCTGACTCAGCTCCAATTCTCTTTCACCCTCACCAGCCCTTACCACTGTCGTTCAAATGTTCTTTCCTGTTGTCAGAGAGACTGAGACTACAGTCTTGAGACTGAAGGCCAGCACCGATTTGGCTCTTGGGCATCTGCCACGGGAGTCTGGGACCTGGGACCCCAAGGTGGTGGCTAGACAACTCATCTGCTTTAGAGGAACCCTCTGAACTTTGTGCCCCATGCATTCTCAGGATTGCTGATAACGTTAAGCCGTGGAAAGACAGTTCCAGGGGACCCAACTGACCTTCTCCTGATCTCTGTGGGCACCAGGCACACACATACAAATATGACCATACACATAAAATAATAATGGTTTTAAAAAAGAAACTGGAAGAGCAAAGGCAAATTAAGTTCAAAGTAATTAGGGAAAAAAGAAAAGAATAAAAATCAGAATAGAAATCAAGGAAACTGACAGTAAGAAATCAATAAAAATCAAGCTGAAAAAAAAAATCAAGCTAACTCTTTGGGAATATCATAAAATCCTAGCCAAACAGAGGAGGGAAAAGGAGGTAAGATATAAGTTACTAGTATTAGACCTGGAAAGAGTTAATCACAATTGATTCCATGAACTAAAGACTATTCAGGGAGCACTCTGAACAACTCTCTGTCTATAAATTTATCAAAATGTGCCATTCTCCTCCTTCTTCTCCTCCTCCTCCCCTCCCTCTCCCCCTCCCTCTCCCCCTCCCCTCCCCTCCCCCTCCCCCTCCCCTCCCCTTCCCCTCCCTCTCCCCCTCCCTCTCCCCCTCCCCCTCCCCTCCCCTCCCCCTCCCCCTCCCCTTCCCCTCCCTCTCCCCCTCCCCCTCCCCCCTTCCCCTCCCTCTCCCCCTCCCCCTCCCCCCTCCCCCTCCCCCTCCCCCTCCCCTCCCCCTCCCCCTCCCCCTCCCTTTCCCCCCTCCCCCTCCCCTCCCCTCCCCTCCCCCTCCCCCTCTCCCTCCTCTTCCTTTTCCTCCTCCTTCTCCTCCTTGTTTTGAGACAGGGTTCCACCATGAGCCCTGGTTGGTCTGAACCTTGCTATGTAGAACAGGCTGGCATTGAACACAAGAGATCCACCTATCTCTGCTCCCAAGGGCTAGGATTAAAGACAAGCACCACCAAGCCTGGCTATGTGCCAGTGTTTTGAAGAATAAAATCTTCCAAACCCAGACAAGAGGTGGTTTGATAAGATGTCCTCCATGCTTTTTAGTTTTTCACTGCTTAGCCACATTTGGCAGCCCTCTTTAGGCAGGATACTTGAGGGAGGAAGTATGTGACCGGGGATAGGTTTTAAGAACTATTCTGAGTTGGCTTTCTCTGCTTTGTGCTTGCAGTTTAAAATGTGAGCTCTTAGTTTCCAGCTTCAGCTGACATGTCTGCTACCTGCTGTCCCCAACATTATGGCTCCATTATGGATTCTCTGGAACCATATGCCCCTAATAAATAATAAACCCTTTCTTCTGTAAGTTGCCTGGATCATGGTATTTTAGCACAGCAATGAAAAAGTTACTAATATAGCTTTTATCCATTGATAAACAAAATCAGGCAATACCTTGTGACTTTGCAAACATAAGCATGGGCTCCTATTGTTTCTGATGAACTCTGTGAAACATTTGAAGGAGAGAATAGAAGTCTCTAAATTCTGTGTGTGTGGAGGCATGTGCCTTTAGTGCCAGCACTCAGAAGGTAAAGACAGGTGGATCTCTGTGACTTTGAGGCCAGCTTGGTCTACAGAGCAAGTTCTAAGACAGCTAGAGCTGTTACACAGATAAATCCTGTCTCAAAAACCAAACCAAACCGAACTAACAAAAAACCTAGGCCATCACCACCACCAGCAACAAAAGAGTTCTCTAAATATGAGAGAAGAAACGTTTCCTAAAGCACCCAAGGAAGCCACTAATGCCTTAATGTGCAGACGTAACAGAGATCTCAAGACTGGTTAACCGTAGACCTCTATATCGTGGGAACACAGACGCAGGTGCAGGTCTTCCGTTAACCAATAAGTCGGGTCCACCTTGTGTAAATAAAGTATATACTACAATCAAGTTTTTCCTCTAACAACAAAGTAGGTTTCACATCAGATATCCATTAAGCCCATTGCATCCCGTGATGGCATCCACAGAGGCAGGAAGGAATTTGAGGCTGGACGCGTACTGTCAGTTTTCAGGAAGCTGAAAGATAAAAATGGAAAGTTTGAGGCTGGCCTTTGGTACATGGTAAAACTCTGTCCAAAACAAAGTGAAAACTTAACAAGTGTTCTTACTTAAAAACAAACAAATAAAACATTTTTTTTTGTAGAGTATGTATAAAATGGAACTTCCCCAGCTTGGTGAAGAATATCTGGGAGACACCTATAGTTAACATCCTGCTCAGTGTTAACAAACTGGAACATTCGCCTGAGAAACTGAAAGTAAGAAAAGGTTTGTCTCTGACCTTCACAGCACACAGTAAAACCCTGTCTTAAAACAGAGGGAGAGGAAGAAGAGGTAGAAGAGGAGGAGGAGGAGAAGAGAGAAAGACAGACTGGTAGACAGTAAGACATGATGGCAGGCGTGTGAGGAAATCCATGTTCTCACAGAGTTCTGGTTGTTGTGGGAAATGGCCCAGCCATCTTAGAAAACGATTTTCTAAAACATTTCTTCAAATGTCAAAATGTTGTTGGGTGTGGTGGTGCATGCCTTTAATCCCATCTTAGGAGGTAGAGGGAAGAGGGTCTCTCTGGGTCCAAAGTCAGACTGGTCTACGTAGTTCCAAGCCAGCCAGGGCTCCAGAAGGGAGGGCTCAGCTCTTGCAATGTTCAATAGCAACCAAACCCACACGGAGTTCTTCACAGAAAATGGAATGTTTATAGCTTGTAAGTTACATATTTGCAAAGATTTTTTTTTTTTTGAGTTTTTGAGAAAGGGTTTCTCTGTGTAGCCCTGGTTGTCCTGGAATCCACACTGTAGACCACGCTGGTCTCAAACTCAGAAATCTGCCTGCCTCTGCCTCCCAAGTGCTTGGATTAAAGGCATGTGCCACCCCTGCCCAGTGAAAGATTTGAAAGCAGAGAACCAGCTTTGTATTGTGTTAACAAAAGAGATTTAGTCAAAGCCTAAGGTCCATGTTGTCATTGAGACACCTCAGATTCTCCTTTCCTTCGCGTCTGTGTTCTTTCCCTCAGCTGAGGCAGCCTTGGTATGGAGGGCAGGGCTGTCTTCTGGTGAGGCTCCAGCACGTGAACCTCGGGCTACCTGGTCTATCTGCTCTTGTGGTGCAGGTGAGGCTCCCCATGTTGATGCTGACCGGGGCTTTTGCGAATAAGCCAGGCTAAAGTGGCTGAGCATTGACCCCAGCTGTTACAGTTTCATTGTGGGTCCTTGCCTTTGAGTTCTGACGATAGAACCCAGAGCCTTGTGTGTGCTACCTGGAGTGTGCCACTGCTTACTGTATCTCTACCTCTTTTGTTTTGTTTTTTAAAAATTTACTTATTTAAGTAATTTAAATGTAAATTACTTTAAATTTTAAAGTTTGCTTTAAGACAGGGCAAGGATCTCACCCTCTGCCCGTTACTGACGCACTACAAGATGAAGGTGGAGTAGATGCAGGCACCTCGGAAAAGGAGGCCAGGGTGAGGACCTCTGGCTGTGGTGTTAGTGTCTGGATGCAGGGAGGGCCTCACCTCAGTGTGGTCTTAGCTTCCATGGAAGGATGAAGCGACTTGACAGCAGGCGAGGCACGCTCTCCTGATGGTTTCAGAAGACTGTGTCCGGTTTGCAGTTACATGAGGGTTTCCCATGACGAAATCCAGTGATCACAGAAGGCCTGGGAAGACTCAGTCTCCATGCAGCAGACCTACAGATCTGCAGCTGGACTGCCAGCTCCGCTCGGTGACAGCTCTGTCGCCTGAGATTAAGCCAAACAATTGGGCCTGAGCAGCACAGGGTCAGGTACTAGCTGTGTCCATCTGGGGCAGCTCCCTCTTCTGGGGACCAAGCCTCAAGCCAGTAGAGAAAAAGGGAGGAGAGGGGCATGGCCGCCTTTCCATGTAGGGCACAAGCAAGATTCACACAGGTTGCTTCTGCTTGCCTTGGGACCGAATCACTCCTGGCCTACCAGAGATGTGCCAGCCTAAGTGTCACAAGGCTGGCTCCATCACAAACCTGTCTCTCAAAATGTCACATTTCTGACTCTTGTCGCTCTTGAACATACTCGATGGCCCCATGGATTCCACTCTGGGGAGTCCACATGGGTTCTAGCCTGAGTGTTGCTGGAGGTGTGCTCCCCAGCTCAGGAGTAGAGTGCCAGTTTGAGAGGCAGCATCCTGGAGGTTGCTTCAGGGAGACCCACATATTCTGAATAGTCTCATGGAAAAGGTTATGACCTCCTCTAGAACCCTTGGTCCAGGTTTCAGCCTTGGGGCATCGTGGTCCCTGCATCCAAGCATCTTTCCAGGCCAGAGAATGTCCCCCAAGAAAATCCTTGTCCTCAGAGCTCACTTTCATGTCTCTTCAGACTGTCTCTGTCCTCTCTCCGACCAGACAAGGGCTGCCAAGTAGCCTCAATGAGAGGACCTAATGTCTTCAGACAACCTTGGTCTGAGCTATAGCTCTGTGGTAAATCACTTGCCTAGCACACGCCTGGATTTGATCCTGTGAACCCTAGCACGGCTAAATGAGTAAAATCAGTAAAAAATGAGGTAAAATAAAGGACAACATTAGAAAGAAGGAACCCATGCTTCAACCCTGATGGGCCTTGAGGATAGCACACTGAGGGCACAATCCAGATGCAGGACAAGTACTGTAGAGTTATTCTAGAAGTTTCCTGGAATCCTCAGAGCTACAAAACAGAAACTGAGATTGGGTGCCAGGGGCTGGGAGGCTAGGTGTGGGGTGGGGCGGCCCATGCTTAATGAGGACAGAGTTCAGCTTTTGAAGAGTTCTGAGGCAAGTTCTGAGGTGGATGGTGGCAATGGCCGCACTGCCCTGTGAATGCGCCTTCCTGACACGGAGCTGTGAACCTAGATGTGAGCAAGATGGGCAAAGTGTGTTTTTATTATTTATTTGTGAGAGTGTTTGTGTGCCCATGTGAGTGTGGTGGTGTGAGCACACACCCCACAGTGTGCAGGCAGAGGTCAAAGGATAACATGCAGGAGTCAGTTTTCTCTGTGTACACGTGAGTTCTGGCAACTGGATTCAGGTAATCAGGCCACAGTGGCCTTTACCCACGCAGCCATCTTGCTGGTTCAGAACCTTTTTATGTTTTGCTGGTTTAAAAAAAATGTAAGAGGGGCGAGAAGAGATTGCTCAGTGGTTAAGTAAGAGCAATGGTTGCTCTTGCAGAGGACCCAGGTTCAGTTCTCAGAACCTGCATGGTGGCTTGCAGCTGCCTATAACCCCAGCTCCAGGAGACCTGATGGCCTCCCCTGTCGTCCAGGCATGGGTACACACACATACCTCACACCTAAACTCTTAAACTGAAAATAAGTAAATCTTTTTAAAAATATGTAGGAGGCCATGAGTTTCATTATAGGATTCCTTTGTTTTTGCTGATGTTCGTCTCTGCCTGCCCCATTCCGCTGCTCCTCCTTCACTGACTCTGCCTTTGTGTCATGTGGTCTGTTATTTTGTTTTTACCCCCTCCTCCCCCTGCCCATATTCTTCTCTTCCTTAGGATTGCTTTTCTCCCTCTCATGGTCCACTTTCCAGTATCTTGACCTCTACTTTAGTTCCCTCATCACACACACACACACAGACACACACACACAGACACACACACAGACAAGTTAGAGTCAGGATCCACAGAAGAGAAAGCATGCAGTATTTGCTTTCTATTTTTCTTTCTTTTTTTTTTTTGTCCAGAGCAGAGGACCGAACCCAGGGCCTTGCGCTTGCTCTACCACTGAGCTAAATCCCCAACCCCCAGTATTTGCTTTCGAAATCTGGGGATACTTCAGATAATAATTTTCAGCTGTACCTCTATCCTGTAAGTGATAAGAGTTTATTTTTCTCTAAGACTGGGGGAAACTCCTGCTAATGTAATTTACTATAATCAAATGTAGCTCCTTGGTAGATTGCATGCTGTACGTGCCCAAGACCCTGGATCCTGCCCCAAGCACCACCAATGAATAAAGAATACAAAAGGAGCAGTACACACACAGTCTGGTCAATTATTAGCTTGAGTGTTCTCCCTAGTGCCCCTGTTGCATGTCTAACTGAAGGCTGAAACCAAGACCTTGGGTACAGTAATTGTGCTGTCCCACTGGGAGAACAGGGCCATAAAGTCAATTGTTATCACGTTCAGAGGGCAGGAGCAAGTCCATGCCTGCCTTTCACTTAGTGTAGGTTGGCAAGGACCCTGAACCCTCCTCAAGGCTGAATGAATAAGTACCATTGCCACAAAGCACTTCCATCAACTGGCACTGTCTGTGGGTCGGGGTCATGGGAGGTGTTTGTTTTCAAGGGAGCCAGATTTGAAGCTTCTGAGAACAGACCTCCCTTGTTTGCCTTAGCAGGTGAACAGAAGAGAGCTTCCTTTAAAGTGCCCTGGACCAGTCCCTTTTATGTCTTAGGACAAAGGGTGGGAACAGGTAGCCTGGTAACACCAGGGCAGAATGCCCTCAGGGTACACAGAGCCTTTCCTTGAGGTGAGGGAACCAACCGTTCCCCATGTTATATACAGCAGGAATGAGGATCTCTGAGCTGCTAAAATTATGGGGACTCTTTTCTATTATACAGGGAGACCACCCCAAGGGACAAACGCCAGCCTCCCCTTCATCACAGAGTTCAGTGTTCAGGGCCTCTGCCTTGTCCTCCACCCCCTGGGGTCTTGTGGGCATCTCATCTCAGGATGGCACTCTGACTGCAGTGTGAAGGTGGCAAGCACCCAGCCTTACACGTCTCTTCCCACCTTAAAGCTGTGTCTTCCCGTGTTCGCCAAGGCGCTCCCTTCATTCCTCTCTGCTCACACCCACCTCATCCCTAGAGGTCTCTGGCTCCTACACCCAAGTTTCCCTTCAATACTGCTGAGTGGGCAGCTAGATCTGATGTGGGGTTCTGCTGTTCATTGGCTGATCTGTGACTTGTGAGGTTCTCCTGACCTGCCTGGGCTGGAGTCATGGCAGTTCCTCTCTTTGATTGTGAATTTGAAAGAAGGAACACTGAAGCAGCTGAGATCTGTTCCTGAATGAAAGTGTCCCTCAGCCCACACCATAGAAATCAGCTCAGCATAGACCAATGCCCTGTAGTCAATATTTAAAACCACAGAACCCTTAGTAAAGAACACAGGAAGATCTTGTCTGGATTTGACAGTAAATTCTCAGACCCAGTAGTTACAGCATTGGTAAATGGCCCATGAGAATCTCAGTAGATAACAGAGGTAGTCAGTCACACAGCCTGAGCTGGATGCCCCAAAGCCACATAAGGTGTTTTTCTCCGTCTCCCACACATGTGTGTGACATAAGGATGCACATTCATGTACATATAAATAATGATAATAATAACTTTAAAATATGAGTTATCTGAACTGAAGTTATTGCTTGATAGTAAAGGCTCTCTGTGCTGATAAGAATTTAAGAATATGTTTTTATAATATTTTAAATGTAATTAATGCCCACTGAACTATCTCCTCAGTGGGAGGATGCAATAAGGGAACGAGAGTTCAAGATCACCCTACAGCTACATAGCAAGTTCAAGGCTAGACCTGACTTCAGGAGACCCTGTCTCAAGATTAGTAAAGTGATGGTTTGAATGAGAATGGCCTCCACAGGCTCAGATGCATGGATGTTTGCATCTTGGAGGAGGTGTGTCGAGGACAGTGTGCTCCAGGGTTCCACAAGCCCACATCATTCCCAGTTAGTGCTCTTTCTTCTCTCACCCCACCTGTCCCACCCCTTTGCCTGTAGATCGGATGTAAGGTCTTAGCTACTGCTCCAGAGCCATTCTTGCCTGCCTGCTGCCATGATCCCTGCCATGATGGTCATGGACTCTCTGAACTCCATGCAAGCCCCCCACTAAGCGCTTTCTTTTATAAGTTGCCTTGGTCATGGTGTTTTAACAGTAATAGAAAAGTAACTGGTACACAGAAGGTATTTCATCAGAATAAAAAACACGGCGCATAAGAGGACACTGGAAAGACAAGAAAGCCCAGGAGAAAAAGAAAACTTTGAATCCATCCACTTGCCATGAGATTAATACCCAGAAGACATGAATAATGCCTCCCAGTCAGTATCAACCCCTCCCCCAACAACCCAACTTAAAAAATTGGTGAAAGGGGATTGGAGAGATGGCTCAGGAGTTAATAGCACTTGTTCCTCTTGGAGAGGACCCGGTGTTGTTTCCCACACCCACGTCGTGGCTTACATCACCTGTAACTTTAGTTCTAGAGGGGTCGATGCCCTCTTCTGACCTCCAAGGGCACCAGGCATTCAATGCAGGACACTTGTGCACATTTGGACAAAACTGTTATATACTGTTTTAGTTAGGGTTTCTATTCCTGGGATAAAACACCATGACCAAAAACAACTTGGAGTAAAGAGTTTATTTCATCTTAAAACTCTCATGTCAGCCAGGCAGTGGTGGCGCACGCCTTTAGTCCCAGCTCTTGGGAGGCAGAGGCAGGCAGATTTTTGAGTTCGAGGTCAGCCTGGTCTACAGAGTGAGTTCCAGGACAGCCAGAGCTACACCCTGTCTCAAAAAACCAAAACCAAACCAAAACAAAACAAAAAAAAACCTCTCAGGTCATTCTCTGTAACTGGGGAAGGCAGGGCAGGAGCTCAAAGCAGTGAGCTGTAAGTGAGATCTAGAGCAGAAGCCACCAAGGGATGCTTCTTGCTGGCTTGCTTCCCATGACTTGCTCAGTCTGCTCTTACAGCTCAGGGCTATCTGCCTAGGACTGGCACAATCCACCAAGGGCTGGGCCTTCCATCAATCCCAGTCAAAAACTGGCCCACAGGCCAATCCAGAGGGGGAACATTTTCTCAGTTGAGGTTCCCTCATTACAAATGATTCTAGTGGTGTCAAGTTGACAAAACACTAGTCTGCACATACACTTAAGCAAGCAAACAATAAATAAAAATTAAAATTCTGAGCAGTGTGTGCTCTTTAAATTATTATTATTATTATTACTGTGTGTTTTGATTGTTTTGCCTACATGTAAGCCTGTGTACCTTGTGTGTTCCTGGTACCCAAGTGTGGGGAGTTGCCCTCACATTCGCCATTACAAGATGGCGCTTACACCCATGTTCTAAGTAGTAAACAAGCAAGCTGCGCATGTGCTGGGGTAGTTTTCCATTCCATGTGCTCTGCCTTCCCCGTGACGACAACTCCGGTCATGGGCTGCAGCCAATCAGGGAGCGACACGACCTAGGCGGAGGACAATCCTCCATAAAAGGGACGGGGCTTCGCCATTTTCCCTCTCTTCTCCACTGGCTCCTGAAGAAGTAAGCAATAAAGCTTTTGCCGCAGAAGATTCCAGTTGTCCTGAGCGTGTTCTTGCCGGTGGGGACAAAAGCTCTTATACCCAAGAAAGCCAGGAGAGCGCTTCTGAACCTCTGGAACTGGAGTTATAGACATTTTTGAGCAGAGAAATGGGTGCTGGAAATCAAAGTCAGGTCCTTTGGAAGAGTAGCTAGTACTCTTAACTGCTGAGCCATCTCTCTGGGCCCTCATGAAGTATTATTTAAATGGTGAAAAAGAAAAAGGCAACAGACTCTAATGGACATATCTACTGGAGGAAGACCATCATTGAAAAAAAAAAAAAAACAGTAGGGCATGGTGATGTATGCCATGAATCCCATCACAGGGAAGCAGGAGAAGGGGCCAGGGGCCAGGAGAAGGGGTCAGAGGGAAGAGGCAGAAGCAGGCAGATCCCTGTAAAGTTGAGTCCAGCCTGATCTACACAGCAAGTTACAGAACAAAGAGACCTGGTCTCAAAATAGAATAATATAAAATAAAGCACAAATAGAAAAAAAGAAGAAAAGAAAAGAAGAAGATGTCAAACTCACAGAAACCAGATGCAGCCACTGTGGTAAGTCTGTGATTGTTGAAAAGAAATGAAACTAGGAATTCATATCCTTGTAGTTTCTGAGTGAGGAGCTACACTCACTGAATCCAAACTGCTTATCACAAAGGAACAGATTGTCAGAAAAGGTCAGGACCAACGGGGATATCGTTCCGCCTCAAAAGTCAAGGGATTCAGGGCAAACCTTGAGCGAGTCAAGGACAAAGGAGCAGATGTAGAAATCGATGACTCTCCAGAAGTGAAGCACACAGAACAGACACACTCAGAGAGGAAGTAGCAAGAGGTTGAGATCTGAGAATCTCTTTGATTTAGAGGCCAGCCTGGACTAAAGAGTGCATCTGAGGCCAGTCTAGGGTACATAGTAGGCCCTCATCTCAAGCAAGCAAACATCGACAACCAAAACCCACAAACAACAGCATCAACCAAAACAAAACAAAGGCGTGACAGAAAACCGAGAGAACCTGAAGCTATTACTTTATGGGTAAGGGGTTTCTGTTTGGGGTAATAAGAGTTTAATAAATAGTAGTAATGACTGAACAATATTTTGGGTGCTGTTAACGCCATTGAACTGTACACTTAAAATGGCAAAAACAGGGGCTGGTGAGATGGCTCAGTGGGTAAGAGCACCCGACTGTTCTTCCGAAGGTCCAGAGTTCGGATCCCAGCAACCACATGGTGGCTCACAACCATCCACAACGAGATCTGGCGCCCTCTTCTGGAATGTCTGAAGACAGCTACAGTGTACTTACATATAATAAATAAATAAATCTTTAAAAAAAAAAAAAATGGCAAAAACAAGCTTCGTGCTTTCACCCTCACTAACACCGCCTCCATCCTCCCACTGCCGTCCCCTCCCCGCCGCAAGCGCACTGGTGACCTCCACTCTTTGGAACAGCATCTGTGTTTCTGCCCGTCCAGTCTATCAAGTCCTCTCACACCGCTCTCCTGCAGTAGTGCCTCTGTGCAGAGAGAGCCCTGTTTCTGTCACTGTCACCGCAAGGACCTGTAGCTGTCGGTCACAGACTATGCCATCTGTGTGAACTTTGCGGAGCGCTCTCAGCCTCTGCGCCTGTACCCTGTGATTTGCCTTCTCCTGCAGCGCGCCCTGCAGTTCCCCCAGCACTTGGGCACACACACTCTTGCACTCTGAACTCAGACTTCTTTGAACCCTGCCCACACTCCATGTTCTGCTGGTGATCTCCAAGGTCAGACACGCTCCAAGGTTCGACAGCGCCTCCTGCAGGGAGAATTCCTGCAAAGGAGAATTCCTGGGTTGCAGGCTTCATTTTATGAGGTTAGGGTTAGGGATATTTGCAGCAAAGAGGTGGATTTCTCCTCCCCTCAGAGCATCCTATTATTTCTGTTCCTCAAAGAGACTCTCAGCACCTCCTGACTCTTCCTTGGCTCATGTCTCAGATAGCACTTAGGGGGACAAGGTTGGAAACCTGGTTGTCCTGTCACTCTCAGCTCCACTACACCTCCTGTTTTGTTTTGTTTACAGGCACAGTCACTGTGGGCTGTAGGAACAAAAGCTGTGTTGTTGCACAAGCGAGACTAGTGGTTCCAACAGCCAGGGGAGGATGAATTTGCCCCTGTGACATTTAACTTTGTTGTTTGTTAACACAGTTTATTTGGCCTTATGGCTGGGAGCAGTGGCAAGACTGGCTGGCAAAAGGTGGCAGGGGCAAGAAGCTGAGCCTGACATTTTAAATCAAAAGACATTTTTAAAGATGGATTTATGGTTGTGTGGCTTGCATGTATTTGTGTGTACTGCATGTGTGCAAGTTGCCATCAGAGGACAGAAGGACATGGAACTGGAGTTGCCATTGTGAGGGTGCTGGGAACACAACCTGGGTCCTCTGCCACAGCAAACAAGTGCGGTACCCACTTAGCCATCTCTGCAGCCCCAAAATGGAGACATTTCGAATCTTATAAGCAGTAGCTGTTTGTATCAGTTTTTGTTTTTAAAGATTTATTTATTTATTATATGTAAGAACACTGTAGCTGTCTTCAGACACCCCAAAAGAGGGCACCAGATATCATTACGGAGCCACCATGTGGTTGTTGGGATTTGAACTCAGGACCAGTCTGAGTTAAAACTGCTTTCTAAGAGCAGTCAGTGCTCTTTACCGCTGAGCCATCTCCTCAGCCCTGTATGTATCAGTTTTAAGTATACATATGAAATTAGAAATTATCTTAATAAATGATATGAAAAGCTAACATAAGAAACCCATACCTTCGTTGTCTGATTCTGTGCGTGTCCAAGCCTGCCTCAGTCCTCCCCATGTTTGTCTGAGAACCCACTTTGAAACTCCCACGGATTGTCTTAGAATTGCACTCACTAAGCCATGGTATAATCTATGGGAACTGGCAGTGGTAAAAAAAAAATCACATTTTTTAAAGTTCATGAACACAACTATTTATGGCTTCATTTACTTTTCTCTGGAATATTTTGTGCATTTGTCACACGTCTTGCAGCTGATATTTCTGATGCTCCAGAAGCTGCCATTGTTTTGCAGATTTGGATATTTATCTTATCCAAGAATACCCTCAAGGTCATACTTAGAACACTAACCTTTAGAGAATATCTGATGCAGGAGATGAGTCGTCACACATCGAATGCTTCTCCTTGCTGTGGGCACTGCTGGGCATTCAGGATGGGGCTCTGCTGTGTGCAGCATAACGTGTCAATGAGAATGGTGGCAACGGCAAGAAAAACCTGTCCTAACTTACAGCTTCTCTGTGTGCCGAAAACTGTCTTTAAAAACAAAACAAGGCCGGGCAGTGGTGGCGTTCGCCTTTGATTCCAGCGCCCTGGAGGCAGAAGCAGGTGCATCTTTGTGAATTCGAGGTCAGCCTGGTCTACAGAGTGAGTTCCAGGACAGCCAAAGCTACACAGAGAAACCCTGCTCAAAAAACAAAACAAAACAAAACAAGAATAAAAACAACAAACAAACAAACAAACTCCCAAACTTTTCAAGAACCTTGAGGGATCTGAAGTATGAGAGATTCACTTGCTCAGCTTGATCTAGCACCACCTGGAGTCACACATGGCTGGTCCTTTCACTGAAATTCCCAGACAACCTTACCAGTAAGGATGTCTGTCAATATCCTGCTAGGAAACGGGGCTCATTTTAGTGTGTCAACAGCGAGGGCTCTGCTGGGAAGCGGACCTTAGGCCTGGCAGGATACACAGTGTGGCAGATACTGTGAATCACTCGGTGGACCCAAGGAGGGACCCAGCTTACCTGGATTTGGCTCTGGCCCACAGAAACAGAGATTTTGATAAGCACATCATGTCGAGTCGCTGGGTGGGTGGCCACTTGCTGCACAGGAACTCACCAGTTCCTGGTGTTCCCTGGTACCTCGGTGTGCACGGCTGTGGAAGGCAGGATGCTCTGCCTCTCCAGTGCACAGTGCATCTGTGATACGTTGGACACCATTTACCATGGCAAGCAGAAAGGGAGGATGGATGGGGCTTCAGTGCAAAGTGAAAGGACAGAAAAGCTCCCCTTTTTACAGCTCATTCTCCCCAACTCTGTTAGTTCAGTCAGGGGTCTGCAGGGCCACAGAACTAGCGGGAGGAAGAGTGAGGAAGAGCGGGAGGAGGGAGGGGAAAAGAGAGAGGTAGGTTAATTTTAGAAACTGGATTCCTTGATTGTGGGGCTTGGGGCGCCTGGAGCCTGTTGGGGAAGCTGGCAGCTAGAGACCCAGGGCAGCGCTAACTTTGCACCTGCCCCCGAAGTTGTCTGGAGGTAGAGTTCTCTCTTGCTCAAGGCTACGTCAGACTTTGTTTTACTCATGGCTTCAACTGGGCACAAGGACTACTCACATCATGTAAGGCTGTTTGCTTCACCAAAGCTCACCAACTTGCCTGTTAATCTCACCCCCAAAACAGTCTTGGAAAGATATCAAGAATAATGTTTGACCAAATAGCTTGACTTCAGAGTCCAGTCAAGTTGACACATAAAGTTAACCATTACATTAACAAAACAGACGGGGTTTTGAAGCCCTGTGGCAGGTCCATAGGGCACATGCCTGTGGAGTGAGCTTGAGTCAGTTTGTCCATCATGAAAGGGAACCATAGCATACAATGTACAAGGGTTAGAAGTGCTGTGCTGAGAACCCTCGCTAAACAGGCTAATGACAGGCTGGGAATACAGTTACCAGAGACAGAAGGCACAGCTGCTTATTAGATAACACTGTAGCAGAATGAGATTACCAGAGCCAGACCGGGGCAGCTTATTAGATACACTGCAGCTTATTAGATACACTGCGGCAGAGCGAGCCAGGCAGCAGAGAAAAACTATGCCCTGGATAAGAGCTGCTTTAATTTTTTTTCTTTTTGTTTTTGAGACAAGGCTTCTCTGTGTAGCCCTGGCTGTCCTGGAACTCACTCTGTAGACCAGGTTGGCCTCGAACGCAGAAATCCACCTGCCTCCGCCTCCTGAGTGCTGGGCACCCAAATTTTAAATCCTTTTTAGTGTTTGAATTTATCTTTTAAAATTTATTTATTTATTTATTTATTTATTTATTTATTTATTTACTGTCTTAGGGTTTTACTGCTGTGAACAGACACCATGACCAGGGCAAGTCTTATTAAAAAAAACCAACATTTATTTGGGGGTTGGCTTACAGGTTCAGAGGTTCAGTCCATTATCAACAAGGTGGGAGCATGGCAGCATCCAGGCAGGCATGGCGCAGGCAGAGCTGAGAGTTCTACGTCTTCATTTGAAGGCTGCTAGTGGAAGACTGACTTCCAGGCAACTAGGGTGAGGGTCTAAAGCCCATACCCACAGTGACACACCTATTCCAACAAGGCCACATCTCCAAATGGTGCCACTCCCTGGTCCAAGAGTATACAAACCATCACACTTACTTAGTTGGGGGGCATGCACAAGCCATAGCATAACCTGTGGAGGTCAGGGTATAACTGTGGGTGTCTGTTTCCTCCCTCTGTCATGGCGCTTCTTAGTAGGGACTGAACGCCCTCCATCTCGCTGGCTGCTGTTTTATAGGTTTTGGGAACAGGATGTCTTGCATCCTAGGCTAGCATCCTCATGCTCTCTCTCTATGAAACTGAGGGTGATCTTGAACCTCTGATCCTCCCCAGTGCTGGGATAAGTACATATCACCACACCAGGTTTATGTAGTGCTGGGGATGAAATTCAGGGGTTTCCACATGAAATCGCTCAACCAACGGATCCTGCCTCGCCCCCTCGAAAGGCCCATCCTATTGTGGGCGTCTCTGTACGTGCTCTCAGTTGCTGCTTCAATGTCACAGTGCCTCGGTGTTTAGGTTGTATCAAGTAGGACTCACATCTCGATGACTGGTGGACATCTTCCTTTGCTGAATGCCTGTTGCTCTTCGGGTTGATTTGGCAAACTCTCTGACGACAGTGGCTTAGAAAGGAAGCTCTTATTTTGGCTCAGAGTTGGAAGGTACAGACCATCACGGTGGAGAGGAATGACAACGAAAAGGAGGCAGCTTGTTGTGTGAATCCAGTCAGGAAGGAGAGAGACACGATGCCCAGCTGCCTTCCTCCTTCATCCGGCCCCAGTCCATAGGAAGGGGCGGTCCACACTCAGAGCAGATAGATCTTCCTCCTCCTTTAAATCATTCTAGAAACATCCACTCAGACAAAGCCAGAACTATGTTTCTACAGTGGGTCCACATCCAGTCAATAATTAAGATTAACCTTCACAATGAGGAATAATTTTTTTACACAGTGTAAACTGGAAAGTAGCTGATTAGTTTTGAATCCTTGGGAAGCACCAGGTTTTTAATTAATTATGTACCTATCGTTTACGTCCACATGTGTGGGCACACACACTGTATGTCACTGTGCACACCCTGAGGCCAGAAGAGGGCTTCGGACCCCTCTGAGGTGGAGTGACAGGCAATCATGAGGTACCAGGCTTGTTACATGGCTGCTAGGCTCTGAAGTCCAGTACTCGTGATTGTGTGACAAACGTTTTTAACCAGAGAGCCATCCATCTCTCTAGCCCAACCATCGCATCTTTATGTAAATGAAAACGGAGATGTGACACGTGCAACAAGCCTCCGGCCTATAAATCTAGCTGTAAATGCCTCCAGGAGAGCCTGCTGTGCCTGAGGCTGCTCTGCACAGCCTCTGCCCGGAGCACGAGCGTCCCCTATAGCTGACCTCCGGGTGCTGCTGGCTTTCTTCAGATCCCACATTCTGGAAACCCGTTTTATGGGATACAGATAGAAAGAAGCCCAGGGTAAAGTGCACAGCTGGAGACGACCTCTGGACACCCGCTAGGTCAAGCTCGGGAACACTACCCTAGTCCTGCGCATTACTTTCCCCAGCAGCTCCTGTACTTCCAAATCTGGCCACAGGGTGGTGCCCTGTGTCCACGATTGTCCACTAAGATCTCCAGGGGTCCCGCATTCAGAGGTGAGCTTTATTTTTATAGGAAGAGTGTTCAAGCTTAAAGGCCAGGGTGGTGGTACATGCATACGTTGTGTGTTTGAATGCCGACTAAAGACATGAGCATAAGGACAAGCTGTCCACCACACACCCAGAGAGGCACTCATGTTCAGGCCAAGCTAGGGTCGGCCGGCCTGTACTAAGACTTCTCGGTGGCTGTTTTCTTGGCTGTTCCTTGAGGCCTTCATTTCTATTCTATACTGCATGTCACTGTTTTCTTCTTCTTTAAGTATAAGGCAGACCAGGGAGGAGAGGCAACCACTCCTCTACTCGGAGTAGCGGGATAGAGACCACAGCAGTGGAGGAATGAAAAGGGTTGGGTTGTGCCTGGAGAGTTCTGGAAGGCCAGAAAGTCTGGGGAGGGCACGGGAAGGGAGTGGAGGGCTCTCACTGGTGTGACCACCTGGGTTCTAGGGGGACCTGTGGATTCTCTGTGCACTGGCTACCCCCCTCCAACCTGCCTCACTGAGGCCTTGTCCACCATGGCTGGGCTAGGAGATGTCGGCAAGCCTGAAGCAGTGGAGGGTTGTGGATCTCTCCGCCCCATATCCCATTTGCAGTGCTTCTCCAGTGTTGCACAGCATCACCTGGGCTTGCTCCTACTTCTGTATTAGTAATGGGGAGCAGTGCTGGTCTCACGGAAACACTTTGCCTTGTCTTCACAACCCGTCTATAAGCCTAAACCTTCTCTTAAAACTAAGTACCAGACAGCTGAAAAGGGAGAGATTCCGCTGTCTTGGCACTGCTAACAGAACTTGGAGCTGCTCTGAGAAGGGTAACATGATCCGGGTCTAGGGCAGTCTTGCAATCTAAAGATGGTCCTGCCAACAGCCAGTCAGAAAATGGCCCAAGCCCAGAAAGGCAGAGACAGAGGCCTCCTCCAGAAGCCGGCCTGGACAGGTTAGACACAGGTCTTATTTGTGAAAGAGGAAATGTCTGTGGAAGACTGAGCCTCTGAACAAACTGCTCAGGTCTACAGCCTTATCCCCACAGGACCCCAAGGCTGTAATTAAAGGTTTAGATGGAAGGGATTACAGCGAAGGAGAGGAAGAGGCCCCCCACAGCCTGAGGCGGGAATCTGGAGCTCAGGGCTGGGGGAAATAACATTCAATTAACCTCCCCATCGGAGCCCTCCCTCTGACCTCCTTGGACGTGCCTCCTTGCTGGACTAGACTGGGCCTACTGGGTAGGTGGAGCTTAAGGAGTCCCACATACACAGCCAATTCTTCTCAGGAAGAAAAAAAGTCAAGTGCCTAGTGAAACAGATTCCCTTCATCACCATTTCTAAACAAAGGAGGGCACAATGGTCTCCAGGAAAGGTGGTGACCTGGCTAACTTTACGGGTGCATACAACGGCCAAGGACAAGGCTGAATGCCCCGTGACCACATTTCCCATCTTGGGCTCACACCAATATTGTCTGAAAGCAACTATGGGGCACACTGGGCTGTGGCCTTTACCAGCCATGACGATTCCTTCTGATAATGAAACATTTTCCCTGAAGATAACCCAGCTTTTATTACCTAGTCTAGGTCAGGCCTGGTATATGATAGGAGCATCATCTATACATCCTTATATCTTCTTGCCCAACTGACTACCCACGCACTTATCATCCATACATCCTGACTGCCTACCTCGATGAACATCCTGCTAAACCAGAAACTGCTCTAAGTCCTAAAGACTCAGCGGAGAACGTGGAGGTCCTACCCCTCACAAACCTTCTCCACTAGTCAAGGGAGCACATGGTGGAGCAAGATACACTTCAGATGCCATTTGTGACCTGAACAGACATGAGAGAATAGAAGGGGGTGCCCAGTAAAAAGCACGAGTTGTGTGCTGACAATGTTATGGATGCCATCAGGCCTCGGAGGCTGTGGGGAGGCAGTGCATGCAGCCCGTAGGAGGAGGCAGATCATAGGCAGCTATGCAGGCTGCTTTACAAGAATTGTCTGAGGCAATGTGTAGAGGCCAAAGTAGAAGTGCTTGAGATTAGAGTTTGGGAAGATGGGGAGCTAATCTCTGGGCTGTGGTGCTACTGGTGTGTTGGAAGCGGAGTATCAATTCCAGAGCAAATAGAGACTGCTGCTGGAGGACAGAACTTGGCCCTGAGGTGGGCAGAGCCATTGGTGGTTAGTCTGTCCTGATCACAGTCAGTCTCAGGTGACTGAGGAGCTGGCTGTGCTAAAGCACAGGCAGTCCAGGGCCAGGAGGTCTGGAAAGACCAGATGGAGACCCAAGAGCCTGAGGCTGACCCGAGGTCAGGAAGAGACTGAATGAGACGGAAGGACACCCAGCAACTGAGCGAGGCTGACAGTGCAGGGAAACTGCCCTTTGCGTTTGGTAGGAATCAGCTGGGATAAGAGGACAGCTGCCTGGGGACAGGGGAGAGGGGCACATGGGAGGGAGAGTGGGGTCTGCAGGGTGACAGTCTTCCAGGAGCAGGATAACACGGCACTAATGCAAGTCTGGGGAGAAACGGACAGCATACTATCTGTAGAGAGGCCTGGGTGCTAGAGCTCACCCAGCCTGGTGCCTTGACTGGGGACAAGAGTCTGACCCCAGACATAGTTCCTGCCCACAGCTGACACTCAGAAAGTGCCTGGTCTACACTCTTATTTCTGTTCCTTTGCAGCAACCAGGTCGCAGGACTTCAATGCAGGCTCTGCATGTATTGTTTGGTTGATACCCCAAGAGTTAAGGTTTATTTTTTAAAGTATACCACATCTCTTGCATTTTAAAGTCTGACTTTCCTGGGTTTGTCCCATTGAAGTCTCTTTCTGCAAAGAAGTGAATCTTGTATGGAAGGGCCCTACATGTTGAGGGGCTCACAGCGGGCTCACAGGACAGACTGGCTCTCTCCCAGTTACCAGCAGCCACCTTTCTGCCAAGTCTTGTGACAGGAGACAGCTGCAGCTCTCCACCCCAGCTATAAAAAGCCCCAGCTACCTAAGTGGTCAGAGGACGTGCAGCGGACATTCAGGGTGCCTCTTTGGGGCCAAGGAAGGAGTACGACCCCGAGAATCATGCCAAGGCTCCCCCCTTTCCTGCGGCTGCTCCAAGCGCCTATGAAGTTCACAGTGGTTCCTAAAGCCCATATCTCTGCCAAGCCAGCCAAAACTCCCACTTCCGCCGTGGTAAGTAACTTCTAAGGTAGCATTCTCTGGGCTTCAGGGCAACAGGGAAGATTAAAGTGATAAAGGAGAGGGGTGGACGTGGTGCTAGGTATCAGGGTTTTATGCAAGACTGTGTCTGGGTGCCGGAAGAGGGCTCTGGCACCACTGCCTGCGGGCCAGGCTCTCAGGGGCTACGAATGGTGGGGTGGGGACTGTCCTCAGGCCTCACATACCTCTGGCCAAGGTCGACAGTGACAGAACTAGGGGGCAGAGTTCAAGTAGGACACAGGACTGCTATCAGGATGTTTTTATTCCACTGTTAAGGGGAAAGGTGGGCTGCTCTGAGGAGAAACTAAAATGGTAGCCAACCTGATAAAACCGGACATACAAAGTGTGTCTGTCTCACATATATAACACACCCAGGTCCTGGGGTCACACACAGAGCTACTCAGCCCAGACTAAGATCCCCATTCTATGCCAAATTTGCTTGAACTCAGGATTGAGGTCAACAGGAAGGACTAGTTTCCAAGTGAAGTACTGACAGCGTTAAGAAGACTTGGACCCAGGCCCTATTTAGAGGGAACTCGGGGTGTCAGTGCAGTTGATACCTCAGAATCTGCTTCTCTACCTAAAGCTACTGAGAAGACAGAGAGCCAGATGGGGGTCACCACTGCTCACCAGACACACAAGGCAGGTGTCTGACCATACCCGGTTGGCTTCTGAATGGGACTGCTTTCTGAGAAAGGACCTGTGTTTGTCTATAACAATGGAAACCTTAGCTGGTCTGCTCTTCTGCATAGCACCCTGGAACGTAAGACCCGACAGGAGCTGAGTGAACCTCTGCCTTACTGGGAGCTGCTTCAGCTAGGCAGGATCTCGGGCTCTGAAGCCCAAGGCTGTTTCTCCTGATTTCTGAGGTCATTCTCCCTGCTAAGGGCTCCAGGCTGCCAAGCTCTGACACAGCAGAGCCTGCCTGTTCACAAGCCTGCCTAGAGAAGCCGAAGGCAAATGGGGACTATGGCTGCCAACAGAGAGGAAGAGCAAGGGAGTAATCCCCAGCTGGAGGGATGCTTCTGCCCCAGGAGTCTAAGAACAGGGAAGTTACCCTGGCCCGTGGCCAGGCGACTCATGTTTGCTTTCTTTCCACAGGAGCAGGCTGTGGGGATCTCAGCCATAGTCGTTGGCTTCATGGTTCCAGCAGGATGGGTCTTATCCCACTTGGAGAGCTATAAAAAGAGCTCTGCAGCATGAAGTTGCCCATCCCTGAGAGATTTCATTAAACACTTCATCCGCCTACTGCTTGTGCAGATTCTTGAGCGCGGCACTCCTAATATCCAGTGCCTTAGTGATGCTGGGTGGCGAGTGTGGATGCCTGAGTCTGAGAATGCTCTGAAGATGACTGCAAAAAGGAACCAATGCCTCCCTGACAATACAGAACTCACTTCTTTGGTGGTGGTCCTGTGCATGGTGATAGGGGAGGAGTAAGGCAAGTCCCCACCGACCCTGAGTCCCAGTGTACATGCTCATTTCTTTTTTCTTTCAGACACAGGATTGGCTAAGGAGCTAAGGCAAAGAACAGAAGCACCAAGAGAACGATGCCAAGGCATTTATTAGAGCAGCACTCAGACCACACTGGACAAAGCCCACTCAGGTGGGGCTGGGCGGAGACTACTCTGTCCCCATCCCATTCGTGCCCTTTCTCATCACCTAGGCCTGGAGCCCCCCCTCCCACCCCTTGCAGGCTACAAAAGACCCCACACAGGAGCCTTCTCCACATAGTCACCCCCCCACCAGTGACAGTTCTCTGCTTTTATAGCAAGAACAGTTCCCACCCCGAGCAGGATCCTAAACTCCATCCCAAATGAATACAGATCTCTGCTGATGGTTTCGGGGGCCACAGAATTGCCTTGCAAGGTGCGGCAGGGTCTGCAGGACACCGGGGCACTAGGTGAGGATGTCCTGAGCCTGGTGTTCCACCAGCATCTCCATGCTCTTCACATCAGTGCACCAAAGCTCCAGACGGTCCTTCATCCCCTTGATCTAAAGGCAAATCACATGGCTATCAGCTGCAAGGGAGTCTGGGAGGGCTGGGTCTCTAGTTCTTTTCTGGGGAAATGCTAAGGGCAACAGAACTGAAGGTGGAGGTGTGTGATGGAATCACTGGGCCAATTCTGATCACGAGGACATTCTAAAATCTCACATGAAAGAAAAAAGAATGAGGAAATCACAGGATTAAATGTCCGGGAAACATGATAGGGCATGGGATCAAGTCACAAAACCAGGAACATGTCTGCTGGAGCAGCAATTTCAGGATTAGGAGGCATCAGCAGCACAGCCAGCACTGCTGTCAGAGTAAGCCTGGAAGTGCAGGGCGCAGACCTCAGGGCTGCTTTTCTAGGCCTCCACAGCAGTAATCCCACCTTGTGTGGAACAGCATCCGCTTCCTAAATGGCTTCTGTCCACATAAAACTAGGACAGCATTGGTAAGCCCGCAAAGGGCAGGGGCCCAGCCCCCTTACCTGCTGCAAATCCAGCACTCGCGGCTGCACCCATGTCATGTGAACCCGCTTGTCCACCTCGTCTATGCTGCCTCTCACCAGCCCCACCGAGAGCGCCTTCATCACCAGCAACTCCACCTGTGCAAGGGACTTCATGAGACACGCTGGGAGCCCAGTGCTCGCTGAGGCCAGATCTCTGCCTGGGATGTGGTAGCACTGCTGCTGTGACCCGAGTCCCAGAACCATACCTTGTTGACAGTGATTTTGGCACTTTTGGCAATTTCTTCAAAAGTGAGTTGTCTGTGGTTGGCAGGCCGTGTGAAAGTCATCTGAAAAACAAAACTATTTTTCTAAGCAAAAGCGGTCAGAGAATTAATTTTAATTTTTATTTTTTGGTCAGAGCTGGAGATATGGCTCAGTGGTTAAGAGCACTGGCTATTCTTCCAAAGGATCCAGGTTCAATTCCAGCACCCACATGGCAGTTCCCAACCCTCATACAGACATACATGCCATACATGCAGACAAAACATCCATGTACGTGAAACAAAAGTAAGTCATTAAGAAAAGGTTCCAGTTTCTGGCTGTTACGAACAGAGCTGAGCAAGTGTTTTCTTCCTTCCTTCCTTTCCTTTCCCTTCCTTCCTTTTCTTTCTTTTCTCTTTCTTTCTTTCTATCTTTCTTTCTTTCTTTCTTTCTTTCTTTCTTTCTTTCTTTCTTTCTTTTCTTTCTAAAAAGATGTATGTATGTGTGTATGTGTGTGTGTGTGTGTGTGTGTGTGTGTATGTATGTATGTATGTATGTATGTATGTATGTGAGTACACTGTAGCTGTACAGATGGCTGTGAGCCTTCACGTTGTGGTTGGGAATTGAAGTTCTTTTAGGACCTCTGCTCATTCTGGTTGGCCCTGCTTGCTCTGGCCCAAAGATTTATTTCTTCAGACGCACCAGAAGAGGGCATCAGATCTCATTGCGGGTGGTTGTGAGTCACCATGTGGTTCCTGGGATTTGAACTCATGACATGACCTTCCAAAGAGCTATTACCTGCTGAGCCATCTTGCCAGCCCTTGAGCAAGTGTTCTTGTGGCATGGTAGACGGGCGTGGAGAGTGGGGATGGGAACAGGAAGTGGGAAGGATGGAGGGAGAGAGAACTGGGAGATAAACTGGAATCAGGGTATCTATGGGATGAGCTGGACGCCTAAGGCAATGGAAATATGCAGGAGTTGATGAGGTGAACCCAGGAACTCCTAGCAGTGGGGGGTACGGGCTGAACCACAATCTCCTGTAACCAGGCCAGACTTCTAGTGGCAGGACTGGGACACCAACCCAGCTACAATATCCTTGACCTACAATTTGTCCTGCCTACAAGATGTGCAGGGGTTAAGGTGGCACAGAAATTATGGGAGCAGAATTCCTAATGATAGTTTGTTATACTTATAGATTGCCGTGCAGCCCAACAGTCAAGAGAGGCTGCACCCAGCAACTGATGGAAACAGATGCAGAGACCCACAGCCAAATATTAGGTAGAGCCTGGGCAAATCCCCAGGAGATGGTGAGGAAAGCCACAAATCACACAACCTGAGCCCACAGAGACCGAACTGCTGACCAGGAAGCCTGAGAGGGGCTGGCCTAGGCCCTCTGCATACGCTCCAGCTGTGGAGCTTGCTCTTCCTGTAGGGTTGCTAACAGAGGGAGCAGGAGCTGTCTCCGACTCTGCTGCCTGCTTCTGGCTCTTTCCCCCTCTGTGTTACCTCATCAGGCCTCAAAGGAAGGGGAGTACTAGCCTTATACAATCTGATATGCCATGGCTGACTGACAGCCACTGAGGCCGGCCCTTTTCTGAAGAGGGAGGGAGGAGTGGATGAGGCGTGGGCTGGGAGATGGAAAGTAAGCCGGGAGGGGGAACTGCGGTTTGGATAGAAAATAAACAAAATTAAAAATAAAAATAGTTTTTTTTGGTCAGAAGTTGTGGTTGTTCGGGGGAGCTTGGCCGCCTTTAATCCCAGTATCCAGGAGGCAGAGACAGGCAGATCTCTGTGAGTTCAAGACCAGGCTGGTTCATAGCAAATTCCAGGCTATGTTCAGGATGACATAGTGAGAGGCTGTCTTGCCTAAAAAAAATTCTGGCTGGGCAGTGGTGGCGCACACCTTTAATCCCAGCACTTGGGATGCAGAGGCAGGCCGGATTTCTGAGTTTGAGGCCAGCCTGGTCTACAGAGTGAGTTCCAGGACAGCCAGGACAACACAGAGAAACCCTGTCTTGAAAACCCAATAAATAAATAAATAAATAAAAGAAAGAAAGAAAAAATAGATCGTCTTATTAGTCCCATATTCAAGTATTCAAGCCCCCCCCCCCCCCCCCAAGACAGGGTTTCTCTGTGTAGCCCTGGCTGTCCTGGAACTCACTTTGTAGACCAGGCTGGTTTCAAACTCAGAAAGCCGCCTGCCTCTGCCTCCCAAGTGCTGGAACTAAAGGCATGCGCCACCACACCTGGCTGTATTCAAGTTTTCTTAAGTTAGTGTCCACTATAAACAAGGTCTCAATGCTCAGACTCAATGCTCAGAGAAGGTTAAAGAACAAAACCAACTTTAAAGGAATTTTTGAGAAGAACAAATATTCACTCCTTAATGACAGGTCCCAGGTGCCCTGTGGGAGACTGGAAATGCACATGGTAATTGTCCCACAATATTTTCTCACATTCTCTCGGAGAACACACAGAAGCACATGGATAGAAAGGGTGTGTCATGAGGTTAGTGGCAGGAAGAGACAGTGGCTTTAGGTTCAAATGGGCAAGGACAAATTACAAAGTGCCTACTGGAACCTGTCTGAGAGTCAAACTCATGGGCCAGTGAGATGGTTCAGTGGGTAAAGGCGCTTGTTGCCAAGCTTAGCAGCCCAGAGTTTGATCCTTAGAGCCCATCTGGCAGGAGAGAACTGACTCCCTGAGTTGTTCTCTGATTTCCACATGTGTGTACCCATCTCCCACAAAAGGAATGTTAAAAAAAAAAGATCCAAATTCCAACCTAATGAGCAGAGGCAAAAGGGAGGAAACAGGTAAGAGTGGGGCCCTGAGAGGCAGGAAGGCGCACAGGGCTAGCTAGCTCGTAAGCACTGTCCCAGCACTGCTGACAGGGGTTCCCGAGTGCTTCTTACCTCCATAAGGCACAACAGCTGGATCTTCCTTAGAAGCTGGGCTTCGTTGGCTGCTAAGTCAGGCTGCAAAGTACAGAAAGACAGAAATGTGGGTTATGAAACTCTACTATGGGTCAAACAAAAAGAAACCGGGCAAGCCCAAACACTTTACATTGTGGGTAGCTGAGGCTCACTGAGAGCTCCAAGTGACACTAAATTGCTTTGTCTCAGAGAATTTAAAGTAGAAACCCACAGGCTCTCCGGAGTCAGGCGTGTGTGAAACGGGATTTACTGATGGTCCAGACACCACCAACGGGCACCTCAAGACTCTTGGCAGAGGCACCACCAGCCAAGAACAAGTCTTGTGTTTTGAAAGGCTTTGGGTAGCACTGCTGTCGGCCAGCACAAAGCGAGCACAGTTGGCCGAAAGTGCTGAAGGCCTAATGGCTTGTGCTGAGTCTACAGAGCCAGAGGTTAATTTGCAGCAGACAATCTCACCATGGTGAGAACGAAAACTCATCTTTTTGCAAGTCTGCAGGCTGGTGTGATGTCACACCTGTGTTCCAGCACTGTGGAGCTAAGGCAAGAGGATCACTTGAGCCTGGGAATTCAAGACAAACCAGAACACAGAGACCATGTTTCAGAATAAAAACAAAAACAGGTTAAATTTTGCTAAGGAAAATTCCAGCGGGGACATTTCTGCAGATATCCCAGAATCTTCTTTCTTCTCATATATTGCTACAGCAAGCTAGTCTGTCTGTCTTGTCTTTCTTTTTTTAAAATAGGGGTCTCATTCATTATATTGCCTACATATTTTGCTGATAGGTCAGTCCACAATGACAGAGTACAGTTAAGGCTTGCTGGATCTGGTATTTTCTGTCTTCTCGAAGCCCCTTCACTCATACTAACCCTGCTCTATTACACACACACACACACACACACACACACACACACACACACACACTCTCTCTCTCTCTCTCCCAGAAATTCGCCTGCCTCTGCCTCCCAAGTGCTAGGATCAAAGGCGTGGGCCACCACGCCTGGCACAAGTTTTTATTAACAATAGGAAAATCCAAAGTTTCAGGAAATATAAGAACATAACCATATTTCCTACCACAATTAATATTTTGAAATATTTACTTCTAATAATTTCATTTTAAAGGAGATGCTACTGAGCTGAGAAGTCTCAGAGACTGGAGTGTCACACAAACGAGAGGACCAGACTTTAGATCCTTAGACCCAAATAAATGCCACGTGGGCTGGGTAGCGTGGCTACTCACTTATAACTCCAGCCCAAAAAGAGAGACAGAGGCTCTCCAGAACAAGCTGGTAGCAAGACTAGCCACACAGGCAAGCTCTGGGCTTAAGTGATAGAGCCTATCTCAATGGATAAAGTGGAATGTGACAAAGAAAGATTCCTGGTATCAACTTTGTGTTCCACATGCACTTGCACAAACATGTGAACATGCACAAACACACATGAATGCACACTATACACATATACATGAATAAGAAAAATGCAAAATAAAGAAGCAAAATTAAGAAAGGCTTCTCTTTCTGTTAAGCATCTTTGGCTAACTGCTACTACTTCTCTTGGGCTCCTGCTCTGCTCTCCCCGCTGCACTGTGGCCCTGGGGACTGCCTACTCATGTTGGCCACACATACTTTTCAGTTCAGCAGATGTGCTAAGTCTCCTTGTCCTCTTCCTCCTGCATCTTCTCACTCATTCAAGATTGCAGACTCTTCCTCCAGGAATCTGTGACGCTCCTTACCCAGCAGAGACGCATGCTGTGCCTTTCCTAAACAGCACCTCTGCTGCCCTGTTTCTGGGAGAGCCAGCCTGGCCTATCAATGTCCAGTCTATGCCTAGACGCTCTTGGGTATCTGGTGTGTGTGTAGGGAGAGGCTTAGTGAGTCCTTGTTGTAAGAGTAGACATGGGTGAGATGGTTTGTATGTGGTCAGCCCAGGGAGTGGCACTATTAGAAGGTGTGGCCTTGTTGGAGTAGGAGTGTCACTACGGGTGTAAGGTTTAAGACCCTCATCCTAGCTGCCTGGAAGTCAGTATTCTGCTAGCAGCCTTCAGACAGAGGTGTAGAACTCTCAGCTTCTCCTGCACCATGTCTGCCTGGATGCTGCCATGTTCCCACCTTCATGATAATGGATGGAACCTCTGAAACTGTAAGCCAGTCCCAATTAAATGTTGTTTTTATAAGAGTTGCCTTGGTGCTGGTGTCTGTTCACAGCAGTAAAACCCTAACTAAGACACAAGGGTACAGACATGAAACCTACCTGCTGACCCCAGGCAGACTTCAGTGTCTGGAACCTATCTACATCACCGCTATTGAAAGCATATAGGGTGTCAATCAGCCACTGCCGGTCAGTGTCCCTCAGTGACTCCAGCACAGGGTGCATGAGCTGTGGGGACAGAGACAGACAGTTAACCGGTACAAAGTCAGACAGTTAACCGGGACAGAGACAGACAGTTAACCGGGACAGAGACAGACAGACAGTTAACCGGTACAAAGTCAGACTTTCCTCCTCCCCACGCTGTAAGGGCCAGGCCAACTTACAAGTTCTCCAAAGTTAAAAACTCCCTCTCCAAGAAGTCCAGCAAGCCCCAGTGTGAAGGCTCTCTCTTGTTGTTCTGACACTACAAAATGATAGTCAAGTCATATCCCAGGCTTGTCTGGCCTTATAAACCTCACACAATGAAGCACAGAAGTCGTTCTTAGAATGGTTCTAGTTCCAAACTCCAGCATGAGCTACCTCTTCAAAAGCACTAGAATTCAGGTCATACCAGGAGCCGTGTATATCTGAATTTCGTGGAAATCCACTTGTATAGTTTTCTCCATAGAGATACGTGACCTTTCACTGTTCAGCTTGTAGTGGAAATCCACTTGTATAGTTTTCTCCATAGAGATACGCGACCTTTCACTGTTCAGCTTATAGTGGAAATCCACTTGTATAGTTTTCTCCATAGAGATACGTGACCTTTCACTGTTCAGCTTGTACTACTGACTGGAATAACAGATCCTTTGCCCCACCCCGACCTCAGCTCCCTCATGGTTCTAACAGTCTACAGTTCTTCAGACTTTCTCCTCTCTTGGCTGCACTGGTCGCTTTCCTAATGTCTTCCTGTTAACATAGAGTAATCAAAGCTTTATCTGCATTTTTAGGAGTTGCCAGTCTCCTTTCCACCAACAGCTTCAAGAAAGTGGTCAAATTTTCTTTCAAACACACTCTCCTTGTATTTTTACCCAAACTCTCAGGCTACTTTTCCTTCCATCCTCAGATTTTTGAAAGATGGTAATTTATTCCTGCAGGTATGAACTCCTTTTAGAGCAGAGGTCTCAGCTATGGGATCCCACATGCTCTTCACCCTTCACTACAATCTGACTTAGCTACTAATATGGGCCTGCAGTGGAATAAAGGGACTGAGAAAGATGGGCTTGCACGGGATTTGACTCAGCGTTGGAGACAAATATGATATAAAATCTAAAATGTACACAAAACTTTCCACCTTAAAAGTGATGAACACCTGACAGAGCTAAGACCTATATTCCCTTCAGCACCCCATAGCTGCTGTTCTCAGCCGCAGACTCCCTGAATGCTGAGAACTGTGAGGGCCCTGGGTTACCTGGCAGATCCTTGATGTCCACACAGCCCAGAAACCGTAGAGCATCTTTGTAGTAGGACGCGTGGTTTCCGATTGTTTGATAGTATTTACTGGAGAGATCATAGAAACGACTGTGAACGGACGTCACGCCAGGGAGATTGTTGAGCATCTCTTCAACATCTTCAATGGTTTCCTATACACAAGAAGTAAAACCATCTTCCAACTTAAAAGATCTTTACAGTAATAGACTGGCAAAGGATCTAGCTCCAAACCCTCTAGGGGCAGTGAGCCAGGAAATATGAAGGACACAGTAGAAGACAGTAACAGGCAATTAGCAGAGGAGACGGGAGTGCAGTGCTAATAAACCACTACCAACTGAGAAATAAATCAAACCACGACCACTTGACCTCCACGGGGCCATGGAGAATTAAACTGTATGAAAATATTAAGGCTGCCAATGGGGGGGCTTCAGAGGTGCCTGTAAGGTTCTGTAGAACAACTCACATTAGCACTTCACACAAGCATAGGGAGGGGACTGCCCATGCACAAGGAGACCAGGTACGGAAATGCTAACACGAAGAGCACTCGTAATAAAGTAAATGGTCTCAACCCTTTTGTAGGAGAACAGC
Source organism: Mus caroli (assembly GCF_978045245.1). Classification (NCBI taxonomy): domain Eukaryota; kingdom Metazoa; phylum Chordata; class Mammalia; order Rodentia; family Muridae; genus Mus; species Mus caroli. The sequence continues at coordinate 4,485,250 of NW_028227263.1, forward strand.
TACATATGCTGTAAAACAGTAAATAGTGCGCCATCCCACACAGGGGTAAAATGAATATAGTCTACACATATCAACTCACAGATCTGTCTTGGGAAGACATATCCATCCAGTGATGGTCATTTATCAATTTGAGAGGATCTAGAATCACGTAGGAGGGTAACTGAGGCAGGGTTTACCCTGAATGTTGGCCCCACCCTGAGAGCGGGTGTTAGGAGTGATAAAATGAAGCCAGCACTGAGCACCAGCACTTTTCTACTCTGCTCCTGTCTGCAGACCCACAGTAACCAACCATTTCTTGTTCCTGCCACCACGCCTTTCCTGCCACAGTGGACTGTAATCCCTCAGACTATCAGACAAAATAAACCATCCCCTAAGGTCGTTCTCAGGCATGAGGTCACAGCAACAAGAACAGTAACTCGTGCATGGCGGCTGAGATGACCTGCTGCGGGACTAGCACAGACTGAGGACACATGGTGTGCTGCTCTACTCTCAGACTGGCTGAAGTCTCAGGGTGCCGTTATAGCACCCTTCAGTACGCCATAGCTAATACCTCCAAACAAAATGTAATCAGGATGGATGTGATCTGGGACTAGGAAACAATAAGTAAGACCTTTTTAGGGCAATGAAAACAAACTGTCAACTGCCACCTTTGGTATTTTTGTTAACATTATGATTACCAAAATTAAGCCAAAACAAAAGCACATGCAGTCTCTAGATAAACAAGGTGGACTGACAATATTACATTGGTTTCTCTGCTACCACTCTTTATGCCTGTCTCCCAAACTGAACAACATACGCAAAGGGGCACAGATGGGGCTGAAGAGACAGCCCAACTATTGAGAGTATTTGTTGCTACCGCAAAGGACCTAGGTTCAGTCCCTGGCATCCACATGGCAGCTTCCATCTGGCTGTAATTCCAGTTCCAGAGGACACAATGCTTGCTTGCTTGCTTGCTTGCTTGCTTTCCTTCCTTCCTTCCTTCCTTCCTTCCTTCCTTCCTTCCTTCCTTCCTTTTTGGTTTTTCCGAGACAGGGTTTCTCTGTGTAGCCTTGGCTGTCCTGGATCTCACTCTGTAGATCAGGCTAGCCTCGAACTCAGAAATTCGCCTGTCTCTGCCTCTCAAGTGCTGGGATTAAAGGCACGCGCCACCACCACCCGGCTAACACAATTAATTAATTAATTCTTTCTTTCTCTCTCCACCCGCTCTCTCTCCCTCCCTCCCTCTCTTTCTTTTTTTCATGTAAGTACACTGTAGCTGTCTTCAGACACTCCAGAGAGGGCATTAGATTTTGTTATTTCGTTATGGATGGTTGTGAGCCGCCTTGTGGTTGCTGGGATTTGAACTCAGGACCTTTGGAAGAGCAGTCAGCACTCTTAACCCCTGAGCCATCTCACCAGCCCAACACAATGCTTTCTTTAGGCCTCCATTGGCACTGCATGCATGTAGTGCAGACATACATGCAGGTACACGCCAAAACACATACATATAGAAAGAAACCTTCAACAATTCAAGAAGAAAGGGAACAGTGAAACACACTGCCTGGTGTGATGAGAGCCCAAAGCCTTTGTACACTAGACCACACGGAGTCCTGACTGGACAGACAGCTGTGGTCACACAGGGAATGTTCTTTAAGAGTAAATGTCTTACCAGCAACTTATCCTTAAACAGGAAAACAAAAGGCCAAACCAACCAAACCAAGCAACCAACCACGCAGAGGGTGGAATACATCAGTCAAAGGCGACAGTAAGTAACAGCGGGGACATCTCGGTTAGAATACGAGAGTGCTTTGGCTTTTTTTCCTCCCTGTAACTTAAAATATCTTCAAGAAAAAGTCCAAGAGGAAGAATGTCTGTATTACTCTCTCACCTTTGTAGCCTGCAGATCGCCGATGTTTAATTTTAGAGCTCCGATTGCCGTCTTACACAAGATCACGGCTTCATCACTACTTTTTACCTGAAGAGATTAAAAAACCAAGGGAACCTCAGAAATTCCGGCACCAAACTTACAAAGCAGGCTGCTCCTTGGGCATTGACTTGACTGAGACCAGGAACACGACTTCTGAGGGTGTAGACATAAATTACGAATCACATAAATACTAGAAAATGCTTTTCAAACTCCATACTCACCTTTTCACGAGTCTTTTCCAGAAAAGTAAGAGCCACATTAGGATCTAGAATAGAAACAAGAACAAAGTCAGACCCACCGCCAGCAGCTTCTTACCAGTTAAGACAAGATAAGCAGTTAACATTTCTCTCTCTCCGATTATTACAAAAATCTCTCACTGTACCCCACAGTGGCCTACGTAGCTCAGGCTGTACTTACTGCTTCACCCCAGTGTTGGGAGCACAGGTGTACATTACCAACCTGGCCAATTTGGTATTTTCTATTATGAAACAGGGGCTTACCGGTCATCTGTCTAACCACATGGAGAATTATTTCTACCAGGGACAGAGGGTTTACCCTGAAATAAAAACCATCAGTTTTTTAGTGTTAAAAAGCACTAATGTACTCATTTTCAAAGTAAAAAACTGACAAAAAGGGATTACCTGTGCTCAAACTCACTGATGAAGTTTTCATAAAGCTGCAAAAGCAAAGACGGAGAATCAGTATAGCATGAGCCCCACTGAGAAACCAGACCCAAGGCTGCGTCTAGTGACAGAGGCAGCACTAAGACTGGCAGGTGAGAGTGTGCCAACCACAATGCCCATCACACAGACAGCACTGCCTAAACCTTTGTTGAATGATGGGCTTACTTGAGTCCACATAAATAATAACCAATGGATTATTGAAGAAAACCAGAACTCCTAGCTTTGAGAATCAGAGCACTGGTCTATAAGAATCTTCTACATAGCTGGGTGTGGTGGCTCACACCTTCAGTACCAGAACTTGGGAGACAGAAGCAGACAGATTTCTGTGATTTTGAGGCCACTGTGTTCTACAGAGCTGGTTCCAAGTCACCTAGGGTTACACAGAGACTGTCTCGAAAAACCAAACAATTAAAAAAACAAAATCTAAATATTAATTCCTACATTCTTCCTCCAAGGTACTTCAAGTACAGCTGAACAAGTGTGAAATATTCTTAAACAAACAAAATAGAGTTCCTTCAGATTTCAGAAGGCTATAGGCCTTCTAAAGGCTCACATTACCAAGTTTCTTGGCCAGTCAGCATACAGCAGTACTTCTTCAGACACTAGGCTAGTACTGTGGACACACCATGTCTGTCAAATGCTGAGCTTCCAAGGTGCTCCTACACTACCGGAGAAGACAGAACAAACAAATGCTGATATTCTTAATTTAAGAAACACAGAAACAGGGCTGGTGAGGTGGCTCAGCAGGTAAGAGCACTGACTGCTCTTCTGAAGGTCCTGAGTTCAGATCCCAGCAACCACATGGTGGCTCACAACCACCTGTGATGAAATCTGACTCCCTCTTCTGGTGTGTCTGAAGTCAGCTACAGTGTACTTATTTTAAAAATAACAATAAATAAATCTTTGGGCCGGAGTGAGCAGAGGTCCTGAGTTCAATTCCCAGCAACTATATGATGGCTCACAACCATCTGTACAGCTACACTGTACTCATATATATAAAATAAATAAATAAATCTTTAAAAAACAAAAACAAAAACACAGAAACGGGCTGGAGAGGTGGCTCAGCGGTTACGAGCACCTGTTGCTATTGCAGAATTCTCATCACCCACATGATGGAAGATTCATAACCATCTATAACACCTATTCCAGGGGATTGATCGAATGCCTTCTTCTGATCTCTGAGAGCACCAAGTATGCCTGTGATGCACATACCCATGAAGGCAAACCATTCCTACATACAATAAAAACCATCACAAAAAGAAACAAAGATGGGGAGAGGGCATATCAAAAGAAGATTAGAAAGCAAAGAATATGAAAATATATCACTATAATATAGAACATGCAGTGTGTGATTTATCAGTCCCACATAATTCTGAAGGCAGAATACCCAGAAAAATCTTTATGCTTACAATTACAACCTGCAAATTCTTAAGGGTAGTAAAATGTCAAACTGGTAAGTAAAAAACATTTAAGCTTCACAATGTATTCAGGAGAAATAACTAAAGCTACAATTATAAACTAACTATCCCTTTCAAATTCAGATGATGACAAGAAAAGTTCCAGAAAGAAGGCTTCTGGTGAGAAAATTCCTGGGTATTCCTTAAGGACTCTGACGAAGCATGGGAAAGAGTGTGTTTTTATTTTTTTCTGCTGACAAAATTTAAAAAATGCTCCACTAGAGAGCGAGCATAGTACCAAGTCCTCTCAGCCCTCTCACCTTCAAATGAAGAGGCGCTCTCTTTTCTACACTACTCTGGCCAGAAATCTCCGGGCAAGTGGGACCCTTGTGTGTGGATGGGCTGGGCGAGCTGGGAAGTGAGGAGAGCCCTTTAAACCGTCCCTCTCCCTAGCAGTCTTGCTGTGTAACCCAGGTTAGTCTTTAACTAACGATCTTCCAGATTCAAGTTTCTAAGTGCTGGGATTGCAGGTGTGCCACTGGTCCCTTTTGGTGCTGTACTGTGAGGTGCATGCATAGGGCCTGTAGATGGAAGCACATACTTCCAGTGAGCCATTTTCCCAGCTCTTGTCTAAATTTTTAAAAACCAGAAAGTCTGTTTCAGTGTTGGGATTTATTAGCTGTAAGCTATGGTGACTTATCGATGTCTGCTATTACATATGAGAAAGAGAGAGACTTTCTCAGTGCTGTCATGAGGGCCCAGTGCGTAGAGCAGTCCGTGGTGCAAAGTGATTGCTAAAAGATGCAGCTTAGTGTGACCACCATAATGTCGCCCCCTCCCCCCACTTTTTTGTCTTTAAATGTCCATGAGCAGAGTTGGGCCTGACACTGCATATATTTAATGACAGCACTTGGGGAAGGCTAACCACTGGTGGACTGTGAATCCAATCCCGGTCTGGTCTACAGAGCAAGTTCCAGGCCAGTCAGAGCTACACAGCCACAGCTAATCTCAAACAAACAAACAAACCAACCAAGCAAAAATTGTCTGGAGACATGGCTCAGTGATAGTTAAGAGCATTTTGAAGATTCAAACTGGGTTCCTAGCACCTACACCAGTTGGTTTACAACTCCTTCAACTCCAGTTCCAGGAGATCTCTTCTGGCATCCTTGGGCGTGCGCGCGCGCGCACACACACACACAGACACACACGCACACACACACACGTTAAAAGTAAATAAAAATTAATAATAATAGTTTGTAATTATATTCAACATCATCTGAGCTGTCTGGTAAGTCATTACCTTAATGAGACCATCTCCTTGGGCAAAGCATGGGTCCTGCACAAAATCAAGCACCTCCAGTGTCAGCTGATGCCACAACCTACAAAACAGAAAGCCCTCAGTCCCACATCCTAATGTGAAGAAACGGATGCCTTCAGCCGTGATGGTCCCATCAAACACCAAGTACTACCCAGGTCCCACGGCACAGTCTAGTAGTTAAAGCAAGCGCCAGCTAATTCAAGCCTATTTCTTGACTGACTTTGCTTGCACCCCCTAGTCACTTATCCTTTCAAGACTCAGTTTTCTTAGGTAACACTGGAGAACACTTTTTGAGACAGCGTCAACACCCACTCTGAGTGTCAACTGGAAGACTTTGGAATTCTACAGCTATATTTTGAACTCCATGCTCTCTTACTTATTAGCCGAATACCTCACAGATAGAAAACTGATATTCAATCTCATCTGTCAACAGGAAGGATGAAATAAGCCAATACTTTAAAAAAGCCAATATATGAACCTTTAGGAGACTGAAATTGCATATTTCATACCAAGACTAAAGGATAATATTTAATAATAGAGATAAAGTGTTTTGAAAAACAGAAAATGTTACACCATATATAGGCAGGTACATACTAAACACTGAAAAATTTCTCTTGAAATCACTAAGAGTTTTAACTGCTGGACATTTGTCATGTGGAAAGGTTCTGAAGAAGAGGTGTTTTTTCATAGGCAAATTCTTATATCAAAGTCAGCAATTCGTAATTGTTCTTATCATAGCCGGTAAGGCTGGAACGCAGGGAGTCTAGATACAGAACCCTGGCAACAGCTCTGCTCCTAAGGCTATCGACCCCTTTCCTCCACATCCCTGACCCTCCGGACTGATCAGAGCCCCTGGCCCTCCCACAGTCCTCTCCCTCCCGCCACAGCCTCGGAGCTCACTTCTTCGTGTACAGCTCTTCCAAACGGTGCCAAACGGCAGCCTGGCCCGGCCCCGAGCTCTGACTCTGCTGTAAGAAGGCCGGCACATCCTTCATGATTGCAGAGAGCTGGGAACAACACAAGCACTAAGCAGTCAGAACCGGCAGGGATGGCGCACGGAAGTGCTCGCTCACTTCCGGCACCGCGGGCGCGCGGGGCGTGCTGGGAGCGTCCCACTAGCCTCACGGGTTGCGGTCGTCAAGGTAACCGCGTTCTTGACTTCCGCCAAACTTCTCCGGGGTTTCTGGCCCTGCTCTTGAGGCGTTAAAGAGTAGAGGTGTCTGGGGACAGCTAGCCACCGACTGGTCACGTAGCCTCAAGCCTGCAGACGTGGGTCCTCTGAAGCCGGATGGCGTTTGGCGAGGACTAGGTGTGATGCAATTCCTGACCGTAGTAAGCGCTCAGAGAGCATTAGTTATCACCCGCCTGCTCGTAAAACGGTGAAATCTCCCGGTTTGGCTTCCCAACCAATAAATCAGAGTCCCACAGAGGGGGAAGCTGCCAGCACCAGGCATAAACACAACCTTCCACACTTCGGGTTAACGTGCGGGGGCTGGGCCGGGCTCGGCCGAGGGAAGGCGCCGGAGGGCCGGACTTGGCCAGAGCGGGGCGGGAGTAAGAGTGCCGAGAGGGCGGGGCTTGGCTCACGGGGGCGGGGATTCGGATGGCGCTTGACCCTCTAGGCGCCGTCGTCCTGCAGAGCATCATGGCGCTGAGCGGTCGACTGGCATTGGCCGCGCTCAGACTTTGGGGTCCGGGAGGTGAGCCACGGCAGGGGAGACACGGGATCCCGCAGATTGGCTGTCAGCGGCGTTTTAGGGGCGGGTAGCTGTAAGCAATTGAGGGAGTAAGGACCCGGCAGGCGCGCCCTTCCATAAGGTTCTGCTGACCGGCCATCACTACCTTCTCCTTAAAGGTGTTTTTCTATGTAGCTATTGCAGCACAGTCTTTGAACAATTTTATAGAAGTTCGTTGTATAAATGTCTTATAATTTATATCACCATTTCCTTATTGAATATTTTCTAATCTTGAATTATTACAAATAACGTGATAAATTACCTTGTTTGCACCCCACTTGGACCACAAATTCTCAGTAGACTGCCTTGTGTAAGGTTACGTGGTTTGCATTGTTTTGAGACTGGTCTCTTGTTCAAACTGGCCTTCAGCTGGCTGTGTGAAGAAGGGTGACCTTGAACTCCTGATCCACCTTGCTTCCACCTCCCTCCAAGCGTCAGAGACTACAGTCACGTGCCACCACATCCAGCTGTTTACTTGTGTTTTAATTGTCCCCCATAAAGGTTGTGAAACTAGAAATTTTTACCAACAGTCATACTGTCTGCAAAATAGTAACATGTTTCATATAGTCCTGAGAGTGATCAATAATAGGGATATTTTTAGTTTGAAATGAGTGAGTTTATTAAGTTAGAGAGAAATCATCACACTGCATATTAAAAAAAAAGTCAGCAGAAGTCTATTGGCTATCTTTAAGGTAGCTCGGTGGAACTCCCAGTAAAGAGTCCCTGCCAGAACAGAGTGACCCTTTCACTTTTAGTAAAGCAACAGATGGAAGTAATATCAAATTGGACACTTGCTACATCTAACAGAAACTGCCAGAGAAAGTTGAGATAGTCAGTTGGAGCTCCCAGGTGAGCTGTCCCTCTGTCTGAGCTTCGGGATTTCCTTCCTACTGGAGGGCACGTTCTTTTTCTTGCAGATACTTTCCTATACTGGGATAAACTATAGTGACTTCCACTGGAAACCGTTCCCCTTCTGTTCTCAAGGGCACAAGTGTTTTCACTCTTGGGCTGTTTTGCTGTTCTCTCTCTGTCCTTTTACATAGTTAGGGGAGTAAGCCCTCCAGACTTTGGACTTTGAGACAAACATGGGTCTGGCATGGGGGAAGGGGTTGTCGGCCTTGCTTCCAAAGCCATCTTCTCAGTGAGCTCAAATGACGCAAGACAATTTATCAATATAATGTACAAATTTGGATTTTTTTGTTTGTTTGTATGGAAGAATATTTGGGTAGACAATGGTATAATCACTTGATGTGGGTGAGAACATTTTATTCTTTTCAATAAAGAGTTGTTCATTTAGGCTACGTTTACAGAGCATTTTCTCTACCATACTTCTGAGTGCTGAGGATAAAGCAGGGATCAGAAAAGACACTCTAACTTGTGGAAGCATTTCTAATATGAGATCATCTGTAAGACAGCCTGGCTGTCATAAACCCTAACACAGGAGCCCTGGGATGTCTGTGAGGAGGACACCTTTACAGAACATTCCTTCTTCTCTTGATTTTGGATTTGGGACTCTTTTGTGACTTCATCCTTTGTAACTTTACAGTGTCTTGGGCAGAACTCAATACTAACCTCTGGGTTTCTTCATCTCAGGGGCTTTCCATACCATGTAGATGTACTTTAAGTTATATCTTAAGTTTGTTGTTAGATATTTGGTAAAATTTTGTCCACATGTATGTCAGTCATTTGCAAACTGTTTGTTTGTTTGTTTGTTTGTTTTGGTAAAAGTGACTAAAAATGTCTTTTATGTTCCCTGAGTGATGTCTAGCGGTTGGCAGACACTCAGCAATGGTCACAACTTTTCTTTTGTCCCTTTTGTATTCTCATATGGCTTGTGTTTAAGAGGAGTTGAGAAAATATTAGGGCAAAGCCTCTGAGTGCACTGCCCTGGGTGCCCTGTGTGCTGGGGCATTTGATGAGTGCGAGGTGTGTTGGAGCCAGGGCTTGCTTGCTTCTTCTTCTCATTCTTGTTTTCATCAGGAGACCTCCTGGAGGGTTGCACTGACTTAGTGCATTTGTCCCTAGGACCTGGCATAGGCTTTGCTTGCTGGTGGGGTTTGCGTTCAGGCTAAGTTTTAAGTGCCACTTCCGGAAGTAGCCCCCTGGCTTCTCACTGAGCATTTCCTCCCACTGTACTTTGGGTTTATGGTGTGTGCTTGCAGGAAAGTAAGGGTACCCAGAAAATGGGGTGATTTTGTCTTTTGTGTGTGTTCCCAGCTGGGAATAAGGTTCCTTCCAAGGGAACAAAATCTCTTGTCTTAGGCTTCTCAGTGAAGCTGTTGTGCTTTTGGGGGAGCACTTTGGAATCTCTTTGATTCTTCTGTCCTGATGGACTAGAGAGAGTAAGTGCCTCTTATCTCCACCATCTTTATGATTAGGCCCCCACAGGAGTTCTAAACTAAAAGGGCCAGGTTACAATGAGGAAGAGACAGAGACAAAAAGGCAGGCGTGCCGAGAGAAAACCGAGACTGCTGGAAAACAGATTCTGGTGAACGCTCTACTACAGATGTTCTAACAGTTGCTCTGCAACAGCAAGACAAGAGGCCGCCTAGTACAGTGCTCAGATAAGCCAGTGGACCATCAGCCAAGCGAAAGCAGGTCCAGACTGGGCCCCAGGGAGCACTCTCATACTCTATCCAAGGAGGTGACACAGACAGTTGGACACAAAGGCCTGTTCTGGCACTGCTCCTGATGACTCCTCGGATGGGACGGGATCATCCATGGGCATCTCACACTGAGTGCCTAGACCATGGGCACAAGGCACAGCTCTTGCTTGCCTCAAAGTGAATAATGCATAGCTTACTGTGAACCCAGTATGAATGACCGTGCCCTGGAAACACAGACTCAGGTTACACGAAATAATCTCACTTATGGAAGGGGTTATACAAACTTTCAGTCTCAGAACAAAAGATCGTCAGAAACCCACTCATTTACTGAATATCAGTGGGAACGCTAGGCAGCAGTGAAATCTCTGCTATAGGCTTCCGATACGATCTAACGGGGTCGTAGCTCCTGCGCTAGTGGGAGGTTGTGGTCTTTGAAGTCAAGACATTCCAAAGGTCTTACTTCATAGTCAAAAGGATGTTAGGCATCCTATCCAGGGGACTAAAGATAGCTCAAGATAAGCTTAGCTCTGGATCTGCAACATTCCAACTCTAAGTTCCATCTGGTCATCAGCTGTGGTTTTCTCAGAGCCCTTCAGCTCACACCATTGACGATGAGAATCATCAGGGAACCTGTCTATAAATCAGAATTGTTTTGCCCCCAAGGAAATCTCGATTCCTGATGCAAGGTGGTTCTGTGCTTTAGTTGGTAGTCACGCGTGGTGGGAAAGTGGTTGTGTTTGGACGGCACTGGAGAGGCCGTGTCCACCTTTGACAGTGGGAAGAGTCCAGCTCCACTCACTCTTGCTAGCCTAAGACTGACTGTTGCCTGCTGCCTTTCTTTTGTGCTCTTGCTGTCAGTGTTACAGGTGGGAGAAGGCCCATATCCCTCTCTGTGGGAGCCTCAGGCGGCTTTGGAGGTGGAGGAAGCAGTGAGAAGAAGCTTTCTCTGCAGGATGTAGCTGAGCTGCTTCGGACCAGAGCCTGCAGTAGGGTGGTGGTCATGGTGGGGGCCGGCATCAGCACACCCAGTGGCATCCCGGACTTCAGGTATGCTGCAGTTCCCTTGGATGTCATTTCCCCACTGTCTTCTGCAGGGCTCAGCCTTTTCCTTCTCTCTGCAGATCCCCAGGAAGTGGCCTCTACAGCAACCTTCAGCAGTATGACATCCCGTACCCTGAAGCCATCTTTGAACTTGGCTTTTTCTTTCACAACCCCAAGCCCTTTTTCATGTTGGCCAAGGAGCTGTACCCTGGGCACTATAGGCCCAATGTCACTCACTACTTCCTAAGGCTACTCCACGACAAGGAGCTGCTTCTGCGGCTCTATACACAGAACATCGACGGGCTTGAGAGAGGTGAGCCTTTGGCCCCTTGCATGTCTGTGCTTGTTTCTCAGGACTGCCTAAGGCCTAGTGTTTATGTCGGCCCTGGGACTATTGCTAGGCAGCTGGTTATGCCTTTACCACTTCTGCATTTGAGGCCACATGGAAACCTCTCTGTAGGCCTGTCTCTTACGCACCTTCTGAGTTCTGAATTTTAGATGGAACTAAAATTCATACTATTTTTAATCTAGTGTGGATCTCCCCCTCTCTCTGCCTCTCTCTCTTCTTCTCTTTCCATCTCTTTCTCCTTCCCTTTTTCTTCCCTTCCCTCTTTCTCCCACCTTCTCTCCATCTCTGGCTCCCACCTAAGGAACCCTTAGGTCCTTTCCTCCATTTCCATGTGTGACGCATGGCCAGACCTTGTTCTCTGTTCCCTCCACCTCTTTCAGGCAGATACCTCACACCATGGTGTTACTATAGAAACAATGTCTAGATGTTTATAGATATGTCTGGAAGATAAAGCCTTGTTGCAGCATAGCTCTGATGCCATTATTCTGAAGAGCCACCAGCATTTCAGTGTTGTCCAAGTCAGTCAGTGACGTCTTGATTCTACTTCACAGTGAGACAGCCATGGTTAGAGCCTGCATACCCTAGGGGAGGTGCTGCTGCTTTCCCAAGGTGCAATATGCAGGCCCATGGCAGATCCAGCCACTCTGCCATTCTGTGGAGTGCTGTGGTCTGAAGTAAGACATCACATTGTGGGATAGGATTCCTGTGAGAAGGAATCTACAGCCCAGAACCAGAGACAGTAGTGACCACCCCAAGTTTCCCCCTAAGCAGAAGGAAAGGTTTTAGGGGGAAGATAGGAATCTCTTGGTGTTGGGTTTAAGCATTACAGTTACCAAAGAGCTGTAATGAACTTCACGAGAGCCCGGTTGTTGTTGCCGAGGAGGTTCTGCTAGAGCCCACACTCACCTCAAACGTACTCCGTAGCTCACACTGTCTTGGGGCTCTCAGTTCTTTAGCCTCAGCCTCCCCAGTGCTAGGATTGTGTGCTTGTGCCACCGCATGCAGCTGAGAAGTCCCTTTCTGTTTGCTTACCGGCCAGAGAGTTTTTTGAAATGAGTTTTGTCAAGCCCAGAAGGTGAGCTTGTGCTTGCATAGCCATCCCAGAGGCTGCAACACTGAGATTTGCTTTGAATTTCAGCATCTGGGATCCCGGCCTCAAAGCTGGTTGAAGCCCACGGGACCTTTGTAACAGCTACATGCACGGTCTGTCGAAGGTCCTTCCCAGGGGAAGACATATGGGTGAGTCACTTCATGAAATAGTCTCTGCCTTCTGCAATTCTTGGGGGTAGAGGATCTTATAGTAATTTGTTTTATGCTTGTTTATTTGTTTGTTTCAAAACAGGATGCTCACAGAGGTCGAAACTCACGAAAATAGCTAGGCTGTTTGGTCAGGCAACCTTAAAGATCCACCCTAAGGATCTCTGCCTCCCCAGTGCTGGGATTACATTATACATCACCATACTTGGCTTTGTTTGTTTGTTTGTTTGTTTGTTTGTTTAGACAAGGTCCCACTATTTAGACCAGGTTGGCCTATAACACAAAGAGATCCATCAGCTTCTGTGGGATTCAGGATGTGCTCCACCATGCCTGGCTCCCGAACTTTTGACTTAGAAAAATAATACATACTTGTAAAAGAACATAAGGCTGGGCTGAGGATGTGACGCAGCTCAATGGTGGAGTGCTTGTCTAGCATAAACAGCCCTGGGCTCTATGGCCAGTGCTCCTTCCACCCCAAAAATGCAGGTCAGAAATATATAGGGAAAATGAATTCCCCATGGCAGGCATGGTTGAACATGCCTTTAATCCCAGAACTTGGGAGCAAGAGGCAGGCAGATCTCTGAGTTCTGGGCCAGCCAGAGTTACATAGTGTTTGTCTAAAAAAACAAACAAAAAGAAAGGAAGAAAGAAAAAAAGAAAGAAAGGAGAAATAAAATGAGTCTCTCTTTAACCAATCCCTTTGGTTGTCGTTCGTGATTGGGGGATAATGTAATAGTCTGTGTTTTTAAAGCAAAAGATATATGTGCATATAAACATGCATGCAGGTATCTATATAGACATTAAAATATTAAAATTAGTTCATTGATTCCTATTACATTTCTTTTATAAATTCTGTACATTCCTGTTCAGTTTAATGGCTATCTTATGTTGACATCTGAGACATGTTTACTCCTTTTGTTACTTAATATGAGGCATTTTTAATGTTTATAATTGTTGCTATTAAAAACAACACAGGAAAGGGTAGGAGAATGGCTCAGTAGGTAAACCATAGAAGAGCTAGGCAGGTATGGCAGCCCACTGGACTCTCAGATTCTTAGAACAAGCTAGTATTTATACTAGCTCTGCTAAGCACAAAGACCAGTGTTCAGATCCTTGTTGCCCATCCCCTTCTCCTGAGGGCCACTGGATCTCCTGAGACCCTTGGCCCTGGACTCCATACATTTCACTTCTCCCCAGTATGCAACATCCACCATCTTGTAAAAGTTGGACACAGTAGTATACATGTCTATAACCCTGGGGCTGAGTGGTTTGAGACAGGCATACCTGTAGAGCTCACTGACAAAGCAGCCTAGCCTAACTGATGAGCTGCAGGTGGTGAGACACACTAAACTCAAAAACTAAGGTGGAGTCAAGTGTGCCGTTACATGCCTTTACTCTCAGCACTTGAGGCAGAGGCAGGCAGATCTTGGTGAGTTCAAGGCCAGCTTGGTCTACATATTGAACTCCAGGAGGGCCAGGACTACATAGAGACCCTGTCTACATACACATGCACACGTGGAGCATGACTAAAGAAGGTGCTCAGCATCTACCTCTGTCCTCCACACGCATGTATTCATAAGTGGGTCCATATTCACGCATACCATTCTGCAAGGTCCAGAGAACATGGAGCCAACCACATTGGCTACTTGCAGCTGGTAGGGATGGTGGATGTTGCATGCTGGTGAGAGGTGAAATGTATGACGTCCAGGGCCAGGGGTCTCAGGTGATCCAGTGGCCCTCAGGAGAAGGGGATGGGCAAGAGTTGGCATCCTTCAGGTAGCATCATTTGAAGCCTGGAAGCTAGAAGACATTAATCATAAATGAGCAAGGACCAAAACCACAGGGCAAGATGGAAACAGTGAGACCCAGTGGAGCACATGACTTTCAGGGGCAGTGTGTTGAATTCTGGAGGAAACGAAGCTCAGTGGCCATTTGAGGGGGAAGTGTACATGGCTTTGTCTGCTAGGCACAGGATTTACCTGTGGTTGGTCTTTGTGGTCTCTCTTGAAGAGAAAGCATGTGTCCTTGGATTGCCTTAGTAGGTTTTTCTTATTTCTCGTTTTGTGTGCTTTCTGGAAAATAGGGTTTAATCAGGGACAAGTGAATCTAGTGAGTGATTTCCTGGAATTTGCCCATGGGCTCATGCCACCCACATTCATGGTGGTTCTTCCCACGTAGTTAACCCTCTCTAGAAACACCCTGCACCCCCAGAGATGGGCTTTAGCAATTAGTTAAGTCCTAACAGTCAGCAAGGTTGACAGTGAATATCACTGGGGCACTGGCTAGCCGGGTGCAAGCGGTCATTTTCCTTCTTCATTATTGGAGTCACTTCTGCTGGAGTCTGTCAGGTCAGGTGCATCTGCTTTCAGCCGGTTGGTGCTTGGTCTGCATGTATCTGCTCTCCGTCTTCCTTATTCTTTTAAAGATTACTTTTGTTGTTGTTGTTGGTGGTGGTGGTGGGTTTTTTTTTTTTTTTTTTTTTTTTTTTTGGTTTTATCTAGACAGGGTTTCACTGTGTAGCCCTGGCTGTCCTGGAACTCACTTTGTAGACCAGGCTTAGAAATCCACCTGCCTCTGCCTCCCAAGTGCTGGGATGAAAGGCGTGCGCCACCACCGCCCGGCTTGAAGATTACTTTTATATTTTGCATTTATAGTCTTTTTATTTGTGTGGGTGTAGGGGATACATGTGCCATAGTGCCCGAGTGGAGGCCAGTGTGATTGTTGAAATCCTTGGATTCAGATCAGCCATCTTACTTTGTGTTTTTCCACTGCTCACCATTCTTTCTTCCATCCCTTCCTCTGTCTCTTCCTTTCCTTCTCTATTCCATTCCTTTCCTTTCTAGTTCATCAGCTTGGAAGTTATTATAGTTTGAAGTAAAATGTCCCCCACAGGGCTGCATGTTTGAACACCCCATCTGTAGTCCTGTGCTGTATTAGGAAGTTATAGAACCTTTGAGATATGAGGCCTCGCTGACAGAAGTAGATCACCTGGGTAGGCTTTTGAAGGCTAAGCAGCTTCTGGTTCTGCCCTTGCTTTCTGCTTCCTGGTTGGCCGTCGTATGAACAGCAGCAGCATCCGTTCCCATGTCCATGGCTGGAGCCACCCCTGGCACTGTGTTGAGCTGAGTCAAAGTGATGCTGCTTCATCCCTTACGCTGTTTCTGCGAGGTGTGGGTCACTGCGAGGCGTGGGTCACACACAGCACTGCCAAGAATGCCCAGATCAGGGCTGCACAAGCTCCTTGTGTTCTTTTAGTAACAACCAACACACACATGCTCTTTTGTTCACATTTCAAATATGTTTCCTAGCTATTCTGGTGTATATTTGTAATTCCAGCACTTAAGGCATAGAAGATGAAGGATTGTGAGCTCAGGGCTAACCTAGACTACACAGTGAAACTCTCTCAGAAAACCCTCATCAAAATCTTTACGATGTTTCACTGTGGTATGTATAACACATATTCATCATTCAAATAACTTAAAAATATTTACTTTATAAGTGTGTGTGTGTGTGTGTGCATGTGTGTGTGCCTGAGTGTATATATTTGTGTCCACGTGGGTGCAGGATGCCATAGCAGTCAGAAGGCATCGGGTGCCCTGAGACTGGAGTTACAGATAGTTGTGAGCTGCCATAGGTGATGGCAATTGAACTAAAGTCCTCTGCAAGAGCAACAAGTACTCTTAGCTGCTAAGCCATCTCTCCAGTTCCTAGTTTAATAATTTTTAAGTTTAGTTGCAAGGTATCAATGTTCTGCAACCAGTACTGCCGTGTATTTCCAAAACAATCTTTATCATACCGAGCAGAAACTCCATAGCTGTTAAACACCAGCTTCCCCTAAGCCTGTGGTATGTTCCTTCTATTATCACCTAAGTACTGGATCATGGAGTCACTCAGTCCACATTCTTTTGTGACTGGCTTGTTTCAGATGTACTGTCTTCAGATTTACCCATCTCCTGGTCAGACTCCCCTTCCTTTTTAAAGTTGGGCACATTTTAAACTTGTATCTGTTTGTCAATGAGTACTTGTGTTGCTCCTCCCTTTTGGCCATGGAGAATGTGGACGTGGTGTGCAGACAACCCTTTGAGACCCTGCTTTCAATTCTTCTCGTTATAGTCCTAGGTGTGAAATTGTAAGCGTTTATGGTAAACCTAGCTTCATTTTCTGAGGTTTCCTTGAGCTTTCCGCAAAGGCCATCCACTTACACTGTTGTCTTCTGCTCTTGCACTGTTATTACTCGAATGACTTTGTCCAGCGTCACAGAGTGTTGGAGCTTTAATGCTGTCGGCTTGTTTTCCTTTGGTTGGCTGGGCTTTTGGCATCTATCATAGCTTCTCTTGTGTTTTCTTCTCAGGGTTTAAATGTTTTAGCTCTTACATTTATGAATTTGATTCATTTTGAATTATTTTTTGTGTACAATACATACACAGTTCCAACTTCCTAGCTGAGATGAAGTCAATCTAGTCTAGAACAAAGAATTACATTTATTTGGAGATTTTCCCCACCCCCAAGGCAGGGTTTCACCGTATAGCCCTGGCTGTCCAGGAACTCATTCTGTAGACTAGGCTGGCCATGAATTTCTTTGGATCTTTTTAGTATTATGGTCTCAAAGACGATTCAGGAAGTAGAGAGTATACTGTCTGATGGTGGCCATTTTCATAGCTTAATCTCAGAGGATTTATTTTGGGGTTGTGACAGGTGTGTGAGGGGTGAACTGTCTCACAGTGAAGCCTTGTTTGGCATAGTTCATGAGGTGTGCATATGCTGGTGAGTCCACAGTTCATCCTTTACAAAGCCACATGTTCCACTTAAGGCCTCACAACCAGTGCTGCTCAACTGTGACTTTCTCCCTTAACAGAATTCATCTTTTCAATGCACCTATCTACTCTTTTTAGCACTTTATAATTTGATATTATTATTTATTTTTTGTGTATGGGTGTTTAGCTGGATGCATGTCTGTGCCCTGTGTGTGTGTATAGTGCCCAAGGAGGCTAGAAGAGGGTGTCTGATCCCCTGGCATTGGAATATGGGCAGGTTGTGAGCTACCATGTGTGTGCTAGGAAATGAACTCAGGTCTTTTGGAAGAGCAGCCAGTACTTTTAACCTTTCTGTTTCTCCAGCTTCCCTCACGGGTTCCCCTAATGTACTTTGTGACAGGGTCTCACTATGTAGCCCTGGCTAGCTTGGAACTTGCTATGTAGACCACACTGACCTTGAACTTACAGAGATTCATTTGTCCCTCTGTCCTAAATTCTGGGATTAAAGGTATGTACCTCCATGCCCAGCTTCCATAGTGAATGAAACTATACTCTCCCCTCCCCCAACAATAGGCTTGATATCTTTGGAAAAAAGTATTGATTATGTATGTAGGGATTTGTTTGTGGGCTCTCTGCTCTGTTCTGTTGAGCTCTCTGTCTTTTTTTTGTACCAGTATCACACTGCTTTGGTTACTATAGCTTGTAGCAAGTTTTAAAGTCAGGAAATATGAATTAAAAGTCTTTATTTTACACATATATACATATATGTGTGTGTATTATATACAGAGGTCAGAAGGAGGCACTGGTTCCCCTGGGACTGTAGTTACAAATAGTGTGAGCCACCATGTGGGTGCTGGGGATCAAACCCAGGTCCTCTGCAAGAGCAGCAGTGCTCTTAACCACTAGGATGTTTCTACAACCCATGCAGTGTGAATTTTAACACATTTTAGAATGGCTACATCAGCTTTCTGTTACCACAAGAAATACCTCAGGTAATAAACTTAGGAGACAAAAGGTTTATCTTGGCTCCAGTGTCAGAGATTCTGGCCCATGTTTTGGGCCTGTGACAAGGTAGCGCATCATGATGGGAGAGTGCTACAAAGGTGCTCATCCCGTGGTTAGGAGGGAAAGAGAAAAGAAGAGGAAGGAGTCCATTGCCCTTTGAGGGCATCTCCACGCGACCTGATTCTCAGCGAGACCTGTCTTCTGCAGGCTCCTCCCCTTCAACAGAACCACAGGCTGGGGAGTAAGTCCTCCGCACACAACCTTTGGAGATAAGCTTTTTTTTTTTTAATTTTATTTTTAGCATTTTGGCAAAATGACGTAGAAAGTCCAGCTAGTTAGCACACACCCATACTGTTACATACACAGCTTGTGCCACTGCCAGCGTGCCCTCCAAAGTCAGACACCTTGCAGATAGACTCACACCAACAACACTCTTCCTACAGCCCGCAGTAACCTTATTGTGTGGACTCTCTGGGTTTGGACTGCTGTCAGTCTCCTTAAGCTCCTTTGGGTTCTCTGTGTTCATCTTTCATCGACCCCAACTCTTAGCAACTCTGATCTTATTTTCTTTTGTTTTTTTTTGTTTGTTTGTTTTTGTTTTTTGTTTTGTTTTGTTTTGTTTTGTTTTTGTTTTTTGAGACAGGGTTTCTCTGTGTAGCCCTGGCTGTCCTGGAACTCACTTTGTAGACCAGGCTGGCCTCGAACTCAGAAATCCGCCTGCCTCTGCCTCCCGAGTGCTGGGATTAACCACCACCCGGCTCATGGTTTTTGCTATTTTCTCTCTCTTCTCTCTCCTTCTTTTTCATCCTCCCCCTTCTCTTCTCTCTTCCTTCCTTCCTCCCTCCCTCCCTCCCTCCCTCCCTCCCTCCCTCCCTCCCTCCCTCTCTCTCTCTCTCTCTCTCTCTAGTTTTTTGAGATAGGCTTTCTCTGTGTAGTCCTGCTGTCCTGGAACCAGTTTGTGGACCAAGCAGGCCTCAAACTCAGAGATCTGCCTGCCTCTGCCTCTCAAGTGCTGGGTTTAAAGGTGTGATTCACCCCCCCCCACCCCCCAGCTGTATTTTGCTATTTTCAAAATTGATTTCTTCTAGTTGAGCTGTAAGAGTTCATTGTAGCTAGCAGGATGGCTGCAAGGCATATTTATTTACTTTTATTTTTCTGTTTGATAAGACACTGTGACCAAGGCAGTTTAAAAAAAGACTTTGTTTTTGCTTGTGGTTCCAGAGGGATGAGAGTCCATCATGGTTGGGACACATGGCAGCAAGTGACAGGCATGGCTGCAGGAATAGGAAGCTGAGAGCTCACATCTTCAAAGGCAAGCATGAAGCAGAGAGAGCAAAGTGGAAGTAGGGTGAGGATATAACTCTCAGAGCCAACAACTGCTGCCCTATCTCCTCCGGCTGGGCAGCAGCCCCTGAACTTCCCCGAGGCAGCAACAGCTGAGGCCAGGTGTCCAGTGCTGGAGCCTAGGGGTCATTGCTTATTCCACAGGTGACAGTGCTTGCTGCCAAGCCTGACAGTCTGAGTCCTATCCTTGGGAGTCATGTGGTGAGGGAGAGAAGCAATCCCTACATGCCAACTTGCACATGGGCATCATGCCCTATATATACAAAATAACTAAAAGTAAAATAAAACATCTTTTTTGTATTTTAGTTAATAGTTCATTATCAGATAAGTTCTGTAAATATTTTTCCCAGTCTGTGGCTTTTCTCCTCACTCTTTGTACAGTGTCTTCCTCTGACTTGAAGTTCTTAATTTTGATATTACATCATTCTTATTTCTTTCAAGGGTTTGTTTTGGTGTTGAGTCCAAAGATTCACTGCCATACCAGAGTTCACCTAGGTTTCCTCCCATGCCATCTTCTAGAAGTTTTTGTCTTGGCATGTAGGTCTCGGATTTACTTTGAGTTAGTTTTATGAAACATGCAGCTCTGTCTCCATTCATTCTGTTGCCTGTGGATGTAGCTCCAGCACGTTTGTTGGAAATGTCCTTTCTCTACCGATCTGCCTCTGCTTTTCAGTCAGAAACTGCTGCTGGTGCCCGTGTCAGTTTGGAGCGTCTTCTCTCTTGTGGCCTCTTTCTTGTGACTTTAGAGTCCTGAGATCTGGCAGCTCTTTGACTTTGCCTTCCATCTTCCATGTTGGCTTTTCTAAGTCCGTTAGCTAATCATTTTTTCTGCATATTTTTCCGACTTTTTCCTTAAGAATTTGCAGTTTCCCTGTGTTGTGTTTCCACGTGGATCCCTTTGATCCTGCTTGTAGTGCACAGAGCTTTCCCATCACTGCAGGGGAATCCCCAGGCAGGCCCACTTTAGCTGTGCACCACTTGTGGGGGGGGGGCCCGCCCCGTGTCCTCTGAGTAGATGAGCGCCCCGCCTTCTCCCCGCAGCCATGGCTCCTCTGCAGTGCGTGCCATTGCTACTGCTTGTGTTGCATCCTGGGTGACTTCTTCTGATCTGCTTCCAGCTCATCAGTACCTTGTTGCGTTGTAGAGAATGAAGCTCTTCCACTGAATCCTACCTTTGCTTTTTACTTCTAGAAGTTATCTTTGGTTCTTTTTAAAAATAATCCATAACATTTAAAATTTTTCTTTTCCTAGATATCTTAAGCTGGCCATTTTTTCCCCTTTTCATTTAAACACAATATAGTTTTATCTTCTGTAGCTAACACTTTCTGGCATCTGTTGGCAGTTGTTTCTACTCATTCTTGCTGAATTTACTCTACTAAAATCTACTTAGCTAGCCATAAAACTTTATTTTACAAGATGTTTCTGTGGCCTTGTCAGAAAGCATACTGCCTCCTTTTCTGTTGGGCATGAGACTTGGTCTAGGGTCAGTTATTAGTAATTGTCATCTACTTTCCCTGTAAGGAGCTGCCTGTGACAGCTGTGGTCACTACTGACAGTGTCATCAGTGAGTTGCAGCTGACCTCTAGGGTAGAAGCAGAACACTGGTCACTTCAGCTCCAACTGGGGGCAGGCCTGTGCTGCCTTTCCCACTGTGTTCAAGACGCCTACAAAGCACTCTAGGGCTGTGGTCCATCCCAGGTGCAACCACAGGAAAATTTGTGGGTAAAACTAGGTGATGTATAGAACTTGATTTGAAATATTTGCAGCCCTCCAACCCTCCCCCGTTCCCCACATTTAAGAAACAGTTGACAGAAATTGTTAAAGCCACATGGGGCCCATTACAGAGTGAAGATTTTTGAACCTGTTCGACATCTCCTTGAAGAGCTTTTGTGTTTTCGTCTTATAAAAGTCATCTTCCTCCCCCAACCCCCTTCTGATTCCCCAGGCTGATGTGATGGCGGACAGGGTGCCCCACTGCCCTGTCTGTACTGGCGTTGTGAAACCCGACATTGTGTTCTTTGGGGAGCCGCTGCCTGCAAGGTTCCTACTCCATGTGGCTGACTTCGCTTTGGCAGATCTGCTACTCATTCTTGGGACCTCCCTGGAGGTTTGTTGAAAGGCATGTGGGGATGGGTAGGAGGGCGGTGTGGAGGGCTAGGGCCTGGTTGATGGTATCACCTTTTCAGGTGAGGAGAGTCACTGGTGGTGACACTTAGGGTTTGAGAGCAATGGCTGTGTAGGAGTGCATAAGGATGTAGTGAAAGGTTAGCCATGGGTCAGGGCTGAAAGGACTGATCTCAGCACAGAGCTGTACTATGGGATGAAGAGCACATGGGTGGCCCTGAAGTGACCTTTGGTGGGAGGAGGTTGGCTGGTACGGGGCAGTCAGAGTACCAGTGGGGTTGGGGTCTGCATGCGGGTATGTTTGTGGCTCTGTATGGAGATGACCACTGATCTGCATCTGAGTCAGAATGCCAGCGAGTTTCCAAAAGTGTAAAGAGGCAAGGACAGCCAGGACTATCTGTTTTAAAAAACACAACCAACCAACCAACCAACCAACCAAGTGACTCATTTACAGCAGCAGAGACAAAGTGGAGAATCAACTTTATTTTCTGTCAGTTTTTATTATCTTATTCTATGTATGTGGGTGTTATGTCTGCATGTATTTTTGGTGCCTGTGGAGTCCAGAAGAGGGCATCTGATTCCCAGGAACTGGACTGAGAGGTAGTTGTGAGCCGCCATGTAGCTGCTGGGATTCAAACCCAGTTTCTCTGCAAGAGCAGCGTACCCTATCTCTCCAGAGCCTTTAAAGTTTTTCTGCAAGAGCAGTGTACCCTATCTCTCCAGAGCCTTTAAAGTTTCTCTGCAAGAGCAGCGCACCCTATCTCTCCAGAGCCTTAAAAGAATCAGCTTTAAAGATCAGTAGCTACTAATATTTTGGCCTATGTCCTCATTGGTGTTTTTTCTTGGGGACAAATGGCAGAAGCCGCACACTGTGTGACATGGGTGATGTGAGCACCCACCTGGAGCAGCCTTGCTAGTGCCCTGCTAGTGCTGTGCCCTGTGAGTGTGAGGGCACAGACAGGCCAGGCCTCAATCCACTACCAGTGTGGGGTAACAAATCTGCAGTGTCCTGGATCCTATATTTGCGGAAAAAATAGTAACCTGTTAGATTGTGGAGCACTTTACCATATAATCTTCTTCTTCTTCTTTCTTTTTCTCTTTTCAAGACAGGGTTTCTCTGTATAGCCCTGGCTGTCCTGGAACTTAAAAACCTGAACTAGCCAGAACTCTGCAACATTTCCAGTCATAGGTTCTAAGTCAAGAATTGTGGACCTGTAAGACAATGTATGTAGGCTGTTGCTTATTGGTGGACAGTAGACAAACAGTAATTTGTGTGTTGTCTGCCATGGTGACTGTCCATGTATGCATTTACACCTATGCAGGTCCTCTTGCGGGACAAATGCTGATATCGGTGTATGAGGGTCCAGTTGCTTACATTGTCACCAATATGAAAATGACCCATTTTAGTTTTCTGTCATTCTGAACAGTTACAGAGAGGCATGATGGGGCTGGTGATGTGGCATGGCGGGTTGCTTGCCTAGCAAGCACTAAGCCTGGGTCAGCTCCCACCACAGACCCTGTGAGGCCTTATATTTCTGCTCATGTTTATGTACCGTTTGTTTTCTTTGCAGAGATGAATCACTGGCCCGTTTCTCTCTGGACTGTAATTAGCAACGTAATTAATGTGTATAAAGCATCACACCACACTTTCCCACAGCAGTTTTATGTAGATGTCAGGGTGGCAGTGCCGAAGTCACCTCTCTCTTCTCACTTCAGGTTCACGTCTAGAACGCCTTTTCCTCCTCACACCCACAAGCCCTAGTTTGTCTCTATTTTTAAGAACTTGTCTTTTACATTTGTTTATATGTATGTGTGGGCCAGAGGACAGTCTGTGGGAGTCAGTTCTCTCCTTCCACTCTGGTTCCTGGGGATCAAACTCGGGTTGTCAGGTTTGGTGGCTCCTTACCCACTGCGCTCTCTGCGCCTTCTTTAATGTTTAGGAGCTGTCGGGGTTCTTTGACTTGTTTTGCTTTTCATTTTTAAAAATATATGTATGAGTGATTGCCTGTGTATGTTGTATGTATATGTGTGTGTGTGTGTGTATGATGTATGTATGTGTGTCTGTACTTGTGTGTGTGTGTGTACACCCTGTGTAACTGGTACCTATGGACAGGATATTGAAGACCCTGGACCTGGAGTTACAGTTGTGAACTGCCATGTGGTTGCTGGGAGCCAAACCCAGCAGCAAGCACTCCTAGCTGCTGAGACATCTTTCTAGCCCCTTATTTTGATTTTTTGAAGTGAGGGTCTTATGTAGCCCTAGATGACCTTCAATTTGCTGTGTAGCTGAGGATGACCTTGAACATCTGACCCTCTGTCTGTCTCTGACTGCTGGGAGTAGAGGTGTGCTACTATCATCCTGGCTCCACAGCTGTTTTGTTCACATTTAAATCTAAAATCCCTTTCAAAGTTCCATAGTGAAAGGTTAAGAGCTGGCGTTTCCCTTTTAGATAGGAGCCAGGCTTGGTCTCACCCCTTAATGGGCTCATTTCCCACCGTTATTCTTGGTGCAGAAATAGGACACTAATGGGGACCCAGGAAGTGGGACAGTAGCAGGGTGGTAAAGGGTACTTGCTCCTCTTTGTCGGCAAGTATAGGGGAGGCTCAGAGCAGAGCCCCGGCTGTAGAGTGGACAGAGCAGGTAGAAGGACAATGCTTGCAGGCAGAACATGCAGACAGGGGAGGAGGATGGACTATGGGGAGAAGTCAGAGCTTGTATTGGCCCACCCAGCAGAAGAGAGAGGCTATAGATGGGAAAGAGATCACCCAGACCAGGGGGTAAAAGCCTTTGTAAACTAAGTGGCAGGCTCTTTGTGTCACAGTCTCCTGCCCCAAGGTGTCAGTGACTAGTGCTCAATGTCCTGATGTGCATGGTCACATTGCCTCTCACATTTGGGTTATCTTTCAGGTGGAGCCTTTTGCCAGCTTGTCTGAAGCAGTACAGAAATCAGTGCCCCGACTGCTCATCAATCGAGACTTGGTGGGGCCGTTTGCTCTGAGTCCTCGAAGGAAAGATGTGGTCCAGCTAGGGGATGTAGTTCATGGTGTGGAAAGGCTGGTGGACCTCCTGGGGTGGACACAAGAACTGCAGGATCTTATGCAGCGGGAACGTGGCAAGGTACAGTGGCTTTGGCCAGTCCGACGGTGCATCCTCTCTGGTCACTGCCCTCACTCAGTGCGTGGCTGGCGTTTAGGAGGGCGGTGCTCCTACAGACCATTGCTTTTGCTTCCTACTCTGCAGCTCTCTGCTGGGACCTAGGGGAGGGGAGGGCTGAGAAGCTGACATTCTCTGCTCCCTGCATGGGACAGAGCTAACCAGAGATGGTTTGTTAATCAGTGTCATTATCTATTATAGCCATTGGGAATAGGAAGCCTGGGAACACTGTGCGTTCTAGGTTTTATAGTACCTGTGAATCACAGAAAATAATTTCCTGTGAGAACCATGTTATATGTGATTATTATAAAAAGGTGCTGCACTGCCCAGAAGGTCTCACCAGAATATATCACAGCTGATGTTATGTGGCTCTGGGCCTGTGGTCTCACTTTAACTGTCAAAAGCTCCCAGCCTCTTGTGCTTAGCCTGAGCCCTTAATGAAACTGGACCAAAGAGAAGCCTGGCATATTAAGGAGCCGTGGCATTTACTGCTTCCACAGATGAGATGTAACCACCAGTATTGCATCTTTTTGTTCCAAGGTTTGGTTCTTAAGGCTGAATGTACGCAGGTGCCATTCATTAGAAAACAGTCTTTATGTTTTGTGCTAGGCCTTCTGGGTTCCCTTTTCTTACTCATTTCAAAGACAAAAGTTTGTTCCATAAAATATTTTTTACCTCAATGACTGATCCATGTCTGGGATCTGCTAGCCTCTTTGTGTGATGTTAACTGACCTCCATCTGTTCTAGCTGGATGGTGCTGGCCTCTGTGTGTGATGTTAACTGACCTCCGTCTGTTCTAGCTGGATGGACAGGACAGATAAGACTATGGCTTCTTCACCTGGGGAGTCACACAGGAGATCATCCTATGTCCAGCAAGACTTCATACCTGAAGACAGCTCCAACACGTTTACAAACATGGGCCAGACCACAACATGCGGCCTGGACAGTGGTCCTCCGAGGGTGCCTTTGGAAAGGCTGACCAGGGATGTCCACCCTTGGGGCCCCTCCATGTGTGCGCCCCGTCCGCCTCATCACTGCTGAAGCTTGTAGTGCAGATGCTGCTTTCAAGAGGGCAGCACAGCACGCCCATCGCCAGGCAGGCGATGCACTAGGGCAATCTAGCATGTTGAGCGGTAAAGTGGCATCTTTAACTACAACATCATTTCTTGCATGAAATAAACTTAGTATAAAAACCTGGCATCCTTTCACTTGTCTCTTTGGGACAGTAAGTGTTGACAAACTTCAGGTCATGTGGGTGGGTGTTCTCCTGGATGACAGGGCGGGGCCCATTTGTCCCTTGACTTACTCTAGTGTTAACTCAGGCTTCTCTTCTACAGTCCCTCAAGAATCCCCATGTCATCTGCCCAGCCCTCCCTGAGCCACTTCCCGCTACACTACCCAGGTTTCTTCCAGTAACGATGCTAAAACCAACGGCAGGCATGACTCCGGGAAACCCCACTGAGCCTCCTGTTTTCCTGCCTGTGTGCAGTCATTACTAAGCACAGGCTGCCTCCTCCTTGGTGCCTCCTCAGAAACAGTTCAGGCTGTCTGCCAGGCAGAAGCACCCCATTACTGTTACGACCCATTTGACTGCGGCTGACAGCATGTAGCCGACCCAACAAGATTCCAGGAACTGGGGTCTTGTCTTCTATCCCTGTTCTTCATTGACAGCAGATGTGTGGTGATGTAGGAAATCATGAATGTTAAACAGAGTGACATCGGTTTTTGTTTAATGTCCTTTCACCTGACTACCTCAGTCTTGTCCCAAACCCTCCTCTATTCTGTGCCTCAGAGATCTCAGACTTGACCTTGTCTTACTTTCGCCTTCACAGAGTTACTAAGCCAGTGGTTGTGACTGAGTTAGTTGTCACAACTAGTGAGGCTTGGGTATGCGGATACTGCAGTGGGTGGCTGCGCCAGGACCAAAAAGTTAAGAAGAGGCCACTAGCCCTGTGCTCAGTGGGGCCAGAAGCAGGAACCATGACGCTTGGTGTGTTTTCTGACATACTTAAACAATTCCAACAGATTCTAAAATGTTTGAAACACAGCGTATGCCCCACATACAGGCTCTGGGCTGGCATCCAGCCCAGTCATGCTTACACCCTGTGCGCCCTGCTCCATTACCACCCTCATACATGCACGTTCATTTATGTGCCAGGGCAACTCTGCCCGTGGCTGCAGCCACATCCAAGAAACAACTTCACTTGTGGAAATGAAAGGTGGGTTCCCAGTCTTCACAGAGGGTTAGACTACCACAGTCCTAAACACAGGAAACTGGACCAAAGGCAGATGACGGAAATGTGAGGAGGAGAGAGAAGGGCTCCCCAGCTGGAGAGGGGTGTGGCTTCTCGAGGCAGCACCCCAGGACATGTCTGGAAGCAGCACCAGTTCTGAAGGGGAGCAAGGCCGCTGGCACCTTCAGTCAGGATCTGAGTCAGGGTCTGAGGAGAGCTGTCCCTCCATAGTCTCACACATCGCATCTTGCAGAGAAGTGAGGTGACCCCTGGGGCTCATCCCCATGGGTTGGATGACTCTATGCCTGAGGGAAAGCACAGTGGTTAGGGAAGGGACCTTGTGTGCAGGGCAGGGGGCTCTTGCTCATTTCTAGGCTGCTACTTGGACTAGGTTAACTATTAACTAGGCCCCGATCCTAACCACCACCTAACTAGCTTTGAGACGTTAGACAGTCCTTCACATTCTTGTCCTTGTCATCTAGAAACGGGGCTCAATGCTGACTGTACCCTCTTCTCTTTGCCAGAGGGTTACCTCTGGGGTAAGTTATCTCAGATGTCCAATATAGCCTCACCAGGATCCTCACCTCTAAGCCAGTGTCCTTGGGCTCACAAAACAATCATTCCCATGTCTTCGAGCTACAAGCCTTCCTCATAACACATACCTGGAGAGCTTGTCAAACATGTTCACTAGCTTCATGGCCTCATGTTCCTTCTGCTCCTCTGTCATGCCTTCCATAGGATTAGGCGGCTTCTCCTCCACCCTTCCAGTCACAGGGTTGATGCTACTTCCCAGGAACAGTGCGTGGGAAATGGGTTAGTGACGCTATAGGAAAAGTGGCACTTGGTGGGGCAGGTAGTCTCCATCTTCATGCTTAGGGCTGGGTTAGCAAGAACCCACCTTCTTGGTTTTGGTTTTGGTGGTGATGGGACTTCAGGAGGGAGAGGCCCCTCAAACACCAGCCTGACAACTCTTGCCCAGGACCTCCTAGATCCCAGATAGCTCACTTGCTGGGCCTTAGTACACCAAGGACATAACTTGTCGTCAGAATACAAGTTCCTGAATCCAGGTCTATCTATTCCTTATCCTGTCCTACGTACTACTGGTTCGAGCTGGGGAGGGAGTGGATAGGAGAATGGGGGTTATGAGGGAACCCAAGTATACATTAGGGGCACATACCTGGCCTTGGCTTCCCTGTACTCCTCTGTGTCCGTGTCCTCGTCCTCTGAGTACTGGCCCTCGGGTCGGCCCCCAGCCATGAGGCCCCTGGCAGCCAGGAGGCCGGCAGCATTCCCGTAGCCTGTGTACTTGATGAATCGGGGCACTGAAGACCAGGGCAGAGGTCAATGTGTGAATATGGCTGAGGCAGGGGAGGCCTGGGGTGTGGGCTCCCCCAACTCACCACTCTCAGAGCATAAGACAAAGAGGAACTCGGCAGCTACTCTCTTCACATCTGTATCCAGGTGTGTCATGAGGCGGACAAGCTTGTTTCGAAGCAGGTCCCCCACCTCAGGCCGAGTCCTCACATCCCTCAGAGGGGGCAGGACCTAGGGAGGCAGCTGACTCTAAGTGTTGGCTTGGAGCAGCCAGGAGCCAATAAAAAGGATACAGGCCAGATTCCCCAGCTCCGTCTCATTTGCAAGTACCTGGGCCTTCAGGAACTTCCTGGCAGGACGGTGCATGCGGGCACATTCTGTCAACACGTTCAGCACAGGTGCTACACACTCCTTCAGCCTGTGGGTCTGCAGAAGGGCTTCTGTCACTGACATATGCTCCCCAGGTAAGATGGAGCTACACTGCACAGTTCACCAGATGGTTCCTAACAACCTCTTATAAAGAGGCCATGCTGCCGGAAGTTAGCTAAGGGCCAAAGATGGTGCTGGGTGTCGATTAGCTTAAAAAGGTATAGATACATTAAAGCTAGTCATGGTGGTACAAGCCTGCAACTCCAGCACTTGGGAGGCAGGCAGATCTGAAGTTCAAGTTCATCCTTGCCTGTACCGGGTCTATGAGACCTTTAAGAAGAGAAAGTGAAGGAAACCAGACCCACTTCTGGAAAACTTTGTCACCTGGGTCAAACGACTCGCTTCTTTAAAACCAACGGCTACGCCTACGAACCAGGGCTATGGACGAAACAAAAGGATCTGACGCTGTCTGCACACCTGAGGTACACACTACCCTCAGGAAACAGCAAAAGCAAATAACAGATTTCCCATTCAAAGTGCCTCACGGACAGCACTCAGGGGCCAGTGTACCTGTCCCTTCCCTGTCTTCCCATTGTCTCCCTGGAGCCTAACACTAGCAGCCACAACAATAGGAGCAGGCAGCCACTTCTCCTCACCAAGCTCATAGGCGCTGAGCACCCTCTGCCCGGCAACATGGCTCCTCAGATCTAATGACTGTCAGTCTGTGGCTTTTAGCTGTGGGGGCTTCACACGGAGAGGCTGGGTCACCAGCTCTCTGGATGCCCCATGGAAACCCACAGGGGTCAGGTTACTTTTGGTTATGCCTCTTTAAGATGCAGAGGGACAGCTGGGGGGTGACGGTGGTGTCGGTACACATCTTTAATCCCAGCACTCAGGGGACAGAGGCAGACAGATCTCTGTGAGTCTGAGGCCAGCCTGGTCTACAGAGTGAGTTCCAGGAGAGCCAGAGTTACACAGAGAAACCCTGTCTTGAAAACAAAACAAAACAAAACAAAAAAAAAATGCAGAGGAACAACTGATGCCGCCTCTGGCTGCCCATGTATAGAAACATGAGGAGCCTGACGGTTGGAAGCGGGAACCAAAGGCTTCTGAGAACCACTTAGCAGAGCCACAGAGACCTAAGGGCTACCTTTCACTTTGGGACCCGAGAAGCTTGCTCTCCTCTGGTAATCAGCAGCAGGAGGGCTCACACACACGGTGTATCTGCAGGCTTCTGCGAGGGCCGCTGGCCACCGTCTAGCAGCACTACAGAGCAGTCAGAGCAACTGTCCACGATATATCGTCAAGCTGAGTTCTACTTGCCAGTACCAATGGTACAGAAACAGTAGTCACAACAGGTGCCCAAGCCCCTGGGTGTCCACATAGCAGGTCCCCACTCCTACCTGGTGTAGACGTTTCTCTAGGAAGGCGAGGAGGGCGCTGATCACATCCATGTTAACTCCCATGAACTCTAAGGATCCTTCGTGGAGCTCCAGGGCCAGAAGCACATCCAAACATTTGAGGGGCAAGTTCCCCAGGAGATTCACCGTGTGGCTGGGGGACAGACAGACGGAGGCCTCGACACAGTAATTATATTTAGCACAGATACACTCCCTGGCCCTTCTCCTGGGGTACACATGGGCTCGAAGGGTTGCACCGAAGGCAATAAACTATAGGCAAGCGGC
The DNA here is from genome assembly GCF_978045245.1 of Mus caroli. Taxonomy (NCBI): domain Eukaryota; kingdom Metazoa; phylum Chordata; class Mammalia; order Rodentia; family Muridae; genus Mus; species Mus caroli. The sequence goes on from NW_028227263.1 coordinate 4,515,526, forward strand.
AGGTGGTACCCCCAACTCAAGTTTGGTGGGGAGATTCTGAGGATGCCATCTGTGCCATTATGTCTGAGCTGAGATGCCAAGCAATCTCTCGAACCTGAGATGAGCTGAGGCACCAGCAAGAGACCATACTGCCTCCGCCTAAGGCCCTGTCTTTAAGTTCATAGCTCTTTTCTTAGTCATACCTGAGTTACCTAGGCTCTCTGGAAACAACACTGGTGCCCCATTCCCCCGATGAAGTCATACTCAAATGTGGGGCCTGGGCCCCCAGGTGCTTCTGATTCACAGCTAGGGTTAAGGACTTCTGTACCCATACCTAGGCACTCTTGCCATCCCCAACATTGTAAGCCCTACCCCTCACCCGTGGAACTCCTCTGTGCGGTCCCCAGCAGCTTCAACCATCACGCAGTGCCGCAGAAGAGTCCCCAGGTACCGGTAAAGGGCAGCATCTTCCTAACCAAAGACAGAGAGGGGCTCCTGTGAGAATAAGCCCCTGTCCTTGTAGCCCAAGGCAACATGGAGTTGATCCCTAGACCCTGTGCACAGCACACGTAGGGCTTTTGGCCACCTGAAGCACTGTGGAGAATACCCACCCGCAACCCCATGCACAGCATGGCTCAGAAACCTTCCCTGAGTTCCCACCTACACCATCCTCTAGTCCTTGCCATATCTGATACCCTGCAAGCTGAGGTACAAAGGGAAGCAAAATGTCCCACCTGAGCTAAGTCTCAGCCAAGACTTCCAACCTACCTCATCAACTTCCCTCTTGACAGAGTCAAAGGTGATATTAAAGAGCACTTTGAGGATCTCCATGGCCCTCTCGGTCTCTTGGGCTGGAAGCATCACCGGAGGGTTTTCTTTGGGGGCCACGCCCAGTGTTAGTTCCAGGGCATCAGTCAGCAGGCGCACACCGTGCAGCTCCTGAAACAGTTGCTGGCGCACATCCGTGCGAAGGGCTGTTAGCAGGAAAAGGAGCCTCAAGTCAAAGAACTGGACTTCGTGGGGATAGCTCCTCTTGCGGTAGAGTCCCACACGCTCCGCTAGCCTCACCACCAGGCGAGCCTCTGCTGCTAGTATCTGTGCTGTTGGACTGCTGAGCACAAGGTTACACAGGCATTTGAGAGACTCGAGGAGGACGTCCATGTCTGGGGACTGTGGGATGGGTTCCTCTGAGACGGTAATGTCAGCATAGCAGGCTAGTGCATGTAAGCTCTGGCGGCTGGCAAATGAGTCCAGGCAGCTGCGGTCTCGGGATAGGATTCGGATAGTCTGCAGCCAGGTGACACGGTGCTTTGGTGACAAGCCCTGCTCCAGGACGGAGACCAATAGCTTTGCGAGTCTCTGTGGGGACGGACAAAAGTGGTTCCACTAGGCCCTCTTCTTGGGGGCAGCCCGTGCCTGCCCTAGGAGCCCCTGGGGCTGACACCTACCTTCCTGTCCTCCTGCTGGGCATCATCGAAGGTGAAGCTCTGAGAATGCTGCAGGGAGACCCAGGAGGCTCAGATCCACATGCAGGTAGGACCCGTGCTCCTCGAGTCAGAGCAGCAGGTCTGCGTTCTACCTCTGAAGCAGCAGCCATCGCTCTGAACCTTAAGGCAAGGCCCACCCTAGCCTCCCATACACCTGCCCCACCACACGCCACCACAGAGCTACCCGAGGGACCAGCCCACCACCCACCACCGTGCTCCCTGCCACCACTAGCACGCACACCCCAGCGGAGTTGCGCGCACACCGGTGCTTCCTCTCTTCCTGAAATTTCCTCGGCAGCCGGATGCCTCTCACCTCCCGGTTGAACGACCGCAGAGCTTCTGTCACCGCATCTTCCTCTCCGGTCTCCAAGGCATCCGCAACTGCCCGGGGCTCCATGGCCCCTGGCACCGGGTGCTGGAAGGCTTGGGCTGGGAAGACGCAATCGGCCAAACCCCGGGGCTCCGCCCAGGTCCGGAAGCCCAGCGTCCACGCGTGAGGGATGCTGGGAGAGCAGCCGAGCCCAAGGGTGTGTACAGGCGCGGGGCTGGCCTCCGGCTTAAGGTGGAGCAACCCGGCTGTGGTCGCTGAGCGGCTTGTCTTGGAGCGGCGATGCTAGCTAACCAGGCAGTGTCCTCCTTTTGAGCCCTCCTCTCTAGCCCGAGTTCCTGGCAGGCGGGGGGTGGGGAGTGGGGTGTGGCTTGGCCCGCGCGTGGACCGTCCTCTTTACGCTCTTGTCCCTGTACTGTGATAAAAAAGGGAGCGCCGGCTCCTGGCCGCTTAGTCAGTTGGGGAAGACGATTCTCGCGATCCAGGTCTTGGAGCTCATCTTCCATAGGGACTAGGGAAAGAGAAGTACAACGCGACTTGGATGGTCAAAATAATGCACGTGGTGAGCGGGGCATAGTGATGCACACCTTGCAGAAACTAGCAGACCTATCTAAAAAAAAAATCAAAAGACTAAACCACCAAAGTAATGCGGTTATTCCCAAGAAGATTGCAGAGTGTATGAGGAAGGATCGGAGAGAAGGAAGTGAAGAACACCCGTGGAAAAGCCACTCCCGCGGGAGGAGCAACGGAGGGGCGGCCAGCCGCGGCGTGTCTGAGGTTAGAAGCGTAGGAGCGCTGTGTAGCGGGGAGCCAGGCCCGCACGCCACTTAGCTGAGTCGGTGCACCCCACAGTGACACACACAAACAGTGCTCTAGTGGATGATGTCACCCGCCGTGCTAACCGGCTCTGCCCCTACTCAGTGGCAGGCCCCGGCCGTTTCCTTCACCAGTCTCTTTCGGTTCTGCCTGTCCTCCCCATCCAGTTGGACTTGGCAGCGCCTGAGGCATCCGACTGATTTACTGAGCTGGTTCCTAGCCTCTGCTCCAAATTTGGGACTGAGCTCCCACAGTAACACCCACAGCGCAGGACTAATATTGCTGACCAATCCGTGGGTCCGAATGCCGGTGGCCCGCCCTTCCCTTATTTACATTCCCGAGAAGCACTCCAGGTCTGTTTCTTCCGCTTCAGAACCTTCTCCCGGAAGTTATTAGACCCGAGGCGGAACCGGAAGACCCGGGTACTGGTGCCACGTCCGTTGCTGTGCTGCGAACTCCCTGAGTGGGACCCTGGAGGGCGCGATGGCAGATTGGACTCGAGGTGAGGGCACCTGAAAGGCAGTAGGGGTAGGAGGCGAGGTCTAAGTCTGGAGCTGGAGACATCGCTCGTTTCTCGGTGGAGGGACCTGTGTTGGGTGGCGCTTACGTATCCCTGGAAAAACAGGGCCGGATTTTGCCTGGCGCTGCCTTGGAACCCAAGCGGCATGCCATCAGTTTTGTGTGTGGTTGATGCCAAGAGCTGGAAGCAGAGGGTCCAAGCAGGGTTTTACTAATGAGGGGCCCGAGTGCCTCGGTTCACACACATTCCCCGCCCCGGTGCCTGTGTTCAGTGTGACAGCTGTGATACTGATGCTTCGCCCATACTGATGACTATGCTGTGGTCGGTAGGACACAGCCGTCTGTCTTTCAGAGTCTGGTCGCACTTGTTGGCTGGTGCTGCTGGCCTTCCCCTTAACGTGGGTCACATCGAGGCTGGGTGGTTTTTTTATGCTTCAGACCGGTGCCGGTCACACTTAGGGGGGTGGTTCTCAACTACATACTGTGACAGAAATTCTTCTTGTCTAGTCCCTGTCCATCGGAGTTAGGTTTCCACAGGCACAGTGCTCTGAGGATTCCAGAGATTCTGTGTGGGTTGCAGACATAGGGCGAGGTAGTTTCTATAGTAGAGGGACTTTCTGACACTTACCTTGGTTCTGATTTCCAAGTCGTCCCCACACAGCCTTCCTGTCACCTGCTGTGCCGGCTGTTCTGTTTTCCCTATGGGCCCCACACCCTCAGATGACAATTTCAGCTAAGGCAACCCAAGGGTCGTGTATGTAGATTGATTGGATCTTCAGTTTCCCCTGCCCGTCCTTGCCTGGGCATGCACACAGGTACTCACATGACCCATGCTACATGTCTGATGTGTAGGTGGTCTACCTGTTGGAGCATAGGGTGGGATGTGCTAGGTTAGCAGAAGTATGTGGGGGAATGCGCTTAGATGTCTCCACTGGAGTGAGGAATCAGGGACCACATTTCTGAGGGAATGCTATCCTTCCGCCTCTTTTCTCTCGCAGCTCAGAGCTCTGGTGCTGTGGAGGACATTCTCGACAGAGAGAACAAGCGGATGGCTGACAGCCTGGCCTCCAAGGTGACCAGGCTTAAATCGGTCAGTGGTGGCCCTCTTCCCTTCCATGACATACTTTGGTGAGTGGGGCTGAGAGGGGAGCAAGGAGGCCGTGTGCTGTCTGTGGGCATTGCTGACTGGAGAAATGCTTCAGGTAATAACATGGCCTTTTTTTTTTAGCTTTCTCTGGTAATAGGTACTTAGCAGAGTCGTGGGTAAAATGTAGCTGGTCTGAAGGGAAGGTGGGCACTGCTCTCTGTGGCTTTGCTTGACGGTGCCTTCTGTATCCCAACCAGCTGGCTTTGGACATCGACAGGGACACAGAGGACCAGAACCGTTACCTAGACGGCATGGTAAGTGCCCGCGGTACGTACAAACCACGTAGTCAGCTTCGCCCACCTGCCGTCTGCTCTGCTGGGTCTTCGGTGCTAGTGTGGTTGGGTCGTCAAGGGTCCCAACTCTATGTGACCCTGTTGGGTCTCTCCCACAGGACTCAGATTTCACAAGTGTGACTGGCCTACTCACGGGGAGTGTGAAGCGCTTTTCCACGATGGCACGGTCTGGGCGAGACAACCGGAAGCTTCTGTGTGGTATGGCCGTGGTCTTAATCGTGGCCTTCTTCATCCTCTCCTACCTCTTGTCGAGGACAAGGACGTGAGCCAGTGGGAGCCAAGGGCAGCCAGGCTTTTATACACCTGGCATCCTGGTTTCCTAAGGACCTGACTACAAAAAAAAAAAAAAATCCCTTTGAAATTATCATCCTGGGTCATTCATCTTCCTAAGTCAGGACGACTGCAGCTGCCTCTGTCATAATGAGCTCATCTTGGCTTGTCCTGTGTATGAAGGAAGAAGAAAAGGGCAAAACCCAGTGCTACTCCCTGGTGCTAAAGACACTGGCAGAGCCAGAGCCATGTTGTATGAGAACGAGCCAGGTCTATGCAAAGCATCTGTGAGTCCCGAATGGGCCCACTGTGGCCAGCGGCCACACTCCTCAGAAACCAGTATCTTAAGGGTCTTCTGGTTTGCCCTAACCTGTTTATGCCTGGTTTAAACCCGTGTCTGTGTCCTTGAAGAGTCTGAAACTGACAACCAGAAGGGAATATGGCCATGAGCCCTCTCCAAATGATGGTCATTGGCTGAGGCTACTGATGAGGAGTCGACCTAGGCAGGCTGTACCCACCAGTCACTGGCAAGAGGCAAAGCCGTGGATAGAGGAGTGGACTGCAGTCCAGAGGCACTGGACTAAGCTCCTTCTGGGCCACAAGGCCACGTGTCCAGGAGCACAGGCACAGATGTGTGTGTCCTTGGGATTGAGAATCTTCTCAGTGTCAAAGATGTCTCCACCCCCAGACAGACAGACAGACAGAGAGCTGTACCAGGTGGCTTTTCAGAGCCAGGCCGTGCTGGAGTGGTCTCTCTGCTGGGGATCCTTATGGGGCCTGAGGCCACCTAAGAAATCATTTGTGTAGTGGGAGCTTTTGACCTTGTACTGAACCTTGCCCTACCCTGTACAGCCAGTCTCCCTTGGTGTGAGGGAGATTGAGCCACCTCCTCGTTGCATAACTCCACAGACTTGCCTGCTCTGCCGGCCCTCCCTGCTGCCTTGGCCAGCCCCATTTGCACATAAACCGACCTGTGGGGCTGACAGGGCCAGCAGCTTATGAGGACCTAGCACTTTGTGTCTTCACATAAAATATCTTTAAGACATGAGCTATGAAGTTCTGTGCTCGTCTCTATGTCTGTGTTCTTGTCTCTCCCTTTCCCTACACTGGCTCACTGTGCCTATGAGGCCAGCCATACCGTGAGGCTCGTTGGCCCATAACCACTCCCCCTGAGTTCTAAATGAAGCCAGATCTTGCCATACTCTGGCCTTTTAATGCCGGTAGCCATGCCTTGCTCTAGCACTAGGTACCCATCCCCTTCTTCCTTTAGCGAGCAACTTTTCTCAGAACATGTTGACCTTAGATGTATTTAGCCATTGCATTGTGTCTGCCTGAGCCTCAAACCTTCTGAAGGAGGAGTGCCCATCCTTTGTTTTGCCCACCCACCCCTCACCCCCAAAGTGCAGCTTGCTCTACACTGCTGCTCTGTGGCTTTGCTGTTCGCCCCACACATTTCCTGCTGGGCTCTTCTAGCTTGACCCTCATTCTGAGGCCTCCCTTTGTAGGCACTTCATTTTTGTGTCCCAGCATCTGTGGACTAGGGCTTTGGCTTTGCCCTCTGCTTTGTCACCAGGCATGGTAATAGCTGCCGGCATCATTCTTCCATCTAGAGCCACAGCAAGCATGGTCATGCCTGAGCTTTGGCTCCCAGAACTGTGAGCTGCTGACTTGTACTTTGTGGGAATGTGGCTAGACCCTAGGGCACTTTGCTGATTTGTTTCTGGGAGATGATAGCTTGCTGTGCATCCCTGGCTGCTGCTTTGAACTGTGGCCTTAGGCTCCTGAATGATGATGGCATTACAGGCACATGCGTCCACACCTGGCTTCCTGAAGCACTTGCAACAGCCAGTTCTTTCTCTTTCTGGTGTAAACCAGATCTAGCTTTCCGCTTTTGGTGGTAACTTCCTCTAGAGCAGGGTCCTTGCCATCTCTCTCCTTCCCATCCCACCGCAACCCCAAATGTGGCTAGTTTTCCCCTCCGGTCTCCACCCTGGGCCCACCTCAGCTACTTTGAGGATCAGGGTTTGTAGCCCCTGTTACATTCAGCTCTTCTTTGCATGAGTCATGTGAAGGGGGATACCAGCTCCACAGCCACTGGGTCAGACCAATGTCCCGAAGGTCATAACCTTACCCTCCAACTCAGGCCTTATCCCTGGCACTCCCTCTAATGCCTGGGTGAGTCCTGAACACCAGCAAGCTGTAAGATGAGAGGGTGCCCAGTGTGAGGGGCTGTGAGTGCAAGCAACCAGGTCCATCCTGTAGTTCAAAGCCTTGGTAGTAAAGACTTGGAGTCAGTGTGTTCCTTGCCCTCATTTCCCAGGAATTTGAGTTATTTTGAGCCAACCCTAATCTCTGGCTGGCCTTGGGCACTGAAGTCTACCCTGGCTCATCTTCCAGAGATGCCTTATCTCCCAGACTTTGGGCAGGACAGCCACAGATCCACCAGCTTCCTTCTGTGTGGCCCTTCTCTGCCAACCTGTGGGTAGGGTGGTAATAGATAGCATTACCTCCTAAGGGCTGAGGGACAAAGGTTAAGTTGTATCAGACACGCAGGCTTGTGCAAGTAAAGGCCCCCACCAGGTGTGTTGGGTCACACCACTTATTTTGCACTGACCTGCTACAAAGTGGACGTCATACTGCATGCCTGCTTCCTGAAGCTGGGCCTGAGACCCTGAGAACCTCTGCAGATACTGTCCTCAGGCCCAGCTGAGATGCCAGCTTTCCTGCACACATCCTACTGGCTGTTTCCTGAGCTTTGTACTTAATAGCAGGAAAGAGATCGCGTCCTAATATTGCTTTCGTGGTCAGAACTTGAAGCTCAGTGGATATGGCTGTGTTTGGCTGTGCCTAGGCCTTCCTGACAGGTTGGCAGGTAGGCTGGAGTTGTATCCCCCTTGAAAGCCCGGGGGTCCGTACTGACAACTGACGTGAGCTGTTGTGAAGTGGTTGCCAAACCTTGCACATCTGGAACTTCTTTACAACATACACACACACACACACACACACACACACACACACACACACACACACACGGCATTGGCACTTTTGTTGTACCCCATTTTCTTTTTCTTTTTTGTTTTTTTGAGACAGGGTTTCCCTGTGTAGCCCTGGCTGTCCTGGAACTCACTCTGTAGACCAGGCTGGCATCGAACTCAGAAATCTGCCTGCCTCTGCCTCCCAAATGCTGGGATTGAAGGCGTGCGCCACCACTGCCCGGCTTTGTTGCACCCCATGTTCAAGCTGTTCTGGATTCCTGGCTCGCAGAGGCAGCCTGGGTGTAGAGGCGGAACTCTGAGCCTCCCAGCCCTTCTGATTTCTCTATAGGACCTGTAGGCCAGGAAGCCAGGACAGGGCCTGTCTGGACAGGCTTTGTCCTTTCCCCAAGATAAACCCTTGCAAGTGCAATCTGTGGTTTATTTAATAATTTGGACATGGCAAGAAACCAGATTAACAAACAAGAGATAGCATAGAAAAAAATAACTTGTCAAAACCGTCCAAACTAGCGTGCTCTGTGGTGCAGGGCCAGGCTGTCAGCGGACCCCATTGGTGACTTGTCCAATCCATTGCCAGCCCAGCACATTTCTGTGGGAGGATCGTAGTCACAGAGAACAGAGGCTATTCCACATCGACAACCAAGGGTGTCATGTAGTCGGAATGCTTGATGCCAAAGGTGACAGTAGGAGCACAGGGCTTGTTCAAGGTCACCTAGGAGGAGGAGGACTGTGAGGAGCTTTCTCAACCTGGGGCTGGAGGGAGGGGCTCAGTCCCTCCTGAACTTGCGCCCAAGGTTGCCAGTGTAAAGGCCAAGCTGTGTTTGGTAACCCTGTTAACTGGGGACAGTGGGCCAGTCCCTGGGGATGAGGCTACCCAGCTCAGGTTTTCTGTAACTGAAAGGGTGCCATCAGAGTCACAGCTGCAAATGCACACGTTCCTAAGGGTGCATCCCTCCTGCTCCCCCACCCCGCACACACTTGCAGAGTGGAGGCCTTCCCTATACATAGTGGATCATTTCCCCTGAGCCCTATCTGACCCCTCTAGTTTCTGGACCTTCTCAGGGCTGTGGGCTCCTGGTCCTGGCTTCAGGGTCTTATCCCCTGGGGGCTCCACCCGGGCAGCCATGGTGTACTGTGGAGCCTTGAACTTGGTCACTTGAACCTCAGTCTGACGGTATGCCGCAGGACCTGGAGTCTGGAAGATGAAGAGGGCTCAGACCAGCTTGGCTTTCCTAGGGCATAAGGCCCCAGAGGATAGGGCTAGGTTGGGGACCTTGATTCACCAAAGGCCTTAAGCTGCCTGACAGCCATGGGAACAACACACTTCTGTTTATGGGGTAGGGTGTTACTATCAATTTCAGCCTTAGTGAAGTGACATTCCCAGTGTGACAATCTTGTGTCCGTACTTCATGGGGTAGTATGTGCAAGGCCCCTTTTCCTGTTGGGACACTATCCTGCTGGTCTTGAGGGCAGAAGCCAGAGGCTGGTGGGGCCAACATACTCCTGTAGTACTACTAGGTGTTATGTGCCCACTCCAGGGTCTTTGCACTAACTGTTAGTACAGGCAGACATTTCTTCCCCAACTATCTCAAGGCTCTCCCCCCCCACTTTGCTCTCTGGGCAGTAACCCCACTAACACCTTAGCTTGTTCTCAGTATTATCACATCTCCCAAGTTGGTCTCCTGGCCCCTCCCCATTACTGTATGTAGCCGAGCGTGTGGATGGCACCCAGAGGAGAAGGGAACCCAAGAGCTTCAACAGGGCAGTTGTTAGCTGGGCATTTGTGGGCCTTGGGGAAGAGGGTCAGAAAGGTCATTGGGGCCAGGCTTTGTACTCAGCTGGGGTGACCCTTGCCTTGTGCAGGTCGTCGCTGAAGCTGCCCAGCTTGCTGCGGCCCTTGATGGAGAAGGAGGGCTGGGAGACCTTGCCCACCGTGTGGGGCCCCATCACCACAGGCAGCATGTATGCAGCAGGGCCTGTGGGTGATGGGAGCCTCAGGCTGGGACAGGCCCACCACCTCCCACCTGGGATGCCCTCTTCCTTTGGAAGTTCTATGTTGGGCTACCCTTCTTCCACCCCGACCGAGACCCCCAACCCCCATCCCATCAGTTGGTTGCCCGGGCTGCAGCAGACCTGGAGTGCTGTCCACTCGGAAGGTCTTAGTCCGGGCAGAAATGGAATGGCTGGGTGCTGAGTCGAACACATGCTTGGTAGATTTCTCTGGAAAGTAATCACCTGGAGAGGAGGGAAGGTGTGCAGGAATGACAAGAACCTGGGGTTCCACATCCCACCCCGCCCCAGCACCTGAGTGTCCAGGAGGGGTGTCCCAACAGTTAAGACACAAGGCTTCTAGACCCCAACATTGAGGTTGAACAGATTTGGTCAGGGATGTCCACAGTAGAAATACAGGCTCCAGGGCTGTTTTCAAGCAGTGAGCATGAGATCTGGTGTGGGCCTTGTCCCTGGACTCCAGGTAGAGTAGGGTTGGTGGGCTTCAGGCTCTGCTGTTCAGGCCTGACAGTGTCTGTTCCCAGAAGCAGGAGAAATGAGGCCATCTGGCCTTCACAGAGCTGGACATGCATATTAGGGCCTGGAGCAGAAGGTAGGGGTTACTCACCCGGGCCGGGGGTCAGCAAGGTCTTGGTATGGTAGCGCCCCAGGATGGAGTAGGCAGGGCCAAGGTCCTTGCCAGTCTTCAGGATCTTGGGGTTCACACTGTAGCGGGGCCCCGGGGAGCAATTCTCCGCCAAGAGCATGGGAGCCCCACGGAAGCTGTAGGCCGGTGCTCGGAGTTTGGTGGGTGTGTGCTTCACAAAGCCTGTGGGCACACGGGCTCAGGGCTGCTGGAGCCAGACATCCTTCTCTCCAATGGGAGTCAAGGATTAAGCCCAGATCCATCCCAGCCCACACCAATCTTGGCTTCTTCCCCTGTCCCCAACAAGCCCCAGGCCTTAGGCAATCTTACCCGTGGTGGGTGGAATCAGGTACTTGGGTCCAGGACTGCTGTAGAGGGCCATGATGGGCCCCCGGGGGCGATGGGGCCTCCAGGTGCCCACCCATACCTCCTCTGCCATGGCTGGCTCTGTCCATGGACAAGAGGGTGACCAGGTGCTGGGATGCCCTCCCTGTTGCATCTCATTCCTGGCCCTCATGTTCCCATCCCTGGTACTGCTGATATTGCATCCTGCAGACCCAAGCCTTGCCCCGTGGAGACATGGAAGTCTCAAGTAGTTACAAGCAAAGAGAGCTCCCCATCTGATGTGGTTTGCTCACCCCTACCCAGCTCCAAGATAATGGGTGGGAGTCATGCCTTCAGGACAGGCCCAGAGGAGCTGCTCTGGCCCTGCACTGACTACTCTTTTGGCTCTGAAGGAGCTCGGGCTGGTCAAAGAACCCTGGGTGCAACTTTCCAAAGAGCTGTCTGGCAAGGGTCCAGAGCTTCTTGGCTGAGCTGTGTCATGGGTGGGAGGGGAGCAAATCGGGAGGCCTCACCTCCTCTGTGCAGGAATGGGCTTTAGGACCCAGCCTCCTCACCGGTGGCCTGTCCCCCTGGCGTCTGTGCCAGGCAATTCCCTAAAAAGGAACATGGGGAGAAAGGGAAGCTTTCTCTTTCTCCCCCAGTTTTGAGAACTGGGGAGGGGTCCCTGCCCCTGAGCTCTAGAATGTGGCTTTGTCCCACAAGAAGTTCTAGATCATAGTGTGTGTAATGGAGACAATGACCTCTGGCCCAAGGCCTCTCTCTTCAGATGTTACCTTTTCCAGAGATCCTGTTTGGAGGAACTAACCCTCTCCAGGGAGCCCCCATCCTCTCCGTGGACTTCTCCTTTTGGGGCTATGCACATCTCCAGCGACCACATGAGTCTCCAGGAACTCCCACCTCTTCAGGGAGTCCCCAACTCTCCAAGGAGCTCCCACTCTCTCCAGGGAACTCCTCTTCCAGAGACCAACCCAACCTCTCCAGGGACCTCCTTACTCTCCAGGTTCTTTAACTCTTTGTGTGGGCTGGGACAAATGTAGATATAGTGAGGTTGCAGGTTTCTCCTTAGCTTTGGCCCAGTTCAAGCCACTGATTTGGGGAAACTGGGGGCAGGGGTTTCTGACTACTGGGGATCTTGGGAGTGCAGGCTTGGGTTGGAGACTGGGTTGATTGTGGTGGGCATAACCAGAGAGGTTGCTTTCTCCCTACAGCTCCCCAGAGCTTGTCCTTTCAGTTTCCCTGCTGGCAAAGCCCACCCCTCAGAACCCCCTGTGTTCAGTCAGGGTTTCCCTACTTGACCTCAGTAAGGCTCTTCAGGTTCTGGCTCAGGCTGGACTCTCTTTCCTCGGGTGATTTTGGGAAGAGAGGTTGTTTTCAAAGCTCCCAGAACGTATGTATCAGTTGGCTGTGCTCTTGCCTTTTTTTTTTTTTTTTTTTTTTTTTTTTTATGCACAAGCCCTGCCAGCCTGCCTTTCTGTGTTAGGCTCCTTTTATCCCCATCCTTCCTAGATAGCTCCCTGTGTTCATGTGGTTCCCCGAGGCCAGTCTCACACATTGCTTCTGGAAAGTGACCTTGGATTATGAGTTTGTATCTTTTGATGGGGTGCCTTTGATGGGGCTTTTTGTGTGTCCCTGTGTTGCAGGGAAAGAGAGAAGCCAGCGCATGGGCTGCAGTAGGCTTTATTGATTTAACAGTTCGAGGGTGAATTTATTCGTGAAGAAGCAGTGACTGTGGCACATCCATGGCCGCTGTAGGGCTGGTCCTGTCGCTCATGGAAGTCAAGCCATATTTCGGGTCTGCTTATGTGTCCTCTTGAGCATCTAGCACTTGCACCTGAAAGAGAGATGTGTGGAGACCAGGAGACCTGGTAACCAACAACCAGATCCCCCAGTCCCACCGGCAGACAGGGCTGTGCACACCAGTGGGAGTAGACAGACTCCTGAGCTTGGCGATCCACCCCTCCTAGCACCTTGGGGAGGGGCTGTGTGCACATGTACTGCCTAGGTGGGATGTAGTTCTTTTGGGGTGGGGGGAAGCAGTCCTAAGAGACTTTGGAAACTTCTCTGTGAGGTCTCCACCTCTGCTTGCTGATGGAGATCTAGGGATTGGGTAGGACTGGTGATCCAGCACCAGGAGGGTCTTGGAAAGAACTGCAGACATTTGGGGATGAGAGTCCCAGCCCGATTACCAGCAGCTTGACCAGTTGCTCCTTATGCACAGGCTGTAGTTCATCGATGCAGGACTTGAGCTCTCTCAGCGCTGACTTGGCCATGTCATTGACGTTGTACTTGCCCAGGGGCCCTTCGTAGAGTTCTTCCGGGGTCCCCACCAGGAGTGTTTGCAGGAATTCCATGAAAAACTCATTGTCATCCTCCTCTGCTCTAGTCAGCCCTATGTTGCAAAGGGGGATACAATGCCGAGGGAGGGACTTGATCTCCTGTCCTTGTCTTTCTAGCACTCCCAGGGCAACCTGCAGATCCCTTCCCCATCACCACTAGTGGGAGCTGCTGTGGTTTTCCCCCTGACTTCCTGACCTCACCAGGGAAGAAAAGGGGGATTTCTTCCCCTGGGCTAACTGGATCCAGAGGGTCAGGTCAAACCGGATTGCTCCAGGGTGGGCGGCATTGGCCTCGGTGGTTAGTTAGTGTTAGGTCAGGGTGGGTTGGGAGAGAACTGGTGTCAACGGATTTCCTGCACTTAGGGGGTGGGGTCTGTGACACTGGTAGGCATTGCCCACCTGATCCCAGGATTTCAGCCTCTTGGGGCCCCTTACCTACCGAAAGTGCTAGAAACAAGGCCCAGACTTACCACAGATGCAGAGCAGGGTTAGAGCCACCAGCAAAAGAGCGCTGCTCCCTTTCATGATGACAGTCACAAGAACTGCTTGGGGGATACCAGGCTTTTATGCTGTAGAAGGTGGCACCTTGCCCGGGGGGCGGGGCATACCTTTCAGGACCTGGCAGGACAACTGGGCCAGGCATGTCACTGTGCTCCATTAGGTGCCAAGAAGTGCCAAACTTGAGTGGATCATAAGGGGGCAGTTGGCAAACATGTCGGGGTAAGTGGAATACATCCTGGTCTGGGTAAACCTAGTGCTAGTTAACCAGGAGGAGCGGCAAAGGTCATGCCTGACCTCCCCCGTGCTCTGACAGCTTCTGGGATCCGTCTAGATCTTTGTGGTTGGGACCCCCCCCCTCCCCCCTCTGCTTAATGAGCTGCCTGTCCTAGTCCTCAGGCTGAGGCCACCCTACTGCTGCAGGTGGGAGAGGAGCCTGGGAACATGAGGTCAGAGGGGTGGGGGCCTCCCAGAGTGGAGGACGCTGAACCACCAGGAGGTCTGACGTTTGGAGTCAGTGTCCCGGTTGGGTGGCCTAAGAGTTGCAGCTGCGTGTTGTCTCGCCTTCTCCTATCCTCTACTGCCACCTGGCGGCTTGATGGCCTTTCTTACATGGTGCTGGTTGCAGATCGACTGAGAATTTTGCAAAGCAGAATCCTCCTCCTACCCCCTGTCAGAGTGGGCCTCACTATCCCATGTCTGAGCAGGGCATGATGGTGCCTTCATTACCCCACCCTTTCTTTGATTATACTTAGCCTTGCATATGCTCTGCCTGACATAGCCCCCAGATCCTTGTTCTAGCCCCTTTCAAGAACTGTTCCAGTGTTTGGGGTTCTTGTTCCAGTGTTTGGGGTTCGGGGACTCCTGCCTATAATGAATATTCTCTAACCTCCTTTGTTAGCATGAAACTAATCTATAGTGATGGGACCTGTTTATGTGCATAAGTCTATGAATGCAGGGCCGATTGTACAGTGCAGCGTCTGTCACCACAGTCAGTAGTCTATGAATGCAGGGCCGATTGTACAGTGCAGCGTCTGTCACCACAGTCAGTAGTCTATGAATGCAGGATCGATTGTACAGTGCAGCGTCTGTCACCACAGTCAGTAGTCTATGAATGCAGGACCGATTGTACAGTGCAGCGTCTGTCACCACAGTCAGTAGTCTATGAATGCAGGGCCGATTGTACAGTGCAGCGTCTGTCACCACAGTCAGTAGTCTATGAATGCAGGATCGATTGTACAGTGCAGCGTCTGTCACCACAGTCAGTAGTCTATGAATGCAGGGCCGATTGTACAGTGCAGCGTCTGTCACCACAGTCAGTAGTCTATGAATGCAGGATCGATTGTACAGTGCAGCGTCTGTCACCACAGTCAGTAGTCTATGAATGCAGGATCGATTGTACAGTGCAGCGTCTGTCACCACAGTCAGTAGTCTATGAATGCAGGGCTGATTGTACAGTGCAGCGTCTGTCACCACAGTCAGTAGTCTATGAATGCAGGATCGATTGTACAGTGCAGCGTCTGTCACCACAGTCAGTAGGAGAGCAGATCGGCCTCTTAGAGCAGTGGTGCTCACCTTGGGTCATCTTTAACCTGTGGTTCTGGGGGCTACATAGATGGCTTAGTGAATAAGGGGGCTTGAGGCCAATCATGGCAACTTGAGTTTGATCTTCAGAGCTCACCTGATGGAAAAAGAGAACCGACTCTTGCAAGTAGCATCTCCAGGGGCTTGGCCTGGACACCTGTTTTGAGACCACCCCCCCTTTCATCCCCCCCAAAATTCTGTCACAGAACTGATTGCTCCTTTAAAGACTCTCTGGCCCAGCTTCTGTATCTTTACATTGTCCGCTACTGGGGTTCCATGTGGCCTCCCTTTGTGGGATCCAGTTGGCAGGTATTCCTCTTGCATTCCTTAGATGCTCAACAGCACAGGCTGGCCGACACTGCTCTGCAGGTTAGCCTGGGATCGGTGTTTGGGACGCTCCATGCTGTGTGCGTCTGTTTACTCCTCCTGTCTCACTGTAGCAACCTCACACCCTGAGCACTTGTCCCTTGTCCTCTCCCCTCTGTGGTCTTCTGATGTCACTTCAAGGTTGTCTTCTAGTCATGGGCGATGTTTTCAGCAGTAGTCCCTCTCATTCCATCTTATACACCCTCTGACCATCTAGTCTCCCACCCTTGAGTACCTGAGCGCTGCAGTCATCTGGGATCACACTTCCTGTCCCACATCATGTCCAGACACCATCACAGTTACTCCTTGGTCTACACCATCCGCCTCTGACACTGCCTTGTTCTGGTTGGCCTTTGTCAACTTGACATAAGCCTAGACGTATCCGAGAAGAGGGTATCTCAGTTGAAGAATTGCCTCTATCAGATTGGTCTGTGGGAAAGCCTGTGGGGGTATTCTCTTGATCACTGACTGATGGGAGAAGTCTCAGCCCTCTATGGGCAGCACCACCCCTAGCCAACTGTCCTGGGTGGTATAAGAAAGCAGGCTGAGCAAGACATGAGGAGCAAGGCATTTCTCCATGGCTTCTACTTCAGTTCTTGCCTCAACTTGCCTCAGTGATGGACTGTGATGTAGAAATGTAAACCAAAGGGACTTACATCATTCTTGTCATTGTGTTTTAGAACAGCAATAGAAAGCTAACTAGAACACATGTGTTCTGAAAAGGCCCCAACACAGGCTGAATTCATACAACCAGGAAACTATCTAACCAGCCTCACAGGGCCACAGCCTTGCCCTAGGTGCTGACAACTTCAGAAGATTGCTGCAAAGGTTCTCACACACTGTGGGGGCTTCAGTCATACTCTGTCTCCTCTTAGTCTCAACACCTCAGCCCTTATTTCACAGACATGGAAGTCATCAGAAACAACAACACTACAACTCAGGCAAACTCCAACACCCTGCAATCACCAATCACCTAACCTATTACCCCGTCTTTATAAAGCATCTACTCCTTCCTGTTCGCACCGGTCTTTATACAGATCTACAGCCACGTGGATCGTTGTGTAGATCCCTCCGTGGCTACATTTGATCACCTCTTCCTAAGTCAAGGTCTTTGCCACAGCGTTCTGCAACACTGTGAGTCCCGGTAATCAGCCTATGTTTTTGTTCCTATACATTCATGTTCAGGCAGAACCTGGGCTAGGTGTCCATCAGCTCTCTGCCATCCACCCTTGCTCGTTCTGGGAGAATCTGGGCACTCTTTGGGTTGGGTTTGTCTCCTGAGCACCAGTGGCTCAGAAACAAGGCAGATAGATTTGCGATCTAAGTTTAGTTTTTAGCTTTTATTTGTGTGCGTGCATTTGTAAGTGCGCGCGCGCGCACACACACACACACACACACACACACATTCACGCCCACAGAGACAGTAAGAAAGTAGTTGATCCCTTGGAGTTGGAGTTACAGCTGGTTATGAGCCACTTGATGTGGGGGATAAGACCCAAATTCTGGTCCTCATGATTGAGCAATAAGTGCTCCGAACCACAGACCCAGTTCTAAGTTTTTATGCTCACTCTTTTTTTTTTTTTTTTTTTTTTTTTGAGGCAGGGGTTCTTTGTGTAACAGCTCTGGCTGTCCTGGGACTAACATTATGGACCAGGCCTGCCTCTGTCTCCCAAGTTCTAGGGCTAAAGGTGTATGCATTACATCTAGCTTTGAATCGTCTTTGATTGCAAGTAAAGGCAAAGTGTTTCATATTGATCTGTGATGTATCAGATTATAATTTTTTGCAAATGTGTAAATATGCTATATTTGTTAAATTATAGAATCCATTGTAGCAATCTGCACAAATTCTGATTAGTTTTCCAACATTCATTTATGTATTTGATCTGCCTGAATGAAAACCATGTTGCAGTGAAAACTCTGGTGGAAATTTGTTTGTTTGGAGACAAGGCTCTCTATGAAGTCCTGGCTGCCCCAGAACTGGTCTCAAACTCTCAGAGATCCTCCTACTTGTACCTCCTGAGTGCTGAGATCAAAGGCGTGTACCACCATGCCCAGCCTCTTGTGAAAATTTTAGCATCATTAAAATATTGAGGGTATGGACCAAGTCCGTTTCTCATTGCTGTTAATAAGTTGGGACCAAACTGGCTTTGTTCACAGAAATACTCATTGTACAGGTCGTCGTCTTGTAAGAAGGCTGTCTTTTGAGCCCACGGCCATTACCACCTTCACGGGAAGCAGCTATGACTGTTCATGAATGATCCCCAAGGTTGGTCCTGTTGACATTTCCTCATAGACGGGTGTTGTGGGCCATCCAGCGGCTTTCGAGGAATGGGGTATGGCTGAAGCGGCAGACTCGGGCTGAAAGAGAGGGAACTAGATGGAAGAGAGAAAGAATGGAGCTAGGACAAGATTTTGATCAAAGCTCAGTTTTACTATTCGGAAACATGGGGTTATGAAGAAGGGGGGAGGGGCCTATTCCCGCCAAATCATCTTCAGAGTTCAGCTGCAGGTGACCACTTGAATACTCTGGAACAGCTAGGCGGCAGGTAGCAGCGGTGGGAGTGGCAGAACGATAGGGTGGCAGACTCCACCCCCCCCCCCATGATCTCCTGGTGATAACAGTCAAGCCTGATCAGCCAGATTTCAGGCTGGGGGGGGGGAGGTTACAAACGGGAAAGGGTGGGGTCCTCAAACCCTTGCCAGAGATCCCAGCTGCTCCTTCCTGTACTTCCCTGCCAGCTGTTTGTAACTCTGTCCTAATTGCATGTGTTCTTGTGCAATTCTTATGCAGAATACATAGCTCATGGAAGAGTAACCTGATGGGAAACCCCATCTATTCAGCTCTGGGGATGTCAGGATCTATGCTGGGCAGTGCCTTGTTGGTCAAACAGATGTTTGAGTCACCCATATTCTTGTAACTCCTCACCCATGTCCTGTTATGTAGGCCCAGTAAATTCCCTGGATTGCCAAGTTGAACTTGTGTGGAACTGCACTGTGGTCTGACATTGGCACCCCATGTGGGGTGCGTAGGTGTAGGAAAAGCTCATGTAACAAGTCTTGAAAGAACCTTTCCGGTAACCAGCACACCTAAAACTGCACTGGCAGTTGTTTATGGCTACCGTTCATACGATCATAACAGCTTGTCTCTAACGCAAGGCATAGCTTTCTGTGGCAGTCACATTTTGGGTACACTCACAGGCACCCCATTCTGACCAGCTGGTGCCACATTTATAACAGAGTACTGTTAAAATGAAGGAGACAGAGAGTCCACTGACTTAGAGCTCAAGATTCCCTCCACAGTGGCTGTGCCAAAAGAAAATAGCACAAGGCTAAGCTTCAAATCACACCTTTTGGGAATGGAATTCTGCATGGGATCCTACACCGCAGGGCTACTCATTTCAGTGGTAACGAAACTGAAGGTAAATTTACTCCAAGTCAACATTATATTCAAGTAACATACATGATAGAGGCTGATATCAAGAATGGCATTACAATTGCAGAGGAAAGGTTGGCTAGGGTTCTGTGAGTAGGTGGTGTGGTCTCAGTAGCCACGTTCTTGGTATGTTGAGCTACGGAGTCTCACGAGAAGATGCTCAAACTTCTTTCTGGCATAGTTTCTGTGCTATGGATCACTCAGGTGTTTAGGTTATTGTTTGATTTATTTGTTGTTTGATTTATTTGGGGGGGGTGGCATTTGGGACAGGGTTTCTCTGTGTAGCCCTAGCTGTCATGGAACTCACTCTGTAGACCAGGCTGCCCATGAACTCATAGAGATCCGCCTGCCTCTGCCTCCGTGTGCTGGGATTAAAGGTGTGCGCTGTTGTCCACCACCGTGGGGCTGGATTCACCAGCATTTGACGCTTTCAGGCTTTAGTAGAGGTTTCCTCGGTGTCTGAACACTGTTGTTCCAGCTCAGCAACCTGAACCCTACTTTGTAGAACGGGCATAAAAGACACATTATATATAAAATACTGAAAATCTGTTTTGCTAACTTTTTGAGCAGGTTTAACATAAATTTACTAAGGAAGTGTGAGAAAGTGCTCCCCACTGTCCGTGTATTGGGTGTGTCCAAGGGAGAAGAAATTCCTCCTTTGCTGACTGGACACTTGGTGCCTTTTCTTCAGAGAACTCCCTGGGAAGCGTGTGAGCCACAGGAGGAAGCAGAGAAGGCTGAAGTACTTTCAGAACCTTATTTCCAAATAAATTCTTGTCAGGGTCATTCAACAAACTCTCTCTCCTCACTCTCACTGACCCCTGCAGGGCCTTACCCTTCTTTATTTTGCCTCTCTTCAAAGCCCTCTGTTAGCTGCCATTCCTCCCCATCCTCATTTGGCACTGTCCCACCCCCATTACAGCCCACTTGTCCCCATGACCAGCCAAATCCTCTTGGGAACCAAAGTCAAATTCTCTCAACCTCTCCACACCAAGCCCCCCCAAACCTGTTACAGACCCCTCACTCTCACCGTCTGCTAAGACCCTATGCTCCTAAAACATCTCAGTTTCAGAACCCGTTTGAACCTCAGAAAAGACGATTCTGATGTAACAAAAGCTCTCAAATTAGGTTCTCCCCAACACAACCATACCCGGGTTTCAGATAACAGATTTTTCCCAATTAACCTTATGTAGCCAATCTCAATTTCCCTGGCTCCTCTAACAAATTCCCAGACAGACCCCAGAGAAGTATCCCTGCCACCCGACACCCTAGTTTTCCTGTCTATTGCTTATTCCAGAGGGTAGGATCATTCTGTCTTCCCTGGTTTTGGGACTCCTCTTCCCAACGATCAGAACCACAAAACTTGTGCATCCAAAATAGAAAAACCATTTCTAAACTCCTTAAACTTTACCTCCGTCCCTAGTCTGTCTGTTCCAATAGATTTCAAATCCACTATAGATGGTTCCAGTGACTCCAGCCATTTCCTCTCCAGCCATCCTGGTCCAGTCTTACAGACTATACTTTCCTGTGGTACACAACTGAAACAGCCTGTTCTTCCTGGCCTTGCCAGTAGCCCAGCTTCCTTGGGGGGCGGGGGGAGCCACTCTCCTGTCAGACTCAGCCCAATGGACATGCTGAGAGGGGAGCCAACTAGAGAGGCCTGGTAGAAAATAAAGACTCCAACTGCCTTATGCCAGGCTGACAGCTGAACACTTATTTCTCCTCTCTCTATTTTTTTTTTTTTAAAGTATAGAGTAGAGTTTATTCAGGGCATGGGGAGGGGAGTTAAGAGGGCAGAGAGAGAGTAGAGAAATAAAGGCCGGCCATGGCCACGAGCACATGGAGAGAGGGTTGGGGGAAGGGGAGAGGAAGAGCAAGAGAGAAGCAAGAGGGAAGCAAGAACCTCTCTATTCTTAATAGCTGTGAACTTGTAATTAATCTCCTTTACAGAGAGAGGCTGAGATAATAGGACTGAGGTAAAACCTAAGACTCACTGCCAGTGGAGAACTTCCTGCTCTTTGAAGGACCTCAGGGGTGGCCTGTTTCCCTATCCGTACCATGCCCACCTCTGCACACCCACTTGTGACCTCAGTGGCTTCTCATCAGAAGCCTCCTCGATTACCTGGTATGATGATTAGCGTTGTCAGTTTGACAGAATTTACAATTACCCGAGAGAAGAGCCTCTGGGCGTGCCTGTGGGATGCCAGCTTATGTTCATAGATGTGGGAAAGCACATTAATTTTGGGGAGGGCCTTCCCTGGGCAGGGGATCCTGAACTGTATAAGAGAGAAAGCCATGGAGTACTAGCAGTGCATTGCTCTTTCCTTATCTTCTCTCTCTCTTTATCTCTTTCTCTTTTCTCTTTGGCTTTTTGAGACAGGGTTTCTCAGTACAGCCCTGGCTGTCCTGAAATATTGTAGGCCAGCTGTGTAGATCAGGCTTGAATGCAGAGATCTGCCTGCCTTTGTCTTCCAAGCACTGGGATGAAAGACATGCACTACCAACTGCCTGGCATTGCTCTCTGCTTCTTGACTGTGGCCACAATGTGAGGGAGCCCAGCTCCTTCAGCCTTCCTTTCCTGTGTCTGCCCTCCCACAAAGAACTGTGACTTGAACTAATCCAGAGTAAAACCCTTTCTCAGACTGCTTCTGTCAAGAGTATTTTATCACAGCAACAGGAAAAGAAACTAAGACACTTGGAGCAGAAGCAAAGCTCCGACGTATTGTCCCTATCCCAAAGATAGGTTCAGATTGGCAGGTGTTGAAACTCTCTTTATTGACACCCAAGTCACAGCTTCCCATTATAAAACTCCAGGGCAGCTAGAATATCTTCAGCAAGAAGCAACTTCATGTCCTTTGATGAGAACAAAGCCCATGATTTGTGTGGGTGGCTAAGTCTGGGAAAGAAACAGGCAGATAGATGGCTTTCTTCAGGTAACACATCACTTTAACTCCCCCGGTAGGTGGTGTAGGACCATGGGCTCAGCAGCAGAGGTACGTGGAACTTCTGGGTCTCCTTTGTAATAGTGAAAACCACCTGTGAGAAGCAGAGAAGGTTCTTGAAGACACTGAAGATGGTGAGTCCTTCCTGCAATAGCCCCTGGGTCTTCCAGACATCAGGAGGTCAGGTGCCATGCCGGCTAAGAAGCGAGAGATGCTTATATAAGATCTGATGTTACCGTTTGAATAGTGTCTCCTATAAGAGATGTTAGTTGGTAGGCTTTGGGGGATGTGATTTGACACTGAGGGCTCTGCTCTGGTTGAATCAACTGGTTAAACTTTTGGGATTAACTGGATCCATCATGTGATACACTATTAGTAGGTATTGAAACTTGGAGGAAGGTCCCTGAGTAGAGTCCTAGGGGACATTGTCTTCCCTTGTGTTCATTTCTTCTGCTTGTCCCCCATGAGGTGACAGCTCTCCTCTTTTATATGCCCCCACTGCCGTAGTGAGTGTGTGGAGCCAAGAAATCATGGGCTGAGATAATGAGACCAAATAAATAATTCTCCCTTAAGCTGCATCAGGGCTGCAGAAGTTACTAACACACCCAGTGTTCCTGGGTCTGGGTTCCGATAAGAATCTGTCTACAAAGGAAGATGAGACACACTCAGCCTGGCCTCTTCCCTCCCACCCACCTGATCCAGGGGCAGCTCAGTGTGTCATCCTGAAGTATCATAGTGCCTCAGGTCCCTGGACACCTTCTGAGAGGACAAAACAGGTTGAGTTTACTCACTTGCTACCACCCTGGGAGAGGTGGGGCCAGTCTGTCCCTGGTCTGGAGGAGGCCTGGCTGCAGGATCTGGCTGTGGTCAAAGTGAATCAGGGTCCACCTGCTTCACCCACCCCGACACTCACCTCTACATAGGGGTAAAAGCTCTCTTGACCCCGCTCTTTCCAGTAGCTCTCTGTGTCGAAGAACAGCTTATAGGTGCCTGGCTTTATCTGGCTTGGTGTCAGGAGCCCAGGACAGCGACCATCCAGGTTTGTGTAGCTGTGAAGAGACGAAGTGGAGAGAAGAGCTGAGAAACCTCCCTCCCTAGCTTTTCTGATCCTTATGCCAGCATCTACAGATGACTCCCACAGTCTCACAGAAGGAGCACAGATGGGGCAGGGGGACAGCTCCTAAGGATATCACCATGCTGCCTATTTAGGAAATCATAAAGCAGAGAAGCAAAAGATAAAACCTCTCCAGGTTGGTGAAGGACTGAGCTAAGAGGGGGCAAGCCACACGCTGTTCTCACAGGCCAGTCAGAAGGAGATGTGTGAGCCTGGCTCCCTTAAATAGAACCTGCTTTCAAGGCCACAGACCCACCAGCGTTGGCTGGCTAAACCTGAAAGAGGCCCCCAACAAAGCATGTACCAGGGGCATGCCAGAGCCTGGCTCACTGAGGTTGAAAGGCCCAGTACTGGACTGGAGTGGAGTCTTGGGTTTTACCTCAGTCCTATTATCTCAGCCTCTCTCTATAAAGGAGATTAATTACAAGTTCACAGCTATTAAGAATAGAGAGGAGAAATAAGTGCTCCGCTGTCAGTCAGGTACAAAGCGATTGATGTCTTTATTTTTGACCAGGCCACTCTAGTTGGCTCCCCTCCTCGAAGCATGTTTTTGGGTTGAGTCTGACAGGCAAGTGGTTACCCTCCCAGCAGGCTCATTGGACTGAGTCTGACAGGCAAGAAGGACCCAACAAAGCTGTCTCAGACCTTCAATGACATTGTCCCAGCTATGCACATCTGGTGAAAAAGCTGTTTTGTCACCATTCCTGTTATCTCAGATGAGGAAAACAAGGTTCAGGGATCAATAGGGCAATGATCTGTCCTGCCTTCCAGCCCCCAGCAGCCACACAGACTCAGCCCTGCTCAGTGTTATCCTGGCCTTACTGCTCCACCTCAGTACCATGGTCTAAGGTCTTCCTTCCCCAGGTGGGAAGGTCACTGTGCTGCTGGGGGCTGGCACTTATGGATCCCAGCCCAGAAACTGTCTCCTACCTTGTCCTCAGCTCCATCCACTGCTGGCAGGGGGCCTCCAGGCGGGACAGCCGGAGGCAGAGGCCTTGGGCAGGGAGCCCTGAGGCAGTGTCTAGAACGTGAGTAGTCAGGGGACTGCTCTCGGTAGCCATGTTGCCAGCCTGTGCAGAGAGAATGAGAGTGATCAGCCAGTACGTAGAGGCCCAAGTGCGTCTTCGATCCAGTTCTGAGGAGAGCAAACAAAGGGCCGCACTGCCCCGAGACAGGCTGAACTGCTGAGCGGCAGAATTGGGTGCCAAGTGCTAAACAAAGCTGACCTGTGCCCTCCTTTGCCCCTGCCTGGACACCACCCCTCTCCCTTGTATGAGACCTTCAGTTTTAGCTGGTCCATGACTTTAGTGTCCCAGAACTCAGCTCTCCTGTGCCTCTGACTCCTAGCAACACCCTTGTTCCCAAGCTCCCACACACTCTTCGGTCTCTGTCTCCTTAAGTATGGTACAAGACAGCTCCTTACCTGCGGCCAGCCTAAGTGTCTCTGGAGCGTCATCAGCCGCGGGGCGGTCCTGGAACTCATGCCCTGCCCTGAAGCTCTGGTCTGTGCAACTTCCACAGGCAGTCGTCCTGCCAGCCTCAACAAGCTCTCTAGTCAGCCTGGACCTGCTCCACCCAAGGCCCCGCCCCAACTCCTGGGGCCACCTATCTGAACACTTCTGGGAAAGACACCTTTCCTTCTGCCAGATGAGCCCTGGCAGCCTGCTTGGTTTTTGGGCCTGAGGGGTGTTGATTTAAAGGAAAAGAATGGACCAGGTTGGGAACATGCTGTGGGGAGGAGTGGAAGGGCAAGTCTGGGGAAGGAGGGATACTGAGGGGGAGGGGCAGTTCTGAGAGGAGGGGGGCAGTGGGGCCTACTGCAAAGACTGGTGGAAAAGTGGTTAAGTGGCTGGGTCAGGGAGGGGGAAATAATTCAGTGGTTAAAACACTGAGGATGCTCAGAGTCATTTTGATTTGCATTTCCTTGGTGACTAAGGCCATAGAACATTTCTGGAAACAGCCTAGAAGTCCCTCAACAGAAGAATGGATAAAGAAAATGTGGTACATTTACACAATGGAATACTAACCAGCTATTAAAAACAATGACATCATGAAATTTGTAGGCAAATGGGTGGAACTAGAAAATATCATCCTGAGTGAGGTAACCCAGACACAGAGAGACACACATGGTATGTACTCACTTACAAGTGGATATTAGCCATAAAGTACAGGATAACCACACTATAATCCACAGACCTAAAGAAACTGGGTAACAAGGAGGGCCCAAGGGAGGATGGATGAATCTCACTCAGAAAGGGGAATACAATAGACATGGGAGGTGGATAGGGTGAGGGAACTAGGTGGGATGGGGATGGGGAGGGGAACAGGAGGGATGAAGTGTGAGGAGGGCTGAGGGAGAGAGAACTGGGAGAAAGAGCAGAAGGTGGTGGTGGTGGGCAGCTCCGGGATGGGCCACCTCTCCGGAGCCACAGCATGCTCCCCTGGGCTCCACGCTTTTCCTGTAAGTCAGCACCTCTCAGGTCCCAAAACTGAGTAGGTTTCCAAGGGCTCATTTGGCAGAAGGCGGCTTTCCCAGACACATTCAAATAGGGACAAGGGAAACTCCCAGGAATCTATGAGGGTGACCCTAGCTAGGACTCCTAGCAACAGGGGATGTCAAACCTGAGATGGCTACTTCCCATAACCAGGCAAGACTTCCAATGGAGGGATGGCGACACCAACCCACCCACAAAACTTTCAACCCAAAATTTGTCCTGCCTACAAGATGTGCAGGGATAAAGATGGAGCAGAAATTGAGGGAACGGCCAACCAATGAATCGCCCACCGTGAGACCCATCCCATGAGAGAGAGCCTACCCCTGACACTGTTAGTGACATTCTGCTGTACTTGTAGACAGGAACCAAGCTAGCATAACAGTCCTGTGAGAGACTTCACCCAGCAGCAGATGCAAACATGCAGAGATCCACAGGCAAACATTAGGTGGAGCTTGGGGAATCTTGTGGAAGAAGGGGAGGAGGGACTGAAGGAGCCAGAGAAGTCAAGGACAACACAAGAAAACCTACAGAATCAACTAACCTGGGCCATAGGGGCTCACAGGGACTGGACTGCCACCCAAAGAGCAAGCATGGGAAGGACCTAGGCCTCCTACACACATGCAACTCATGTGGAGCTTCCTGTGCATGCTGGTGTCTCAACAGCTGGAGTAGGGGCCGTCTCTGACTCTGCTGCCTTCCTTTGGAACTCTTTCCTCTAACTGAGATACCTTGTCCATCCTCAATAGGAGAAGATGCACCTACTCCTACTACAACTTGATAGGCCAAGGTGCCGTTGCTATCCACAGGAGGCCTCCCCTTCACTGAGGAGAAGAGGAGGAGAGACTGGGAGGAGAGGAGGGAGCAGAAGCTGTGATTGGGATGTAAAGTAAATTAATTAATTAATTAATTAATTAATTAATTAATTAATTAATTAATGGGTAGGGGGAAGCACCGAGGAGGAGAGTGCAAATCCTGGAACCCAGGAATTGTAACAGTAGAAGTTGAGAACTGACTCCACAAAGTTGTCATTTGACTTCAAGTGGCACTCCCCCCCCTCCCCCACCCCCCCACCCCCCGCCCTGGCCATACAACATGTGGTGTTAAGTTTTGAAAAAAAAATCAAGGCATTAGTCAGCCCAGGTTAGCCTCCCTGCTAACATTTGACAAGGCCACACTGAAGAGGGCAGGAAAGATTCCCGGTCTTGACGGCTGATGGGTCATGTGACCTTGCTTCAGTTTTCTCATGGGTACTGCCAGTAAGCACTCCCAGTATGGTTGGGATTCCAAGCAAAGCTCTCCGATTCCTCAAGACCCTCTGCCTAGTCTTTGTTTTTGGTGCAGTTGGGTGGGAGGGCAAGGCTGTCTGAACCTGTGACTTTACCCTAACTCCTCTGTGTTAGGGATATATATATATATATACTCTCTCTCTCTTTCTCTCTCTCTCTCTTTCTCTCTCTCTCTCTCACACACACATTCTCAAGGTATCATGTGATCTATAAAAAACAAAGGTGGGCTTCTGAGATAACTCAACAGGCAGAGGCTGTTGCTGGCAGGCCTGATGACTGGAGTTTGATCCCAGAATCCTGCAAGGTGGCAGAAAAGAACTGACTCCCCAGAGCTGTCATCCATCTCTCCGACCCCTGCTGCCTAGAGAAGAAGCTGAGAGGCCATCCTTAGAATATTCCCTAGAAGGACCAATCACCTTAGACATGACAGAGTAAACTGAGCAGGGTGTAAAGTTGGCAACTGATCACTCAGCAGACTTTTCTCTGAGGGAACCATGCTTGATTCTCTGGGGCCATTGAAATGCTCTCTGGGGCCATCAGAAAATTTGATAGGTAAACTCCCTGGGGCCAGCAGTAAACCCCCAGGGACCAGGGAAAAGGGTGAGGGAAAAATCACACACACATGCATGCACACACTTTGTGGATGAAGCAAGGTCCAACAGATGCCAACAACTTTACATCTATACACTACATACATTTGGTGGGCGGAGCAAAGCTTTTACCATTTTACACATATACATACATACATGCATACATACATACATACATACACACATACACATTTGATGGGTGCAGTGAAGCACCAACAATTTTATTTTTTCTCCCGCAGTTTATATAGCCCAGCAGAATCTTTCAGGCAGCACAAAAATCACAATGTGGTTACATTCTATTTTTCTTTAAGTGAATGATTACAATGCATATACATAAGAAAAAAAAAACCATGTTCCCCAATACCCTCACATGATCAAATGCTTTACTTATGGATAAAAAAAATCCAAATTATTCTCAAGAACTCACGTACATTTGTAACTAAGCAATTTGGTATAGATTAACAAAATATAAGCAAGCAAGGTAATTTTCTCAGTTTCTCTTACTGGCAGGCTGCAATTTGCAGTGACAAAGAAAGGGTCGATTATTTTATTACTCATCTTAAAAAGTAATCTTATAAAAATCTTAAAAGAATCACAAATCTCAACTTTTATATAAAAACCAATCAGCCGTCTCTCCCTTTTTTCCCTTTTTAAATATTTTTTATTAGGTATTTTCCTCATTTACATTTCCAATGCTATCCCAAAAGTCCCCCATACCCTCCCCCCCACTCCCCTACCCACCCACTCCCACTTTTTGGCCCTGGCGTTCCCCTGTACTGGGGCATATAAAGTTTGCATGTCCAATGGGCATCTCTTTCCAGTGATGGCCGACTAGCCACCTTTTGATACATATGCAGCTAGAATCAAGAGCTCTGGGGTACTGGTTATTTCATATTGTTGTTCCACCTATAGGGTTGCAGATCCCTTTAGCTCCTTGGGTACTTTCTCTAGCTCCTCCATTGGGGGCCCTGTGATCTATCCAATAGCTGACTGTGAGCATCCACTTCTGTGTTTGCTAGGCCCCGGCATAGTCTCACAAGAGACAGCTATATCAGGGTCCTTTCAGCAAAATCTTGCTAGTGTATGCAATGGTGTCAGCGTTTGGAGGCTGATTATGGGATGGATCCCTGGATATGGCAGACTCTAGATGGTCCATCCTTTTGTCTCAGCTCTAAACTTTGTCTCTCTGTAACTCCTTCCATGGGTGTTTTGTTCCCAATTTTAAGAAGGGGCACAGTGTCCACATTTTGGTCTTCGTTCTTCTTGAGTTTCATGTGTTTCACAAATTGTATCTCATATCTTGGGTATTCTTAGTTTCTGGGATAATATCCACTTATCAGTGAGAACATATCATTTGAGTTCTTTTGTGATTGGGTCACCTCACTCAGGATGATGCCCTCCAGGTCCAACCATTTGCCTAGGAATTTCATAAATTCATTCTTTTTAATAGCTGAGTAGTACTCCATTGTGTAAATGTACCACATTTTTTGTATCCATTCCTCTGTTGAGGGGCATCTGGGTTCTTTCCAGCTTCTGGCTATCATAAATAAGGCTGCTATGAACATAGTGGAGCATGTGTCTTTCTTACTAGTTGGAACATCTTCTGGATATATGCCCAGGAGAGGTATTGTGGGATCCTCCGGTAGTACTATGTTCAATTTTCTGAGGAACCGCCAGACTGATTTCCAGAGTGGTTGTACAAGCTTGTAAGTCCTCGGGGTGAGCACTGATTCACTAGCCACTCCTTATGAAATCATATCAGGAAGCTGAGGGCAAAAACGGATGCAAGAAATGAATCATCCCCCGATCACCAGCCCAGCTTCAGCAAGAGGCAGGTCAGGCGGCACCAGTTGGGCTGCCGTTGTTCTTGTTCCCTGACCTCAAAAAAATCCCTAGCTCAGCTATTAAGAGTGCATTTCTGAATTTTAAATTGTTCCCTAGAATTTTCTATGTCAAAGCCACTAGCAAAAATCTAACTTTAACGGCAATCTACTTCTCCAAATTCTTTCTAAGGGTGGCGGATGAATCATTAATCTGCTCCAGCCATAATGCATGAAAAAGATCAATCACTGTTATTGTGAGTGCCAATGACACTGCTCAGTGAGGGGCTGGAAACCCCTTAGAATGTTCACACATCTCACAGACGAGGAGGGAGCCAAGGGCAGAAAGCAGGGCAAAGCTTCATAGCAGAATGAAGTCCTCAGGGCATGTAGTCCTCGAGGCTCTGCCTCAGCAGGGCACATCCATCATGCTCGTGCTGAATGGTGGGTCACATTACAGGAGTTCCGAAGCGGTTTTGCTGCTCCTTTCGCAGGGATCCCAACACAGAAGGAAGCCTAGAAAGGTGGAAGCGGTGGCCATGGCCATGGCCACGATGAGTCTTTGTGGACTCTGACCCTTAGTTTTTCTCTTTGCCCTTTGTGCTCTTGGCCCCTTTTCTTTTAGATTCACTTATTTTTTATTTTATGTGTATGGGTGGTTTTGCCTGCATGCTATGTTTGTGTGCCACATGTTTACAGAAGTGTGTGATTGATCCTCTGGACCTGGAGTTAGAGACCACTGTTAGCTGCCACGTGGGTGCAGAAACCAAACCCAGGTTCTCTGCAAAACCAGCCAGTGCTCTTAGCTCCCGAGCCGTTTCTCCAGCCCCTCTTGGCACTTTTTCAATATGGTCTCAGCTCACTTCTTGTAAAGTCTCGAATGTAAGTAAACTACCAAACAGCAGTCAACTCTTTTTGAAAGTCTCTTTAAACACTCCCTAAAAGAGGCCTCATGTTGTCTACTTGGACCAGATGGTGTAGAATAGGGGTTGTCAGAACACCACAGCTGTTCTGGGCCTCCTGGTACCTGGCCCTTTTCAAGAATCAACCAGGTTCATCACACTGAGACTTCCCCTCTTTCTTACATGCTTGTTTTTTTTTTTTTTAATTTTTTTACTGTGCTCTTTTAAGAAAGGATTTATTTATTATTATATGTAAGTATACTGTAGCTGTCTTCAGACACACTAGAGGAGGGTGTCAGATCTCATTGTGGATGGTTGTGAGCCACCATGTGGTTGCTAGTATTTGAACTCAGAACCTTCAGAAGAGCAGTCAGTGTTCTTAACCACTGAGCCACTTCTCCAGCCCCACAAAGACACGTTCTCATACAGAGACTTCCAGGGAGGGTCTGCCTCCAAGCTTGCTCAGGTGTTGCAGGAATCTTTCTTGATAAGTACCCTGATACCCAAGAGAGTGGAATTGCGGGATTGTCATCAGCACAGGGAAGCCAGGACAGCTCTTGAGAAGCGTTGACAGGTCTAGTCTTATTCCTGTTTTATACTCTAAGACCACAAGGTGGGGTAGGCAAGCAAGCAAGATTTCACAGAAGCCTGTGTGGCAGTCATGAGATTGTTCACGGCAGAGATGCAGTGTTTTAGCTCTGTCTCCAGGTCATTTTGTTCCAGGTAGCAAGTGAAATCATGCTTTGCAAATAGTATAAGCAGCGCTTTAAGTAAATCACCACATAATTCGACAAACGGTATCTATATTTTGGTATTTTCTACCTTATTCTACTCCCCAGTTTGTTGGCAGGATTCATTTCCTTGTGGGTGTCAGATGGAAGCTTTCTGTTTTCTGGTTGGCCGACGGCTGGAGAGTGTCCTTGGCTCTTGCTCATGGCTCCCTCCACAGGCTGTTGATGATACTGGTACTTGTTTCTCCTGGCAGAAGGCTCTTGGGCTTCAGATGAGACAATCTTATATAACATCAGCCCAGAAGTGACATCGTGCCGTTTGTGCTGTGTTCTCATGGCTAGAAGCACACCCACTCTCAAGGAGGAGATTATGCAAGGGTTTGCCTCACTGGATCACCACACTCTCTGCCTAGCCATCCTCTTCCCAGCCATGCCCCCTTTCACCATCCATCCTCTGACAAGTTATGACAACAGGTGAATTATCAACCCTTGAAAACGGCCAATGTCAGGACTCTGCTCCTCAGCATCCATATGCATTTCCCAAAGAACCTTCTCATAGTCTCTTATAGTAGCATTTCCTCCCGTGGGAAACCGGACAGCATTCCTAATATAGCCCTAGTGCCTCTTAAATAGATAGCCCATCATTTAAAATTTTTATTGGTATTTTTTTTTACTTTTAAGATTACAATAAAATTACATTTCCCTTCCTTCTCTCTCTCTCTCTCTCTCTCTCTCTCTCTCTCTCTCCAACCCTCCCACACACCCTTCCCAACTCTCCAAATCCATGGCTGCTTCTCCCATGAATTGTTATTGCATGCACAAATGTGTATATATATATATTTTTTCTAAGTGTAATATGCTCAGTATGTCTAATGTTGTGTGTATGTTTTCAGGGCTCAACCATTAGGCACTAAGCAACCAACTGACATGCTGTCCCCTGGGGAAGACCTCCTCTCCCACTTTTAGCTTTCCTCAGTTGCCTGCAGTTCTTTGTGTAGGGTTGGGGTGAACGGAGGGAGGGAACTGGGTGGGAGAGCAGGTGAGGAGGGGGAGTGGGGATAGCAATCAGGTGTGGGGAGGAGTGGGAGGGCTGGGAGTGAGCTGGAAACCATAAAGGGTGTTTTAAAGTCATTCTCTGTGCTTCAGATATGTTGGAGTTTTCAGGGCCTGCTGAGGCAGGATAGCTGGCCTTTAGTGATGACATATGGCCCTGATTGTTGTTGATTGTGTTCTTTTCCTAGGCTTGGGATGATTAAAGATCTAGGTGCTGATCTCTGGATTTGCCTTTTTGGGTGGGTGTTTTGTTCTTTGGTTTCTGTTCCCTCTCTGGAGTTTTAGGGAGTGTGATAGCTACGTGTTGCTGTTTCCCTGGCCTGTTCAGATGGTGTGTTCACAGGCAATGCCTGCTAGTGTTGGAGGCTGAGTAACTGGAATGAGTTGGGAGAAGGATTATTGGAAGAGGCCTTTGTTATCCATTGAGCATGGGCTAGAGAGGAAAGGGAGAGTTGTGGACAAGACTGAGGGGGATTTGATCTTAGGAGCCGTAGGAGAGATATGGGTCTTCCTACAGCCAACTTGGTGAGGGGCAGCCCTTGGGCTAGCAGGGGGTGCTTGCTGGAGTCAGGGGCTGGTATACAGTGATGGGTTGAGGCAGAAGCTTAGGAGAAGAAGGTCTGTCTGTAAGATCAACAGGAGACGAGGGCAGGGTGGAGGGAGGCTGCAGCTGGTTTTCAGGTGTAGTATTAGAAAATCAAAAACAAACAAACAAACAAACAAAAAAAGAGTTGCCTTGGTCATGGTGTCACAGCAGTAAAACCCAAACTAATTCAGTATGACTCTTTGTGGTTTTTTAGACACCCTTATTGTTGTTTTACTCCTCTCTCTCCTCCTATATTTACCTCCACTCTCTCTTCCTAAAGAGATTTCCCATCTCCTCTACCAGGTCATGTGTATTCTGTGTTTCCTCTTCACAGTCTCTCTTCGTTAGGGTTTCTGTTGCTGTGGTGGAACATCATGACCAAACTCAACTTGGGGAGGAAAGAGTTTATTTGGCTTACCCATCTGAAATCACAGTCCACTGAGGAAAGCCAAGGCAGGAACTCAAACAAGGTGGAACTGAAATGTGGGATCTGAAACAGAGGCCATGGAGGAGTGCTGCTTATTGGCTTACTCATCTCATAGCAACCAGGACCACCAGCCCAGGAGGTGGCACCATACACAATGGGCTGGGCTCTCCCCCTTCTATCACTAATTAAGAAAAGGCCTTATGCTCTTGCCTATAGCCTGATATGGAGGCATTTTCTCAATTGAGGTTCCTTCCTCTCAGATGACTTTAGCTTGTGCCAAGTTGATGTAAAAGTAGCCAACACACTCTCCTACCATCTTCTTTATTTACCTCCCCCTTCTAAAGACCCCCACTTTCTTATTCCCCTGATTAGAACCCTTGTACTGTTATTCCTCTCTACTGCTTCCCACCCCCCCCCCCTTTCCTGGCAGTGGGTCCCTTTCTTCTTCCTGATGATTATATCAGGAGCTATAGATGCCAGAGTTGGAACTGCAGGACTTTATGTTTTCCCTGTGGGTTTTATTTTTGCTTTGGTTTGCTATGCTCCCATTCCTTTTGGAGTGGAAGTCTTATTGTGTGCTATTTTATACCAAAAGCATGTAGCTTAGTTTTGTTTGTACGGGGGTGGGTTCACAGTTAAGAGAGTTCCCAAGTCTGAGAAGAAGAGTCTGTTCCTACATTTCTAACAGTGTTGGAATTATTGAACACTATGAGGACATTTGAAGTTGGACTGGATGCATTTTTGCATAATGAAAAGCCCATGAGTCTCTAGGGGCAAGGATTAGAAGGTTATGGCTTACAAGCGAGCTATTTGGGTGTCAGGTTGATTTGTGGTGGTTAATATTGTTCAACGACTTGATAAGATTTAGGATCATTTAGAAGACCAGTCTCTGAGATTATCTAGACAAGCCTTTGGGCGTGTCTATAAGGAATTATGTAGTTTAAGTTAACTGAGGTGGAAGATGCATTTGGAATCTGGTGGTTCAATCCCATGGGCTGGCGTCCTGGAGTGAAAAAGAAGGAGAAAGTGAGCTGAGCACCATGTTCACCCCTCTCTGCTTCCCAGCCACAGACGCAGCATGGCCAGCAGCCTCACACTCTGGCTGCTGTGTCTTTGCCACATGCTCGTCTTCCCTTTTGAACAGTAAACCATCCCCCCCCACTTTCCTTTCTTAAGTTGCTTTGGTAAAATATTTTGTTGGAGTGAGAAGGAAAATAACTAATACACGCTGCTATTTATGTCAGGGTAAGGGATTGACATCTAGAACATCAAAAACCCTCAAAATCTAGCAGAAAAAAAAAGGAAAGAAGAAGGAGGTATGGTTAAAACACAGGTTTGCTGGCTAGTTTTATGTCAACTTGACATGTGGTATAGTTATCTGAGATGAGGAAACCTTGATTGAGAAGATGCCTCCATAAGATCACCAGCTCGGGCTGGAGAGATGGCTCAGTGGGTAAGAGCACCCGACTGCTCTTCCAAAGGTCCGGAGTTCAAATCCCAGCAACCACATGGTGGCTCACAACCATCCATATCGAGATCTGACTCCCTCTTCTGGAGTGTCTGAAGACAGCTACAGTGTACTTACATATAACAATAAATAAATAAATTAAAAAAAAAAAGATCACCAGCTCTTCCCTCCAGGTTTCTGTCCTGCTTGAGTTCCTGTCCTGATTCACTTCAATGATGAACTGTGATGTGGAAGTGCAAGCTAAATAAATTCTGTCTCTGTCTCTGTCTCTGTCTCTGTCTCTGTCTCTGTCTCTTTCTCTCACTTTCTTCTTCCTCTTCCTCCTTCTCCTTTTTTTGGTTTTGATCTTTTCAAGACAGGGTTTCTCTGTGTAGCCTTGGCTGTCCTGGAACTCACTCTGTAGACCAGGCTGGCCTCAAACCCATCTCGGAGAGTTCCGCCTGGCTCTGCCTCCTGAGTGCTGGGATTAAAGGCATGTGCCACCATCTCCCAGCCCGAAGTTACTTTTGGTCATGTAGTTGTATTACGGAGAAAGTAACTAAGACAATAGATTTAAATAGACACATGGAAAGAAGGCATGTAAAAGGTCAGCTTGTAAATGGAAAACAAAGAAACGCAAAACACTCAACACAAATAATCATCAAGAAGATGCATCTCAAACTCACAGTGGGATGTGACGTCACCTCACCCCACTAGAGATAGCTATAATTTAAAGAGAAAAGTGGCAAGTACCAAAGAGCATGTGAATAGAAGGGGAACTGTTCCTGCTGTAGGGTGGACTGCAGATCAATAGGAGTGTGATGCACAGTAAGTTAGTTCTTCAAAACAGAGCCATCATATGTTCCAGCAACTTTCCTGTGGGATATATAAACAAAGGAAATGAAATCATTGTGTCTGGAATATGTTTTTCATGGCCATGTTTCAGTTTTCTCCATATATGTGAGATACTTTGCTATTACTTAATTTTCAGATAGTTGCTAATGTAATAGCTATGAAGTTATGTGCCGTAGTGGTTTAGCCTTGACTTTCTCTAAAGGTTGTTTGTTTGAGAATCCTTTAAATTGACTGTTGGCCATTTGCCTGTTTCTTCTAATTTTAAAAATGTGAATAGGAGAGAATAGGAGAAACTTTAAACTTTACACTGGGCCTCACATCGTATGCGTGGTGGACATTCCTGCATTGAGGGACTGCCTCTCACGTCAAAGCTCAAGTTGCTTCCCGATAAAACCTGTACTCCCAAAACACTTTTATCAAAATAGTATTACTAATTTTTCACTTGGGTCCACATGGAGTAAATGCAGAGTAAATCAAAGCCTGGCAGTTCTGCTTTCAATTTGTATCCACACCCTTTACACATCGCTTAGCTTTTACAATGTCCTGTTCCAGCTCCCAAGCCCCACTGTTATTCTTTGAATTCTAGAAACTACAGTTCTGATAAATACCTCTAAGGAATAAAAATTACTTCCAAACAATTGAGGGGGCCTAGGATAGACCATCTCCACATGAGGGCAGTTGAGGTTCTACAGAGAAGCAAGAGTCATAATGCAAACCAGATTGGTCTGCTAAGACCGCCTTGCAGAACCCAAACTGATCATCAACCCAACCACACTTGACTACTAGGAGTGATTAATTATACACCCTGCAGTCTCCTCTCCCCATTTTTCTCTAGTTAAGCCTAAAGCTCACAAAGGCAGTCTTGAGGGACCACTGGAACCCTTATCATCTGGAAGAACAACCAGTGCTCCTAACCTATGAGCCATCTCTCCAGCCCCTTGTTTTATGTGAGTGCTCAGGGAATATGTGCACTTAAGTGCAGTGCTGGGGGAGGCCAGAAGTGGGCTGGAGGCATAGGCAGCTATGAGTCGGCTGGGTGCCAGAACAGACCTAAGGTCCTCTGGGAGAACCAGTCCTAATTCTTAACCTCAGAAGCCGCCTCTTCTGAGCTTTCTAACATTTACTCTCTAGGTGTTTACTAGAGCACTGTAACACCAGAGACTGGAAAGGTTTAGTGAATTTTAAAGATAGCGATCATTATATTCTTCTGTGTGAATATTTACAGATCATTTACATATCAATAAATTGATATGACTATTTAAAGTTAAATTAAAATGCCTTTTGATGGGCTTAAAGGTAACTATCATTATATTCCTCTGTATGAATATTTACAGATCATTTACATATCAATAAATTGATAATGACTATATAAAGTTAAATTAAAATGTCTTTTGATGGGCTATGTCCTCCTGGTGGAAAATTTGCCTTTAACATAGCTACTGACAGAAGTCCTGGGCTCAATCCACCCAAACCAAATTGAAATTGAAACCCAAACCCAATGCAAAACAGATCAACAGCAATCATTTATTGCCATCCTAAGGTAGAGGAATTGGGCCTGGAGCCCTGTCCAATCAGAGGTGTTGTTTGATAACTGTCCAATTAGGAACGTGGCCAGAGCGGTGGGCAGGCTCTCAAAACCTCGCGTGCTTTCGCTGGAGCTGGCCATCTTTGGCACCTTTGGGAGCTCCTGCTGTTCTGCTGCAGAGGCACTGACGTTGTTAGGTGCTTTGTCATCCTGCGATCTGGTCCCAGAGGCACGCGTAGGGGCCCGGGATACTATAGAAGCGAGGAGATGGTGAGTGTCTGCCTGACGTCCTGGCGGGATCCAGCCTCCACAGGTCTCCCTGGAGTCTGCCCCAGGGTAGCGGGGGTGGGGTGGGGGATGGGGGTGGTGTTCAACTCTCCTCCGTTTTGGGGCGGGGCTGTGCAGACAGTGGGGTCTCTGGGTCTCGTCTTTGGCAGGGTGGTGCTAGGCGGACAGTGGGTCCCTGGTAAAGCTGTTAGTTGCCCACCCTGCGTAGTGTGCTCAGATCCTGCTGAGCGAGCCATCTCTGGGCGGCTGTGTTCCTGCAATACACTTCAGATGTGCTGATCACCGTGATCTCAGGGAAGGATCCCTATTGGCTGGCTTGTGTGGTTTCCATCAGCAGCTGGGCAAGAAAGATGCTGGAGCCAGATGCTGCTTTCTGCCATTTTGTTCTACATAACTGATGAAAACTTGGTTAATGTGCAGTCGGCCAGATTTTCCATTATATCAATAACTGCTTTTTTCTTTATCTTGTGGAATTAACATTTTTATTGTTATTTTAGGTATACGCATGCACACACGCAAATGTGACGTGCTTGTGGATGAGCTCATTGTATCTGCTGATCAGGGGTGGCAGTTGTGAGTCACCTGTCATGGGCAATGGGAGCCAAACTGGTTCTCTGTAAGAACAGCAAGGGATTTTAAACCACGGATCCATCTCTCAAGCTTGGGGATTCCTTAAGTATCCTGCATAAATCATTATATTTGATTCAGAAGCTTTTAAACTTCTGTGCATGTTTTGCTTTTGGGAATGAAGGCTCACATTTATGGAAGATACTGGCTTTACTCGTGAAGGGCCTGAAGCAGACCTTAGTGGGCAGCTTTTCATTGTAGCACATTTTCTTGTCATAGATATACACTCCTTTCTTTTATTTTCAGGAAAATAATATCATATATTCCCAAGTGTCTTAAAAATCCAAAATATAGCTCAAAACAGATAGTTAATAAAGAATAGGAAAAAAAATTGAAGAAAGTGTAAGACTCAGATGTTGCTCTTAATTTGTGTTGTTAGGTGTGTGCATATTAATAGTGTCTGAAGAGAAAGCAAACCATAGTTTCAAATAGATTAGTAAGTTTATTTTTGACAGTGTATTTCTTTCTTTCTTTCTTTTTTTTTTTTTTTTGTTTTGTTTTTTCGAGACAGAGTTTCTCTGTATAGCCCTGGCTGTCCTGGAACTCACGTTTTAGACCAGGCTGGCCTCGAACTCAGAAATCTGCCTGCCTCTGCCTCCCTAGTGCTGGGATTAAAGGTGTGTGCCACCACGCCTGGCTGTGTATTTCTTACTTATATCAAAATAAAAATGTCTGGTCTTTCTCCTCCCAACTCCGAGACAGGGTCTCAGGGTGTAGTCCTGGCTAGCTTAGAATTCACAGAGATAGATCCACCTGCCTCTGCCCCTTGAGTGTTAAGATTAAAGGCATGCACCACCATCCTGGCTTGTCTGTTGTTTTTGATGTGTAGTTATTTTATATGGGTACATAAAATAAAAGTTTTATTATTTATGAATTTTGTTTTGTTTTCCTTATCTTTAAAACGTGTAACCATTTTGCACTAATTGTACAGATGGGCAGGTTTAGAGAGGCAC
This sequence comes from Mus caroli, assembly GCF_978045245.1. Lineage (NCBI taxonomy): Eukaryota > Metazoa > Chordata > Mammalia > Rodentia > Muridae > Mus > Mus caroli. The sequence continues at coordinate 4,554,196 of NW_028227263.1, forward strand.
TTGTTTACATGCATGTCACACTTTGGTCACCCTCTGGTCGCTTTCCCACACCCTCCCTTCTCCCTGGCTCCCTGCAGGCCCTGTGGGTCCCAGCAGCTTCAGGCCGGTCTGAGACAGAGATGTCTGCTCCTCTGTCCCTCTGTAGTTTCTACATGTGAGAGGAAGGGTGACATCCTTGCCCAAGTATGGCTTATTTTGCATAAACATTTTCTGGTCTGATTTATTCTCCTGAATATAGCTTGATCCGCTTCTTTTTTATGGTTGCATAAAGTCTTAGAGTGATTATTATTTTGAGGGGAAGGATATGAGGATAGGAATTAGCTCTTGGGCCACCTAGTTATTATTAATTATTATTAATTATTTTGAGACAAGGGCTCACTGTGTAGCTTTAGCTGGTTTGGAAGACCAAGGTATAGACCAAGGTGACCTAAGCGCACAGAGCTCCCTCCACTTGCTTCTGACTTCTGAGTGCTGGGATTAAAGGCGTCCATCCTAAATTATTTTTTTACATAAGCCTATAGTTTTAAAATTTTTAGTTTTGTTTTAGTTTTTTTTTTTTTTTTGAGACAGGGTTTCTCTTCATAGCCCTGGCTGTCCTGGAACTTATTTTTTAGACCAGGCTGGCCTTGAACTCAGAGAGATCCATCTACCTCTGCCTCCCCGGGTGCTGGGATTAAAGGTCTATACCACCACTACCACCTGGCATAGTTTTTTAAGATTTAATTTAAAATGTTTAATTCTGTGCGTTAGTGGATTTGTACATGTGATTGACTGTCTGTAGAAGCCAGAGAGGGACACCAGATCCCCCAGAGCTGGAGGTGTGCAGGTTGTGAACTGCCTACTCTGTGTGCCAGGAACTGAACGCAAGTCCCCTTCAAGAACAGTGCATGCTCTTAAGCACTGAGCCGTATATTTCCCCAGTCTCAAGCATATAGTTTTTTCATATTCCAATGATCTTATTTTAGTATAAAAATCTTATTTTATTATATAACTTTTTTATTATGCCAAGGTTTTTTATCATAATCTTTCTTTCCCAAAATACATTTTTACACTTAAAAACTTTTACTTTTTTTTCTCTTTTAAAACAGAATTTCACTGTATAACTGTGGCTGTCTGGAACTCACTATGTAGACCAGGCCTACCTCTTCCTCCCAAGTCTCAGTAAAGGCATTGCCGCCACGCCCAACCCATGACCAACCCAAACCTTTTATTTATTTATTTTTTTATTTGTTGCCTCCTTTTTGTGTTGTTTTGACTTGCTTTAATATTTTTTTTTTTTTTGAGGCAGCTTCTCACTATGTAGTCTTGTCTAACTTGGCACTTACTCTGTAGACCAGGCTGGCCTTGAACTCATAGAGATCCTCCTGCCTTTACCTCTCAAGATGAGATTAAAAGTGAGTGCCACAATGCCCAGCTTACTTTGGAAAAAGCACTTTACAAAATCTTTAAATTAGACAAAATTGTTTTTTCTCAATAAAAAAAGAACCTTAATTAGGGCTTTGTGTGCTGGTGTGTGCCTTTGATCCCAGGCAGAGGCGGTCAGTCTCTGTGAACTGGAGGCCAGCTAAGATATATAGACCCTGTTTTCAAAAAACCACCTAACCAACCAACCAAATTATTTTAATGAATAATTAAGGCCACTGTCACAATCAGTTCTAACACTCTTCATCTTTGACCAAATTAGGAACTCTTGTCGATGTTAAAATGGTTAACATATTATTTCTGTTTCTTTTAGGAGCCGATAACGTTTGATGATGTGGCCATTATTTTTTCTCCAGAGGAGTGGGAATGTCTGGACTCTGCTCAGCGGGACTTATACAGGGATGTAATGGTGGAGAATTGCAGAAACCTGCTGTCTGTGGGTGAGGACAGCTTTCCTCAGAGGTGTACCACCAACACTAGTTAACTTTCTTTGGGGAGCATCTCCTGCATACCTTTACACTGCATGAGTGTATTCCAGATCCTTGCCTTTTGGGAAGAAGTGAGGTATTTTTTTGGTATAAATAAAAATATTCATGATGTGCTTATAACCCACTCTATTTCTTGGGATAGTACACACCCTTTTTGTGGGGTAATAACCCTTTGTGGTCGTTATTAGGAACTCATTGGTTAAAAATACTGTGGCCTACATCCAAAAATACACTGTCTTCCCTTCACCTTTGATTTGGTAGTAGCTGGAAGTAGATTCCAGGATTTGCAAATTGGAATTCTTCTGTAAGTATTAGACCAGGTCTGAAGAATCAACGTTTGGAGAAACAGATTTCTAGAATCTTGTTGTACCTTTTAGAAAACAGATATTCATTTTATGTGTATGAACGTGGGTCTGAGAGAATGTCTGTGCGCCCTTATGTGCAGGAGCCCATGACGGTCAGACAAGGCCTGGATCTCCTGGAACTGGAGTTAGATGTGGTTATGAGCTTGCATGTGGATGCTGGGAACTGAACCCAGGTCTGCTGCAAGAGCAGTAAGCACTCTTAACTGCTGAGCCATCTCTTTAGCCCCATTGAATCTTTTTTTTTTTTTTGTATTAATCACATAACTGGAATAGAGATGTCATTACTTACTTTGAAAATCGCAAGCATCGTATTCTGTTTTCCCATAAGCAAGTCTTGCTATCTGTAAGCCGTACATGGTCTTTGCAGAGTGAAGGAAAGAGCCTTGGAGTGTCAAAGATACATGAGACAGTAGCTGTATGACCAGGTGACCTGGACCAGTGGGTCCTTCTTCAGTGACAGGTTCCTGAGAGAGAAAGGACCATGGAATGAGAGGGTAGGGAGGATAGAAAGCTGGGGTCAGGAGGTCTTGCATAAGCTGTCTTATGCTGGGCAAGTTTATTAAGAAGTACAGCGTCTTATGTACTTTTTGTAGGGGAGAAATGAGCCAAGGTCGGCAGAGAGCTAAATCACATGTTGGCAAAGAGAACACAGGATACCTCAGACACAGTAGCCTTACAATTGATAACCACAGCCCATTCAGGGGAAAAAGCCAGGTTCCTAGGAGCTGAAACCTTGACTCCAGCCTCAGACAGAACCTTACCAAGTTTGTTCACGGACAAAGAGGCAGAACTAGTGGTCTCTTTGTCCTCTCATCAGGGCCTGTGAGAAAGTCTGAGTCAGTCTGGGTGTCAACACCCAGGTGGGTAGAATTAATGAAGGAGGTGAGAGGCCCAAGCTAAAGAGGAGGCTGGGCTTACAAAGCGGTGGAGAGACTTTGAATGGCAATAGTGCTTCAGAGGTCTTGCTTTGGCCCTCCTGCTATTATTACAGAAGGGCATCTCTGTATCCTGCTCTGAAACCTTAAGTCTTCTCCTTTCTATGTAGCGATCGCCCTACGTATTCATCAAACCTCATCTCTGTGTTAATTACCATCTTGATTACTATAGGTTAATATGTTTTATAATGATGCTGGGATCGTATTATAACAGAGCAGGATGGTGCTCCCATGCTGTTACTGAGTTCTTCAGGGATCTTTGAGATCACATATGGGTTTTACAATAGCCTTTTCTAGATCGTTAAAAAAAAAAAAAGTGAAATTGGGATTTTGATAGCTGTTGCATAGACTCTCTAGATCAGTTTTGGTAGTATATATATTTTTATTAAAGCTTTCCAGTTTTTGAGCAAGACCTGTTTTTATTTAATTGCCACAAATTTATTGATTTTCTGATTTTTCTTTCATTATTGATTTCTTCTCTTTAGTTTTTATTTTTTCCTCTGCGGTTAGAAACGAATTTCAGCATGTTAATATCCATCCAGGCCATTTTGTGCATAACACTTGGTGTATCTGGGATACTTTGATTGGTTGTATATTTTGAATGGCCTCTTGTTTCCTGGTTTCCGTGCTCTCTGGCTTTATTTCTGCTACAAGTGAGAAATTGAATCCAATTATTAATGTGTTGCTTTTCATTTTATTTTCAGTTCAATCAGTATCTGTTGTCTATATTTAGAGTATATGACATTACAGATTGTATATGTGTGCGTGTGTGTGTATATATATATATATATATATATATATATATATACAATGTGTGTGTGTATAAACAATATCCTAGAAAATGATCCCTTTTATTATTTATAGTTTGTTTTATTTAATTGTAGCTTAATTTAGTTTAATTTTATTTAAATAAGGTATCCTTCTGTAGCTTGGGCTTCCTTGGAACTTGTGACAACTGTTTTGCTTCAACCTCCCCAGTACTAGAATCACAGGCATGAGCTACCATGATTAGCTTTCCCCCCTTATTTTTTTATTTTTAATATTTTTTTATTACGTATTTTCCTCAATTACATTTCCAATGCTATCCTAAAAGTCCCCTATACCCTCCCCCCCACTTCCCTACCCACCCATTCCCATTTTTTTGGCCCTGGTGTTCCCCTGTACTGGGGCATATAAAGTTTGCATGTCCAATGGGCCTCTCTTTCCAGTGATGGCCAACTAGGCCATCTTTTGATACATATGCAGCTAGAGTCAAGAGCTCCGGGGTACTGGTTAGTTCATAATGTTGTTCCACCTATAGGGTTGCAGATCCCTTTAGCTCCTTGGTTACTTTCTCTAGCTCCTCCATTGGGGGCCCTGTGATCCATCCAATAGCTGACTGTGAGCATCCACTTCTGTGTTTGCTAGGCCCCGGCATAATCTCACAAGAGACAGCTATATCAGGGTCCTTTCAGCAAAATCTTGCTAGTGTATGCAATGGTGTCAGCGTTTGGAAGCTGATTATGGGATGGATCCCTGGATATGGCAGTCTCTAGATGGTCCATCCTTTCATCACAGCTCCAAACTTTGTCTCTGTAACTCCTTCCATGGGTGTTTTGTTCCCAATTTTAAGAAGGGGCACAGTGTCCACACTTTGGTCTTCATTCTTCTTGAGTTTCATGCGTTTAGCAAATTGTATCTTATATCTTGGGTATCCTAAGTTTTGGGCTAATATCCACTTATCAGTGAGTACATATTGTGTGTGTTCCTTTGTGATTGTGTTACCTCACTCAGGATGATGCCCTCCAGGTCCATCCATTTGGCTAGGAATTTCATAAATTCATTCTTTTTAATAGCTGAGTAGTACTCCATTGTGTAAATGTACCACATTTTCTGTATCCATTCCTCTGTTGAGGGGCATCTGGGTTCTTTCCAGCTTCTGGCTATCATAAATAAGGCTGCTATGAACATAGTGGAGCATGTGTCCTTCTTACCGGTTGGGACATCTTCTGGATATATGCCCAGGAGATCCACATCCTCGCCAGCATCTGCTGTCACCTGAATTTTTGATCTTAGCCATTCTGACTGGTGTGAGGTGGAATCTCAGGGTTGTTTTAATTTGCATTTCCCAGATGATTAAGGATGTTGAACATTTTTTCAGGTGCTTCTCTGCCATTCGGTATTCTTCAGGTGAGAATTCTTTGTTCAGTTCTGAGCCCCATTTTTTAATGGGGTTATTTGATTTTCTGGAGTCCACCTTCTTGAGTTCTTTATATATATTGGATATTAGTCCCCTATCTGATTTAGGATAGGTAAAGATCTTTTCCCAATCTATTGGTGGTCTTTTTGTCTTATTGACGGTGTCTTTTGCCTTGCAGAAGCTTTGCAGTTTCATGAGGTCCCATTTGTCAATTCTCGATCTTACAGCACAAGCCATTGCTGTTCTATTCAGAAATTTTTCCCCTGTGCCCATATCTTCGAGGCTTTTCTCCACTTTCTCCTCTATAAGTTTCAGTGTCTCTGGTTTTATGTGAAGTTCCTTGATCCACTTAGATTTGACCTTAGTACAAGGAGATAGGAATGGATCGATTCGCATTCTTCTACATGATAACAACCAGTTGTGCCAGCACCATTTGTTGAAAATGCTTTCTTTCTTCCACTGGATGGTTTTAGCTCCCTTGTCGAAGATCAAGTGACCATAGGTGTGTGGGTTCACTTCTGGGTCTTCAATTCTATTCCATTGGTCTACTTGTCTGTCACTATACCAGTACCATGCAGTTTTTATCACAATTGCTCTGTAGTAAAGCTTTAGGTCAGGCATGGTGATTCCACCAGAGGTTCTTTTATCCTTGAGAAGAGTTTTTGCTATCCTAGGTTTTTTGTTATTCCAGATGAATTTGCAGAGTGCTCTTTCTAATTCGTTGAAGAATTGAGTTGGAATTTTGATGGGGATTGCATTGAATCTGTAGATTGCTTTTGGCAAGATAGCCATTTTTACAATGTTGATCCTGCCAATCCATGAGCATGGGAGATCTTTCCATCTTCTGAGATCTTCTTTAATTTCTTTCTTCAGAGACTTGAAGTTCTTATCATAGAGATCTTTCACTTCCTTAGAGTCACGCCAAGATATTTTATATTATTTGTGACTATTGAGAAGGGTGTTGTTTCCTAATTTCTTTCTCAGCCTGTTTATTCTTTGTGTAGAGAAAGGCCATTGACTTGTTTGAGTTAATTTTATATCCAGCTACTTCACCGAAGCTGTTTATCAGGTTTAGGAGTTCTCTGGTGGAATTTTTAGGGTCACTTATATATACTATCATATCATCTGCAAAAAGTGATATTTTGACTTCATCTTTTCCAATTTGTATTCCCTTGATCTCCTTTTGTTGTCGAATTGCTCTGGGTAGGACTTCAAGTACAATGTTGAATAGGTATAGAGAGAGTGGACAGCCTTGTCTAGTCCCTGATTTTAGTGGGATTGCTTCAAGCTTCTCACCATTTACTTTGATGTTGGCTCCTGGTTTGCTCTAGATTGCTTTTATCATGTTTAGGTATGACTTTCCCCCCTTATATAAGAATCTTCTCTTGTCTTATTAGAGCTTTAGTCTTGTAGCGTATTTCATCTTGTGTAAGAAGTTTAAAGTGTAATTTATACAATATAATTTCATCTTGTGTAAGAAGTTTAAAGTGTAAATTATACAATATAATTATAGCTACCTCTGCTTTTGTGTGATTACTTACTATGGGCAGTTCCTTCTTTATCCATTTGCTTTTGGCTTTTTTTTTTTTTTTTTTTTTTGGTCTTAGGTCTAAAGAGATTACTGGTGGCTCCTACTTAATCTTCATTGTACTCCATATAGAGCAAAGGCCATCAAAAAGAAGTTTACTGTAGATAGCATATGCTTAGACATTATTATTTTTATTTTATGAGTATGAGTATTTTACTTGCATGCATGTTTGTGTGTCATTTGTGTGTTTGGTGCTCATGCCAAAAGAGGGTTTTAGATCCCTTGGAACTAGAGTTCCAGATGGTTGTGAGCCACCATGTGGGTGCTGGGAATTGAACTCAGGACCTCTGGAAGAGTAGCCAGTGTGCTCTTAACTCCTGAGCCATCTCTCTAGCCCCATGATTAGTTTTTTTTTTAAAAGTTTAATTCCTTTAGTTAATTTATGTATTTTGATTGGGGATTAAATATAAAACAATTTTTATTTAACAAACTTACTGAAAAAGAAATTATTATTATTTATTTCTTATAATTGTTTTTCCTACCTTTCTTACTGTTTTTTTGTCACTGACTTTTTATTATGCCTTTTCTATTTCCTTTATCTTCTATGAATATTTTGCAATTTATAAGGGGAATATAAAAAGCATTTTAAATGTATAACACTACTTCAAATTGGTAATAAATTGACTTTAATCCCATGTAAAATCCTTAGCTTTTACTTTAAGAGAGCTACTTTACATTACATAGCTATTTATCAGTTTTTATGGTGGTTATATTTTTTCTTTCATAGTCTATAAAGGAGTTAAAAATATGTGCCATCATGAGAGAACTAGAGGATTCTATATTTATATAAGTATTTGTTTTTCTCAGAGAGCTTTAAGATTTCCTATGATTTGTGTAACCTTCCAGCATTAATTTATTCTTCAGTGGTCAGGGCTCCCTGGAATAGTCAAGTGTAGGACATCCCCTTCACTGTTGATGGCCATTTGCTGGCTACAGTGTTCTTGGTTGTTTTTGTTCTTTTAGCTCTGTATCCCTAGCTCTCCTTGACTGCATTTTCTGCCTGAATAACAAAGCAGTCACCAGAGCATCCTTGCAGATGGCATATTTACTGCTTCCAGTGTCTCTCAGGACTTTTTATGACTTTTGAAACTCTGGTTAGAATGTGTTTCATTTTGAATCTTTTTTCTGATAATCCCAGTTGGAGATGTTGAGGTTTTTGAATTTTGATAGCATACTGGTTCTCATACTTCCAATTTCATGGCCATTGTTACTTATAGAAATCTTTCTATTACACTTACGTGTGTGCGTGCGTATATGTATGTGTATATACATATAATATGTATGTGTGTATAAGTATATGTGAGCATGCATGTGTGCTGTGTGGATGTGGAAGCCAGAGGACAACTTCTCTCCTTCTGTCCTGCTGGTTTCTAGTAGGTCTTTTGCTCTCTACCCAGCATGTCCTTGGCTCAGCCATTAGTTTTTATTGAATTCTTTAGGTATATAATTTCTACTTCAATTCATAGTTGTTACCTTTCTGTTCATGTTCTCATTTTATTTCTTTTGTTGCTTTCTTTATTCTAATTTAGGTCATTTTACTTCTTTAAAGGTTGAGTTCTTTAGCTAATTCATAAATCAGAGTTTTCTTGAATCTTATTTGGCTTTCAGTTGAGCTAAGTCTCTCTGTCTCTTTGTATGTTGTTAATTTTCACTGAGATTTGCCCATTTTTAAACCAGCGAACAGTAGATTAGTGAAGTTGTGGGAAACAGTATAGAAGTTACTATACACACACACACACACACACACACACACACACACACAGAGAATGACCACATAATCTAGCAATTTCACTCCTGAATGTTTAGCTAAGGAATGCTACATCAGTATGTATAATAAATAGCTTTACTGCTGTGTTCAGTGTTGCATAAATCAATCTAAGTGGCTTTCCATGGATAAATGAATAAAGACGTGTTATATTATAGGAGATCACTGTTCATTCAGTCATAGCAACATGGGTAACACACAGGGTTTACATGAAGAGAAATAAGCCAAAGATCAAATCAGTTCCTGTATGATCTCACTCATGTGGAATTTGGAAACGGTAACCTTAGTGACTTTGCTCATTGGGAGACTTAGATTAAAGGCTACAAAACATTAATAGCTCAAATAGTGTCAGGAGTGCTGCTGTGCAGCTCGGTGAATAACTAAATATTAAGTAATTAAGTGTTTTCTCTCTCTCTCTCTTTTTGATTTTCATTCCAAGACAGCATGTTTCTGTATAGCCCTGGCTGTCCTGGAACACCATTTGTAGACCTGACTGGCCTCAAATTCAGAGGTCTGCCTGCCTCTGCCTCTCAAGTGCTGGGATCAGTATTTTGTCTCCTTGATAAGTGTTAATAGAGTGGATAGACAGTTCTCTAATCATAAAATGATAGTTGTGTGATGAGGAAGAGAGGTGGAGGTTGTCTCCCTGAGTTCACAGTGTTGTTTGGGGATTGGAAAGCTGTAGTTACCATAGTGACAGTCCCGGCTGCATGACCTCTCTAAGTGCTGAGTTCACCTGGGGTGTTCTGCAAGGTTTACAGGTAGATTTGGTTAGCATGTTGTTAGCTGTGGTAATGGATGCCTCGGGCTTGAATGGGCTTCTCTGTCTGCTGTGATCTCGTATATTGTATGTGCAAAGTGTTTTCACCTGCGTCCAGTCATTTGTTTTTATTTCTTACAGAGGCATCCCGTCATGGTACCAAAGGCTTTTCATCAAAGAAGGACATGAAGCGTTCCTTCCAAGAAGAGTTAAGCAGAAGACTCAGCAAGTGTGGCGCTGACATTTTCCATCCGAGGAAACAGTGGGAGAGTGAGAGGAAGACGGAAAGTCAAAAAGTGCTGTGCAGTGGACCGTGTGTGACAGCTAACAGTGGTACAGAGAAAAGTGTCTCTGCCAACAGAGATCAAGGACAGAAAATATCTCAGAAAAGGTCTCACATGGTGGCAGTGACTCACAAAGAGCCCCACCTTTCAGTCAGCAAACATTCCCAGTCACATTTGAAACTTACCTCTCCTCTGAAAGGAAAGCAGCAATGTCTGAAAGGGAGCCGACTCCACGACACGACCAGTAAGGTGATCGATTTAAAAAGGAGCACTGGATTGAACTCCTCCTCAAACATTGCTGTAGCTAGATTAGAATATAAACATATTTCTAAATGTGATCAGTTAGAGAGCTCTTTTACAAAAAAGCCATCGTTTTGTAGTAAACAAACAACTTGTGTCAAACTACACAGTGTCAATGAATGTGGGCAGAAGCTTTCTCATCCCTCACTCTTAAATAAAAAAAAAGGCACAACGATTCGGGACGCAGAGAGGGGAGCAGAGAGTGTGTGTGATGAGACTTCTCAGACCGTTCGCCAGAGCGGTATCCTGAATAACTCCCAGGATTCCTCTACTGGAGAGAAAACTTATGAATGTACCAAGACACACAAAAACTTCAGCGGTGGTTCAGATCATGGTAAGCAGGTTCCTTCTCCAGAGAATGTTTTTAGAGGGAACAAATGTGGGGATGTCATTCATCAGAGCTTAAAAGATCTTCAGAGTTCCCACCTTCAAGATGAGGCTTACAAGTGTGAGGAATGTGTCCTGACTTTTCGTCAAAAATCAGATCTCCGAGAACACCAGAAAACTCATGGGAGAGCCAAATCCTACAAATGTGGAGAGTGTGGTAAAGCTTTTAGCAGTTGTTCAGGCCTTAATGTACACCAGAGAAGTCATAATGGAGAGAATCCCCGTGAATGTAAAGAGTGTGGCAAAGTCTTCGCTAGTGGTAGAGGTTTAGCTTGCCACCAAAACTCTCATACAGGAAAGAAATCTTATGACTGTGAAGAGTGTGGCAAAACCTTTAAGAAGAGTTCAAACCTTATACAACATCTAAGGATTCACACTGGAGAGAAACCTTACAAATGTGAGGACTGTGGCCTAGCTTTTAATCAAACCTCCCATCTTGCTAAGCACCAGAGAATTTACGATGGAGAATGTGGTAGATCCTTTGTCAAGTGTTCCACCAGCAGACGTTGTCATAGCATTCATCCTGGATCGAAGCCCCACAAGTGCAAGCAGTGTGGGAAAACCTTCGCTGATATTTCAAAGCTTACTCAACACCAAAACGTCCACACTGGCGAGAAACCGTTCAAGTGTAACGAGTGCGGCAAAGCCTTTAACAGTGGGTTAAGCCTGAAATATCACCACACTGGAGTTCACACTGGAGAGAAGCCCTACAAGTGTAAAGAGTGTGAGAAAGCCTTCACGCAGATTGCAAAGCTTACAGAGCACCAGCGAGTTCATACTGGAGAGAAGCCCTATGAGTGCAAGGAATGTGGCAAAGCCTTTCGCAATTTTTCAGCGTTCAATTACCACCATAGAACTCATACAGGAGAGAAGCCCTACGAGTGCAAGGAATGTGGCAAAGCTTTTACCAAAAGTTCAGATCTCAAAAGACATCACAGAATTCACAGTGGAGAGAAACCTTACAAATGTAACGAGTGTGGCAAAGCCTTTGCCATGAACGCAAGTCTGAGAGAGCATCAGAGGGTGCATACTAAAGAGAAACCCTACAAATGTGATCAGTGCAGCAAAGCCTTCAACCACTACTCACACCTCACACTGCACCAGAGACTTCACACTGGAGAGAAGCCCTACACGTGTGAAGCCTGCGGCAAAGCCTTTTCCAGGTGGTCAGGCCTCAGATATCATAAAAGAACTCATACTGAAGAGAAGAAGTGTTCCTAATGCAAAGACTATGGCAAGCTGTGTGTGTGTGTGCACATAGGTGGACACATGTGACCATGTGTGGAAGGCTGAGGTTAATATTGAATTCCTCCATTGCTCTACCTTCTTGTTTTTTTAAAAATTACATTAAGTGCCAGGCAGTGGTGGCACACACCTTTCATCCCAGCACTCGGGAGACAGAGGCAGGCAGATTTCTGAGTTCGAGGCCAGCCTGGTCTACAAAGTGAGTTCCAGGACAGCCAGGGCGACACAGAGAAACCCTGTCTCGACAAAAACCAAAAAAGAAAAAAAAATTACGTTAAGCATGTTGCTTTGTGTGTTCATGTGTATGTATGTGCATGCATGTGTCATAGTTGGGGGGGGGTTGGTTACGTCCTTCCATGTGGTCTTGGGGATCTAACTCAGGAGGTCACAGGAGGTCACAGTTCCTTTACCTGCTGAGCCATTTTACTGACCTCACCTTATTTTTTGATACAAAGTTTAATTTTTTTTAAAAGGATGTATTTTATGTGTATAATGTATGAATGTCTGTGCATCACATACTGCCCACAGAAGCCAGAAGAGGGCATCAGATTCCCTGGCAGTGGAGTTACAGGCAGTTCTTAGAGCCAGTTGGTTGCCGGAAGCAAACCCATGTCTTCTGCAAGAGCGAGTGTGTTCTAAGCCAACTCTCCAGTCTTGTCTTCAGACATTTTTAAATAAATAACTTATTTATATACTTATTTATTTGTGTAAGCACACATGTCTGTGCTCAGAGTTAGAGGACGACTTGCAGGAGTTAGTTCTTTACCTGGTTGGTCCCAGGGATTGGACTTAGGTCATTTGGCATGATGGCAGGCATCTCACAAGTTCTGAGATAAGCTTTCTCAATGAACCTGGAGTTCATTGACTGGGACCAGCAAGCCTTCATAATATTAATTGTCTATACCTCCAGAGCTAGAGTTATAAAGTTGTGCTGTCATGCCTAACTTGTATTTATTTATCTTGTATTTATTTATTTATTTATTTATTTATTTATTTATTTATTTATTTATGATGATTTGAGACAGGTTTTCTGTAACTCTGGGTATCCTAGGACTCACCATGTAGACCAGGTTGGCCTTGAATCACAGAGATCCACCTGCCTCTGCCTCCCGAGTTCTGGAATTGAAAGCGTGTGCCACCATGCCTGGCCTATGCCCAGTTTTAGGTGTAGGGGAAGGGATTTGGATTTGGGTCTTTATGTTTGAATAGCATCTGCTATCTCCATTGAGCCATCTCCTCAGCCTGCATGGTGAGTTTTTTTTTTTTTTTTGCTTTTTAAATTAATTTTATTTATGTGTATGGAGGTTTTGTTTGTGCACATATCTGTACATTACATGTGTGCCTGATCCATTCCCTGCGGAGACCAGAAGAGGGTGTCAAATCTCCTGGACTGGATTGCACACAGCTATCAGCTGCTATTTGGTTGCTGGCTGCCAACTGATTAGTCATTTCTCCTGTCCTGTGGCAACAGTTTTATTCAGATATCAAACATTGTTTAATAAATAATTCATGCTGGATATATTATACATGTAATGAATGTGGGAGACCCTTGTCTAAAATATACATCTTAGAAAATAGTAAAAATGTTCACATTGGAGAATTTTTTTTTTTACAAATGTAATTACCTCTCTATATATGGGTGCGTGTGTGTATATGTGTGTGTGTATGTATGTATGTGTGTGTGTATGTATGTGTGTGTATATGTATGTATGTGTGCGTGTGTGTATGTATGTATGTGTGTGTGTATGTGTGTGTGTGTATGTGTGTGTGTATATGTATGTATGTGTGCGTGTGTGTATGTATGTATATGTGTGTGTGTGTATGGGTGTGTGTGTATGTGTGTTTGTGTATGTGTGTGTGTATATGTATGTATGTGTGCGTGTGTATATGTGTGTGTATGTGTGTGTATGTATGTGTGTGTGTGTGTATGTATGTATGTGTGTGTGTATGTGTGTGTATGTATGTGTGTGTATGTATGTGTGTATATGTGTGTGTGTGTATGTATGTATGTATGTATGTATGAGAGGACAACTTGGAGGACTCAGTTCTTCTTCATCCACATGGGTCCCAGGGATCAACTCAAGTTCTCAAGTTGGTGGCAGATGCCTTTGCCAGCTCACTCCAGCTCATTAATATAGAGCAACACCTTTTTTGAACTTCAGATCTTGGTGAAAAAGAATTATTAGAAAGATCCAATATAGAGAGGATGTGTGGCAGTCTTTAACTTGGTAGAGTTGTACATCATTAGTGGCATTCAGGGGGTGCTCACAGCTATAAATAGTGAAGATGACTCCTGTCTGAAAAAGATACTTTTTGTTTTCTTTTTTTCCAGGGTTTCTCTATGTAGCACTGGCTGTCTTGGAGCTCACTCTGTAGATCAGGCTGGCCTTGAACTCACAGAGATCTGCCTGCCTCCACCTCCCAAGTGCTGGGATTAAAGATGTGCACTGACAACAACCAGCAATAGATGGATTTTTTTTCCTTTTTTATTCTGTCAAGATACATTTTTTTTTTTAAAGTTCAAACTTCCTCTTCATGGAAGCAAAAACTTGCACTTAAATTAATGTATCTTGTTTGACTAATTCTGTAGAGCTTTTAGCCTTAGTTTATTTCCAAGATTTTATAATACTCTGATTAGATTGTGTGTGTGTGTGTGTGTGTGTGTGTGTGAGAGAGAGAGAGAGAGAGAGAGAGAGAGAGAGAGAGAGAGAGAGAGAGAGAGAAGGGGGTGGGCATACAGAGGAGAAGGAGAGAGGTATAGAATTGTGCATGTGTGAGTGAATTGTTCTGGCATGGGCATTAGACTACTGGAGGCCCCAGGGAGCATGTTGACAGCGTTGTACCAGGTAAGCAGATATCTCAAGTGATCATTTTCTCATTTTCATTAAAGCTTAAAATTATTGCTGGAACATTAATTATGGAGAGATATAGTATATAAACTTGATTTCTGAGTCTTCAGTGGTTGTAAAATTTTAACCTCTATTTTTATATGTTATGCTTTGAGTCCTATGATGTACACTTATTTTGGGTTTGTGCTACATTGAAATATATAACTATTATAATATAAGGATCAATTTTAGGACTAAGAAACTCATGGAAGAGATAAACAGCTCGTGCATGTCTCTGAGTGGATGGGTTTCGTGCTTACCTATCTTGATACGGTAATTACTGACATGAAAGAGAACGCAAATGACTTCCCACTATGGTTCCTTCAAGCCTCCTGTAATCTGAGGAAACAATGGAGACATCATCTTCCTGAAGTCTGTGTGGGATAACTGCGTGTAACCCAGAGGCTTAACCCTAGCTTTCCAAAGGTCCCGCATTCCACAAGAAAGACAGTCTCCTCTCCGTTCTTCACAGATGTCATTTTGATTCTGTGAAGTCCTCATCTTTAGTCTCATGGGCAGTAAAATAATTTTTCACTTGTAACAGCCCCATCTCTCTTCTAAAGGGGTTAGAGTTCTAACTATCTAGTTTATTTGCTAAGAGGATTGAATGAACTGCCCTTGGTTCTCAGTATACTTTCCCAGTGCTCAGTTCTGTGAGAGTACAGAAGGCAGGGCCTATGGGCTCCATCTGTCTCCTGACACTTAAAATGAGAGAGTGTGGGGGAGGGGCAACAGACAGGCGCTTTAAGGGAGTGGGCACAGATTTGTGAGGCACTGGGGCCTTGGACCTTCCAGAGATCAGGCTAGCACTCTGGGGACTTTTTACTGATTGGTAATTTCTCCTAATTTCTTTCTGACATTTCACATTCTGCCTGGGCTAGAGCATACTACAGCTCTGGGCTGTTGTCTTTTGAGTCCATCCTGTATTTTCTACTGAGTTCTGGGTGATCTTGCAGGAAACTAAAGAGTTGGGCAGGGAATTTTAGACAGATTTCCTTATTTACAGAATAAGCAATTGAAGGGTGGTATAATTCAGAGTTTGCCCTGGGCTGGGTGTGGCAGTTGTATGCCTTTAATCCTGGCACAAGGGAGACAGGGAGACATGCATGTCTGAGTTTGAGGCCAGCCTAGTCTATGTAGTACCAGAACAGTTAAGGCTGGTCCCCACCAGATCCCTCAGGCATCCCTGATTTTTCCATTCCAGGAAGTACACTACTTCCCTTCTCGACTTATCAATGAGTGGAAAGATGAGTGTGAGAAGCACCTTCAGTTTCAGAGGTGGGACGCTTCCTTTGGAAGCGATGCAATGATTTAAGGTCCTACCGTTTGCGGTGATGTAAACTTAGAGGGGAGCAGGACCCAAGGCATCTCAATCAATGGCCTGAAGAAATGATTAGCCAGGAGGAAGATGCAGGACCGATTGGCCAGACATGCACTCTGGAAGCTCCTGGTCAGCCTGTGAAAGTGTGTAATGTCCGAGGTGGAACAGACGGAGGGGCAGTCACTCCTGCTCTGCATCTCCTTATTTGTCTCTACCTCTTTGAGGTTGCAGAAAGGACAAGGAAGAAGATGGATCACATGAGGGAGAAACCAAAGGGTGTAGTTTGCTTTCAACTGATAATGGCTGCCCAAATATCTTTAAAGGAGGCTGTCTGTCTTTACTGGTGACAATGGAGACAGCCATTCTTCGTCTTCTTCCTTTTCCCCCCAAGAGATTGTGTTGTGCAGCAGCATCAATCACAGATCCTCTTGGCCGACCAGTGAGTCTGGATAAGCCCTGTCTCGGTGTCACTGAAGATCACTTACGCTGTAGGAAGGTGGTCTTAAGATCAGCCTCTTTAAGGCCAGTGAGGGAATCTCAAGTGTGGTTTTTTTTTTTTTTAATTTTATTGATTTTTTTTTTTTTGGTGTGAATTTCACTTCATGCGCCCAAGTCCCACTTATGCCTCTGTCCCTCTATATCTGCCTTCCGCCCTTACAACCGACCTTCCCAAAGGAAACCAACAACAACCAAAAACCAAAACAGCACTTCACCAGGAAGCTGCAGTGTCACACGGTGTGTCACACAGTATACCCTTATGTCCAAACAGCTTTATGGTTTGAGACCTCTGGCTTCTGTTACACCATCAGTACTGGATCCTCACCAGGAGTCCTCTGGGATATTCTGTTGTTGTCCTGTGACATGGGATCCTGCAGTGTTGGTTCTTCAGGACCAGACCCTTCTCATGATCATGGGGAAGACACTGGGGTGGGCTAACTCAAAGCCCTGGATCTGGGCCTGGGAGGTAGCTGAGTTAGTTCTTCAGCCTGCCAGCTCTCCTGTGCCACTAGGTCTCCTGCTTTGCCCAGGCAAGGGATGGGACCAGCTCTCCCATGCTTATACCATTTGGACCAGCTGTCACCTACGCCAGCCACCAGGGCCAGCTCTACTGTGCTGTCTAGTGGTGGTGCATGGCCAGCTCTCTTGAAGGCTGCAGTCATCAAGGGGCAGGGCTAGTCTGAGTTTAGGCCTGTAGGGGGAGCTAGCTAACCTTTGCCCGTGACAGTTACCCAATGGCTTGATTTAAAGAACTGAATAGTCTTGGCTGCTTTGCTTTGCTTTATTGATTGATTTAGATTTAGAGCTGATTACAAAGAGATAAGATCTCTTACTCTTTGAGAGTAATTACAAAGAGAAAAGATCTCACCACTAATGAGGAAAAATATAAGTAACAGAATAAAGAAAAATTCAGTCGTCTCTGGCGGAATGGGGATGACCAGGGTGTTTGAAACCTCAAAGACCACTCCTAGTGACACACTTTCTTCAACAAGGAGAAATCTTTCCTAATCCCACAAACTGCGGAGCAAGCATTCAGACATGAGCCTACAGGACCCAGCACTAACCCCAAACTGTGGAGAGCTCTTGGGGCCACTTCTAGGAAATTGGCAAGAATATTTGACATCGGGCTAGGACAAGGAAGTAGGCTCTAGAAAAATCAAGCTGAGGAATGTATTCCTTGTGTCTTGTTCATCTGGGTAAGTTCTAGAAACAGTGACCTTGAGACTTTTGTTTATCTCTTGTTTATGTTTTGGGAAATATTAAAAAATGGCACATCCCACGCTGTACCCAGCTACCCCAGGAGGCGGTCTTCCCAGCTCCGGTTTGCCAGCCTCAGAGCTGTTGGTTTTTGGACTACTTTGTTATGCCTTAGAACTGGCCATATTCTTTGCATGTACCTAGAATGACATAAAAGAAGACTGGAAAAAAGTTAAACCCGCTTCAGCATTTGCTGGAGTCATACTATAATGTTATCTAATCGTCTCATTTTTTCTTTAATCTTCACTCCCTCCCTCAAGACCTGGTTGACTGAGCTGGCTTGGTCACCAAACACTAAACTCCTAATCCTAACCACTAACCCTTACTCTAAGCCTCCGATCCTCTACTCCATTATCCCCACACCTGACTTATCTAATTGAAACATTAAACTTTGCTCTACAGTAATCTCTACACCTAACCCTTAATCCTCGAACCCTGAGCTGTTTAACTAAACCCTAATTCTAAGCATAACCCTCTGACCTTAACCTTAACCCTGAGTTGTATAGCCCTAACTAATTTAACCAATAGCCCGCCTCTAGTTTGAACAAGCATAGAAAGAGGCAAGAAGTGTATTCTGAGATTGGTAGTTTTTCCTGGTGTATGAAGCCCCAGAGAGGAATGGAAGGGAAGGTGCCAGAGACTACAAGGCCCACTGCTGTCTGTGCTGGGTGGGCGGTGGGAAGGTATTCCCACTTTGAAACAGTATTTGTTGCTGAAGGGGAATTTTCCCATGTATGTGCCAGTGCAGGTGGAAAGGACTGTCAGCAGAAGCTCTGGCAGAAATGGTCTTAGTTACGTTTCTGTCTGTGAGGAGACACTATGACCAAGGCAGCGAGCGTAGAAAGCATCTGACTTGGGGGCTCATGGCTCCAGAGGGTTAGAAGCCATGAACATAGTGGCGGGGAGCATGGAAGCCGGAAGGCAGTTGTGGGGTCAGGAGAGCTATGGAGCTGTGAGGAGCAGGTCTGGAGCAAGAACGGGGTCCAGTAGTGTCCAAATCCTGGAAATCTCATCCTGAGAACAGCTCCTCCCTCTCTGCTCTAAGCATGCACGTCTCCTGTAACCTTCTCCTCTCCTTATACAATCATATCCAGCACACGCCTGGAATTCCTTATGCAAATGAGGCATCCCCAGCATCCTGGCCCAGACCAATGAAGTACACTCATTCCATAGCTTCTACCCACTCCATAAAGGTTTAAATAGCCTTTGTTCCCTGTAGTGGAATGTTTCCATAATTGATTGATTAGGTAATAAAGATGACAAGAAGCCAATCGCTGGGCGAGGAGGAGGTGGCTGGCCTTCTGGGTCCGACAGAGGAAGGGGGAACACAAGAGGAGGGCACTTCATTTTTTGATGAGGTGGGAGCGAAAGCAGGCAAAGTATAGATCAGGGACTATTAGATATGGTGGCAAAATCCACCAGAATCTGCCACCAGAAGACTTCGAACATAGAATAGCTGAGTTTAGGATGATAGATTCTGTGTCCAGAGGTTGTGATAGATATCTGTTGTTTCTAAGCTAAGATTGTCTGGTGTTTTCCGTTTCGCTGAGACTCAGGTGGGCCAGGGGGAAAGAACACAGTCGAGGCGGAATTCAGCCAGGCTTTGGGATGAGAAGATTGGGCAAGGACTGAGCTCCAGAGGAAAGGTAACCGCAGCGGAGCCAGTGCAGGCGAGAGCACACCCACAGCAGCCTGCGGGGACTAAGAGAGCTATCTGGGAGCTCTAGAGAGACAGAGCCGGTGTTTGTGGGAGAGGCGTTGGCTAGGGGAAACATATGGTCGGTCTTGGGCCATGTACTGGGCTAGGAACAGACCGAGACCACTGGCCGGTGCCAAGCCGACAATAGCGTGGGCTGTTATTATTATATACAACAGTTCCCCACTCCTCTGCTCCACCAATTGAACAAGCTGTTCAATAAAGCCTTTCTGAGAAGTCTTTTGTGCTCAGTTTGCCATTGCCCGAGGCCTCCACCTCTGACTGTTTCTGCCTCCCACTTCTTCCCCTCAGGATCCCTGCCGCAGTCACCAGTCACAAGAGCCTGAACAGCATGCAGGCAGGCAGGCAGGCAGGCTGGCAGGCAGCAGGGCAGACACTGGAGCTGTGGCTAAGAGATCCCATCCTGATCTGTAAATTGGAGCCAGGGGAAAACTAACTGGGAATGGTGTGGGCTTTTGAAACCTCCAAGCCAAAATTCAGTGACTATGCCTCCTCCATCAAGACTATACCTCCTCATACTTCCCAAATTGTTCCACCAACTGGGCAATAAGCATTCAAATATTTGACCCTATGGAGTCTCATTCAAACCACCACAGAAGTGGAGACCCTGGTCCTCCCCCCTACATGGACCTGCCAGGTACACCATGTGTGGGATGTAAATGCAGGGAGTTTCAACCAACGCTCAGTTAGTGTGCTGTTTGGCTAGATTTGAGTAGCAGAGGCTGCACCCAGGACCTTTAAGATTGAAAATGGCTCATCTAAGCTTTGATTTGAACACTGGGTTGTATGGGTCCATAGCCTAAGAATAGTAACTTAGTTTTAAACTGCAAAGGGTAAACAAACAAACACCATTAGCTTTCATGGCAAGCAGTTAGGGTTATGTCCTTGACCTACAAAATTTAACATATTTACTATAGTATACAGGCCTGGACAGAAAAGTTGGCCTACCTCTCCTCTAGGCTATTTTATTTAAAAAAATTTTTTTATTGATTCTCTGTGAATTTCACACCATGTACCCCAATCTCATTCATCTCACCATATCTTTCCTTTGCCCTTGCAACCTCCTCCATGAAAGAAAATAAAGATAAAAAAAATCTTACTGTGGAAACTGCAGGGTGTCACAGTGAGTCATATAGTGTATTCCCCTTTGTGTGTCACATAATATATTCCCCTTTGTGTGTCACAGTGTGTCATATAGTGTATTCCCCTTTGTGTGTCACAGTGTGTCATATAATGTATTCCCCTTTGTGTGTCACAGTGTGTCATATAGTGTATTCCCCTTTGTGTGTCACAGTGTGTCATATAGTGTATTCCCCTTTGTGTGTCACAGTGTGTCATATAGTGTATTCCCCTTTGTGTGTCACAGTGTGTCATATAGTGTATTCCCCTTTGTGTGTCACAGTGTGTCATATAGTGTATTCCCCTTTGTGTGTCACAGTGTGTCATATAGTGTATTCCCCTTTGTGTGTCACAGTGTGTCATATAGTGTATTCCCCTTTGTGTGTCACGGTGTGTCATATAATATATACCCCTTTGTCTAAACAGCTTTACTTGTCATTGGCCTGGTTCAAGGCCTCTGGCTTCTGCTATGCTGTCAATACCAGATCCTCACTGGGACTCCTCTCGAATATCCTGTTGTTGCCCTGTGTCATGGAGCAGCTTTGGTTCTTCAGGCCCCGCCCCCTCATGCATGCCAGCAGTTCATAGATGTTGGGATGGTCCAGCGGAAAGCTCTGGATCTAGGCCTGTGTGGTAGCTGAGCTGGTCATACCACCATCTCTCCTGTGCTCATGTCTCTGGGGCCAGCTTTCCCACTTTGTCCAGGTGAGGGGCAGGGCCAGGTCTTCCACGTTCACACTTTTGGGGTCAGTTCTCCCTCACTGCCCAGTCAAGTGCCAGGGCCAGCTCTCCCATGCTCCGCCTTTGGGGTCAGTTCTCCTTCACTGTCCAGGTGGAGGGTAGGGACAGTCCTCTAGTACTCCTGCTCACGCCCTCAGGGGAGGCTCTCCTGGGCCAACACCACCATAGCAGGCTTTATTATGCTGCCTGGGTGAGGTGCTGGGGTGGGCGACTCTCCTGAGTGCTGTAGCCAGTGAGGGGTGGGGCCAGCTCTCCCATGCTGCCCAAGGGAGAGGCAGGGCGAGCTCTGTGCAGTCCTCAGATATTAACATGTCTCCAGGTGGCAGTCCAGACTAGGGACAACTGCGTGGCTTTTGATGGTAACATGGGCCATGGACATCAACACATAGCCCTGTAGTGGCAGGATCATGGATCCAGACATAGACCTTAGCAACAGTATAGGTCAGGACATCACCATGCCCTCAGGTGGCAGGTCAGGCTCATGACAGGCTGTGCCTCTTCACCCTCTCATCTCCAGTTCCTCCTCTCTTTCCAGTTCACAGCCATTCTGGTTCTTCTTTCCCATCTCTCCACCACACACTTTCTCATCAGAGTGGCGCCTGTCTGCCCACACCATGTGACCGAGGGCCTCAGGGTGTCTTTTGTTCTCTATCCTCCTCTGCAGCACTGAGTGGCCCTTACTTTTATTATTCTTTTACTATTAGCAGTAGCTGGCTCTTTAATGATATTGGGTATGAAAGGAGACTTTATAATTTACTCCATTCAAAACCTTATCTCAGCTGTTTTTACTACTCTTGTTCAAATAGAAAAAAAATGGCCCATAAGCTAATTATCAGAATTTCAGATAATTTATAAAATTGTGTGGATCTTTTCCTAAGTATTTCTGTGATGCTCCATCCCCAGTCAGCATCTTCAGTAAAATGACCACTTAGGGTCAATGTTTTAGAGACCCTAGCATTGTGGGGCACAGAAAGATAAATAGGTATGTGGGGCCTTGCGCTGTAGAAGTTTTCTCTTGAGCTAGTGGGACAGACATATGTCAGCTAACATCAGGGAGTATGGAGTACTGACTGCCATCCTGGTTAACTTCAGTGTCTGCGTTGAACCACTGTATCAGCTCTAGGGGCCATATAGGAGTAAGAAGAATGTTGATCTGACGTTGCTTGAAGAAGTTGGTTCAAAAGGTGCATGTGTGTGTAAATACACGAGTGTGTATATGTGAATACACATGTATGTATGTGTGTATACACATGTGTGCATGTGAATACATGTGTGTACACGTGAATACACGTGTATGCATGTGAACACGCAGGTACATATTAAGGTGGCTGAAGAGGTAGGTTCAGATGCAGCTTTTTATCTAAATCAAGAAATTACTTAAATGCTTGAATAATATTTTGTTGGGCCATGTGTGTTGGCTCACACTTGTAATTCCAGCACTAGAGAGATCGAGGATCACTGTGAGTCAGGGCCCAGTCTGGGTTTTAGAGGAAATTCTAGGTCTGCCTTGGCTAGAGGTGAGACACTGCCTCAAACCAGTAATAATGTCTTTATACTTTCTTCCTAGTGTGTTGACTTACACAAACATTTGAAGGAAATCCCCAGAGAGGATCTTTTCCTTGTCCTCTTTCTTTCCTCCTTCATGACAACTCTTAACTGGCATTAAATGTATGCTTAGTTGATGACAGTGAAATTGTGTTTCTTAAGAGGAAACGCTGTTGTCCTCAGATCCGGTTTGCTTTGACTGATTACCTGGAGACCTGTCTCTGTTCCAGTTAGTTGCTTCACAGTTCTTAGCATCGGGAGGAACAGTGGCACTGCTGCATCTTACAATACACACACATCTCTGCACCAAGATTTGCCTGCAGAAGCCATTTCTCATCCTCCTTAACTTTAGGAGTCATTTTATGCTTATCGCTTTCTCCCTGGGGAAGCCAAGGAGAGAGTTTAAGGACTTGTGTCACTATCTCTGGTGATAAGAATGAATAGGAATGTTCTTCTCAATATACTCTAAAGTGGCTTTTATATGGAAACAGAACATTTGATGTGAAATATGTTTTGTGTGAAATATAAACTTCAGTGCCAAAATGCTATCTTCATTGTTAACTTCTTCTAAAAATTGTTATTGTTATTAATTAAGTTGTTATGAAAGAACTCTATTTCTTTACAAGGCATAGGAAAAATTTTCTAGGCTTCTAAGGTTCATGTGGAAATTCCATTCTGCAGCCCACAGCCTGGATGGTTTTTTTTTTTTTTTTTTTTTGGTGTTTTGATTGCATACTTTATAAAAGTAATGAAATCAAAAGGTAGATACATAAATGAATTGTGACATTAGTGATATAAACTGTTAAGATCTAAGTTGTTTACTAATCATATATATTCATCCTATAAATTTTATTTTTTAGCTTACTCAGGTAGCTCTGAACTCAGGTAGCTTACTCAGGTAGCTTGATAGTGGGAAGCAAAAACTCCTGTTGGCTTGGCAGAGAAGACTGACTGTTTGCTTCCAATGTGAAGAGTGTTTCACCAGCTTTGAACAAGGGGTGGCAGATGTTCTTCTGTTGAGATTTGCTGGGCAGTGGAGGAAGGGACCCTGCTGATAGCACTGAGGAGCTATAGTAATTAAACTAACCAAACCACGGTATGGTATAAAGTAGAGAACTAGGGAGAGGGCTCAGTCAGTGACGTGTCTGTGCAAGCACGAGGACTTGAGTTAAAACAGGCAGAGTCAGAAAGATTGCTGGGGCTTACTGGCTAGCTAAGTGCACACCAAGGTCAGGAAGAGATTCTGCCTCCAAAATAACATAGCAACCGAGGAAGACACTTGCTACTTCTCTTTGCTGTGATAAAGCACCAAAAGTCAGGATCCTAGGTAATTCTAGATCCTTTCAAGTTAACAACACAACTTCACAAAGCCTTTGCTATGTTTTAATATATTTAATATTTTTAGGATAATAATTTATTTTAAATAGTATTTTATTTAACTTAAATAATAATTTTTTAAAAGATTTATTTATTGATTATATGTAAGTACACTGTAGCTGTCTTCAGACACACCAGAAGAGGGAGTCAGATCTTGTTACGGATGGTTGTGAGCCACCATGTGGTTGCTGGGATCTGAACTAAGGAACTTTGGAAGAGCAGTCGGGTGCTCTTACCTGCTGAGCCATCTCACCAGCCCAAATAATAATTTATTAAATGAATATTTAATATAAAATGCTAGCTCAACTGGTTGGAAACACTTAATACTCTTTCAGTTTTCTTAGTGTGAAATATTGTTTGTGGGGAGTCTAGAAAGTGGAATTTAAGGTAGAGGTACCCCAATTGGGTTCCCTTTAGAAGATTTAACACAGATCCTCGTGAGATCATGAAAATCTTGAATCTTTCCAATCTTGAAGATTAGGTTCAAATGAGGTAGGAGTAGTTCTGTGTAAAGAGGCCTAATTAATGAGAGCACATAATACTATTATCCTTATTTGTTTAGTTTCAGTAAAATAAAGAACATTACTAGCTTTATAAATACACTAGCTTCATAAATATACTTTAATATACTACGAGAAATTCTAAGTAGCAGAGGAAACCTTTAAAATACCTAAATGTAAAGTGATTTAAGAAATATGTTTAAAAGAGTAAGAGTCAAAGAGTTTTCATGGGAAAGAACTGAGTTACCAGGACACTAACTGGCATCACTTAAAATGAGCATAATATCACTTCTCTGATGCCTCTATGGGTATCAAAAGAAAGTGGCACAATTTTGAAGCTAGACATTAATCCAAGAGTTAATCACCTAAGGTTTTATAGCTCAAGATCAACACAATCTTAAAAGATTTAAGCACCTGACTTCTAAAATAAATCCTAAGATTACTACTCTAAGACCAGTTCTTATTCATGCGTATCTTCTGAATGTTTTCAGGAACATGACAAGGCTCACAGTCGATCTGTTGTGCTTGTCTTCCCAGCAGAACCACTAAGATTCTTTCAAACCCAAGATCAAGGTAGAGCATCATGCTTTCCCTCTAAGAATGGTGCATGTTGTTTATATTTCAGCTCCTGTTGCTGTGACAGCATACCCCGGTGAAAGTTATTTAAGTAGGGAAGGGTATACTGTAGTTCACAATGCAGGGTATAATCCATCATGTTTGATGTCAAGGCAGCAGGAGTCAAGGGAAGAGAATAATGAATGCCTGCATGCTAGCTCTAGCTCATGTTCTCCATTTTGTACAGTCCATGATCCTTTGCCCAGGAAGTAGTCATGCCTACAAGTAAGATGGGTCTTCCCATGTAAATTTGACATAATCAAGAAAATCTCATGGGAATGCCCAAAGGCACATCTCTCGGGTAATTCTGCCAAGTTGGTAAATATCTCTACCATATTTGACTGTAGGTAACAATGACAGTGACCTTTGGGATCTTTACAATCAGACGCTTTTAGAACTTCTAAACTAAAAAGAACGACACTACAATTAGCAGGAGAGGAAATAGAAAAGTAGGAAAAAGTGGCTGGGGAAAAGGCTGAGTGCTAACAAATCATGTGAAGAATCTGAACCCATGCTGTGAGGACAGGCCAAAATAAACACGCTGTCCACATGCCCTGCAAATAAAATAGGAGGCAATCCAACAACCAGCTCAGAATAAACAACTAGAACGAGTATTAGCCAAACCATACAAAGATCTGGCCCTAGAACAAATTTACTAGCATGTGCTCAAAAGTAACAGGGATGACTGAGCACAAAAGTAACACTAATCCATATTCTTTTCTTAATTGAGAAGAACTTTTTCATCATAGTTTCTCCTTTGTTTCCTCTCAGATTCCCCCTGCTCCTCGAGCCTCCAACTCCATGTCTTCTGTTTCTTTGTAGAAAACAAACAAGTGGTTCATGGTGGCCCAGGAAGGCCAGAAGAAAGACATCCAAGTGCCTGCCTTGGGTCCCCATGCCCCCACCTCTGCCCAGGGAGGCTTGAAGAAATATCCCCAAGCTCCTGCCACGGGTGCCACTATGGTGGGCTAATGTGTGATGGAGAGATGGTAAAGATGGAGCATGTGGTGAAGAGATGGAAGAGAAAGTGAAGCCAAGAGGTTCATACGCTGTGGAGAAAGGTGGAGTTGAAGAGTCAACCCGGCAGACAGATGTGAGGCTATGGTGAAGTCCTGGCCTGGGCTGCTACCAAGGGCCATGTCTGGGTTTGTGGTCTAGAAGCAGGGGTTCATGCTGATGTCTGTGGATTGAGTTACTACCAAAGGCCAAGTGGATGCTTGCACTCTGGGCTGCCATTGGAGACCATGTGGATATCTGAAAGCTGTGCTGCCAAGGCAGGACATGTTGATCTAAGTGGCCTTTGCTGCATCTCAGGCCATGAGGATATCAAGACCCATTTTGCTGCTGGGCCATGTTTGGATACTGGTCATTTGGCAGCCAGGGATTGTGTTGATCTCCCAGCCCCATGTTACCACCAAAGGCTATGCAGATGTCTCTGGTCTATACTGCCACCTGAGGCACTGTGTTTCTGCCCTTCTCTCACTCTCCTTACTAGCCATTACACTCAGGACAAATGGCTATGACCCTCATCTGGGCAGCAGTGTAGAGCTGACCCTGGTGGCAGGGGTGTAGGTGAGCTGGCCCCAAGGGCATGAGGTTGCCCAAGGGTGTGGCTAGCACCGAGGGAATGAGCACAGGAGAGCTCTGCCCCTCATCTGCCATGGGGTGGTGTGGGTGAGGGAGACATGGCCTTCTTCCTCCTCAACCCTTGCTGTCTGTGGCAGGTTAGTGAGCAGGCCCTGAGGTCATAAGAGTGGGAGAGCTGCCTCCTTGCTCCCATTATTGCTGCAGCACTTAGGAGAGCAGGCCCTGCACCTTGCCTGGGCATCACAGTAGAACTGGCCCTGGTGTTGAAGGCACAGATGAGCTGGCCCAGAGGGCAAGAGAGCAGGAGAGCTGACCCTGCCCCTTGCAGGTGCAGCACTGGGTGAGCTTGCTAGGGCAGTGCTGAAGAGCTTGCTCTGGTGGTGCAGGCCCAGAAAGGTTGGTGGGTTCCAGGCCCCAGATCCAGGGCTTTGGGTTGGCCCAAGTCAACATCTGTTTCATCTAGGATCTGCTGGAGAATGTGAAAGGGCTGGTCCTGCAGATCCTCAGCTGCTGGATCTCCATGACACAGGGCAAGAACAGGAAATCTGAGAAGAGTTCCAGTGAGGATCCAGTATTGATGGTATAGCAGAAGCCAGAAGCCTTGAACCAGACCAAGGACTCACAACAATGGAACATTTGCAAGTGAAGATGTGTGGACAAAAGAACGACTTTAGTTTATATCAAATATACATATATTGTGTGACACACTACAGTTTCCATGATGAGATTCTTTGTTTGCTGTTTTTTTCTTTTGCAGGGGAAGTTGCAAGGGCAGAAGGTGGATATGAAGGGACAGGGAGATGAATGGGATTAGGGTGCATGATGTGAAATTCACAAAGAATCAATAGAAAGCTAAAAATAACAACAACAAAAGAAAACAGAACTAGAATAAACTAACACACACACCCTAAAGTAAAAATACTTGAAACACATATTAATGCAGAGTCAACCCCCAACACAAATAAAACCCATAAAAACAAATATAGGAACCTATAATATACAAGCAAAAAATCAGTAAGGAAAAAAAATGGCCAAACAACGCAATTTGAGATGAAAAATCCTCAAAAATACGTGTGTGTGTGTGTGTGTGTGTGTGTGTGTGTGTGTTTGTGTTGGGTATACTGCTAGGCATGCAAGTGTGGTTTGTATATCAACTGGAGAAACTAAGTTTTCCTTTGCAAGTGGTGTTCATTTGGAGAGAGCTTCTTGGTTAGAGATGGGAGTTCATGTCCACTTCCCCTTCTCAGTGTTGGGGACCCAGTTTGGCATGTACCTGTGTAGGTCCTGGGCATGTTGTGACACTGCCAGTTTTTGCTTCATCTTATTATATTTTATCTTGTCATGTTTGGTTGTTATCTCTTAGAATCTTGTTCTTTTCTTTATAATATTATTATTACTATTATTATAAATACTAATTCTAATAATTTTGTTTCTGTGTATTTCTATGTACCTGTATGTTTGTGTTCCATGTCATGCAGGTGCCCAGGGAGGCCAACAGAGAATGTTGGATGCCCTAGAACTGGAGTTACAGGTGGCTGTAAGCTGTTACGTAGGTGCTGGGAACTGAAGCCAGGTCTTCTGCAAGAGCAGCAAATGCACTACGCCTCAGATCCATCTTTCTATCCAGCCCGCTCTCTTCTAATGAGAGATAGAAAGGGAGTGGACCCAGAAGGGAGGTGAGGAGGGGAGGAACTGGGAGGAGAGATGGAAAGGGAGACTATACTTAGGATATATCATTTGAGAAAAGAAATCTATTTTCAATTAAAAAAAAGGGAAAATACTCCATAGACATACCCACAGTCTTCCCCGATTGAAGTCCCCCTTTTCCATATGACTTTAGTTTATATTAAGTTGATAAAAGCTAACCAGCACAGGTGGGAAGACATGGCCATAGTCTTGGAGCCCTGAAGTGTGGTAAGAATGGAGCAAGGGTGCTGATGTAAGCATGCATAAATTCATCTGTTGCTCTTTGCTTCTTTACTGTAGATGTAATGTGGCATTATCAACACCTTTTTGCTGTGATAAAATCCTCTGACAAAAGCAATTTAAGGGAGAAAGGCTCACAGTTCCAGGGGGTCCATCCTAGTGGAGATAGAGGCCATCAGTGTTGGGGAAGAGTGCTGGCAGGAGCAGGACATTGTTGGCCACAGCACTGCCAGGGTCAGGAGGTAGAGGATGCTGGATATGTGTACTGAGCTCCTTTTCTTTGTGCTCAGTCCAGGACTTCATTACCAACTGTGCTTTCCGCATTCAGGTCAAGTCGCTTTGCAGTTAAACTTCCAGGAATGTGTTTCCATGGTAATTCTTTTTTTTTTTTTTGGTGCTGACATTTTTTTTTTTTTTAGATATTTTCTTCATTTACATTTCAAATGCTATCCCCTTTCCTAGTTTCCTCTCTGAAAATTCCCTATACCCTCCCCTCTCCCCCTGCTCCCCAACCCACCCACTCCTGCTTCCTGGCCCTGGCTATCCCCTATACTGGGGCATAGAATCTTTGCAAGACCAAGGGCCTCTCCTCCCACTGATGGCTGACTAGGCCACCCTCTGCTACATATGCAGCTAGAGACACCAGTTCTGGGGGTACTGGTTAGATCATATTGTTGTTCCTCCTATAGGGCTGCAGACCCCTTCAGCTCCTTGGGTACTTTCTCTAGCTCCTTCACTGGGGACCCTGTGCTCTGTCCAATGAATGACTGTGAGCATCCACTTCTGTATTTGCCAGGCACTGGCATAAGCTCACAGGGGACAGGTATGTCAGGGTCCTGCCAGCAAAATCTTGTTGGCAGATGCAATAGTGTCTGGGTTTGGTGGTTGTTTATGGGGTGGATCCCTGGGTGGGGCAGTCTTTGGATGGTCCTTCCTTCCGTCTCTGTTCCGAACTTTGTCTCTGTAACTCCTTCCATGGACATTTTGTTCCCTCTTCTAAGAAGGAACAAAATATTCCATGGTAATTCTTGAACCAATCAAGTTGATAATGAAGATTAATGATCATAAGTAGGAAAGGAGTGTGTGTCTATTTGCTGCCCTTTAAAATATACAGACATGTAACTATTACATTCTCACATTTATAATCATGAAAAATTATATATATAAATAATCACCTTCACATATATATGTATATGTATGTATATGATTGTGCTCTTCTAATCCTATCAATATATCAAATAATCAAATCACAAGGAGTGATTTCATCCCTTCTGAATTTGTAAAGATTTATTTTGTGTCCCAGGGTATAGTCTATTTTAGAAAAGTTCATATATACATACATACACACACACACACATAATTTTATTCTTGGTCTTCAATGAAGCAGAATGCAGAATTCTTAATATATATATATATATATGTATATATATGTATAAAATTTTAGTACTTATTACACATTGTATTTTAGTTTTGATCCTCAAGAAAACAATACATAATTCTTAATATATCATACTATTTATTTCCCTATGGCCACCTAATGAACTGCTGGAGTATTGTGGTATAAGAAATTCTGTACCCGTATCATAGATGAGCAAGGTGAGACCTCCCAGGACTGTGTAGAATGTGCCAGAAATGCTCAGACCTGGACTGTCTTGGCAAGAAGGCTTAGGCATAGCATGGATGGAGACACCCACAGGCTTTTTTGAAGTAGTGGTGAACGGTCTCTTGGCAACTGGGAACTGGGCTGTTTAGCATGTTCACAGAAGGTCCTTGGGGTTCTTTCAGCAGGCATCATGGGTCCGTTCAGTATCACTGTTTTGTCCCAGGGCAGAAAATTTCCACATTCTAACCCTAATTCTAACTTTGACGACCTAACCTTTGTAGAGGGTGAGTGAGGCCTTCATGCTTGTTCATGCACTTGCCTCCGAAACTGGCCAAACACTGCTTGGAAGTCTTCACTCCGACTATCACGTTTAAATCGGACTTGCATTTGGTGGTCGTGGTGGTGGTGGGGCAAGGCTTTACGCCTGCGCATGCGCAGCAGCTGGCCACGCGGTCCTCTCGAGTTTCCCCGCGCAGCGTACTGCGCAGGCGCAGTGTCTAACAGCCTGGAAGCTGCTGCGGCAGCTGAGGAAGTGGAGCAGTATGGCCACCAGACCGCAGCCGTTGGGTATGGAGCCCGAGGGCTCAGCAGACCTGCTCCACGGGCCTGAGGGGGCCAGAGGTAGTGGCTGAAGGGTGCCTGGGTTGGCCTGGTGAGCTGGCGGGGCTGAGCGGGCCGCCTGTTGAGGTCTGAGGAGATCCACGCGGTGGGCGCGAACCCCGGGAGAGGGCTGACTGGGATCCTGACTGAGGAGAAGCCAGCTTGCTGTCTCCCTGTGATGCCAGGCCTAGCGTGGGGTTGCTGTAGGTCACACACCTGTCACCTTCAGAGCGGGCGGGCCTGCACCAGGGCCTGTGGCACCAGGCCTGAAGTCCCGTGTCCCTACCGAGCTGCAGTCGCCCTCTTGCCGTCCAGAACTTGATGCCATCTTAGCGCCTCTGCCAAGGGGGTGCTGGGACCGCGGCCGAACAAAACTTCCGTTCTCAGAACTTTTCTGCACCTCTCTGTGTATGGGGCGGTAGAACGATATTCTTATTGTGATAAATTTAAGTTTATACAAAAGCGTAGGGCAAGGTGGGCTTACGCAGTGATTCTCCTGCCCAGCTTTGATGGTTAGGATGGTTTGTCAGTCCTCCCCCATCCCCATCACTCAGTCCTCTGTTTTATGACCGACCACCCCAGACAGCAGTGTCACCCATAAATGTCCCATATGTGTCTAGAGGACAAGTACTCCAGAAAAATAACAGTTGCCACAGCTATACAACAGCACCAACAATTCCTCAATCACATAAAGTATCTAGTTGCTTTTAAAAATCTATTTCTTTTTAGTATTATTATTATCTTTTTTTATAAAAGCATTTAGCTGGGGGCTTGGTTCCAGTCTCTACAGGGTCAGTACATTTGTATCATGGCAGGAATCATGGTAGCAGGCAGGCCATTAGGCCATAGTGCTGGAGCTGAGAGCTTACGTCTTTTTTTTTTTTTAAAGTATTCACATATTTAAATGTAATATGTTAAATTACATTTTACATATTACACTTAAATATATGTAATATATTTAAATCTCCGAGAGGATGCTCCCCTCCACCAGGGCTCCCTTCTCCCTGGGGTCTCAAGTCTCTCGAGGATTAGGCACGTCTTCTCCCACTGAGGCCAGACCTGGACCTCTTTTGCTATGTATGTGCCAAGGGCCTCAGACCAGGCCCTCTATGCTA
Organism: Mus caroli; assembly: GCF_978045245.1. Taxonomy (NCBI): domain Eukaryota; kingdom Metazoa; phylum Chordata; class Mammalia; order Rodentia; family Muridae; genus Mus; species Mus caroli. The sequence goes on from NW_028227263.1 coordinate 4,586,323, forward strand.
CCTGATTGGTGGCTCAGTCTCTGGGAGCTCCCTGGGATCTGGGTGAGATGAGACTACTGGTCTTCCTATAGGGTTGCCCTCCACTTCAGCTTCTTCAGTTCTTCTAAATCAACCATAGGGGTCCTCGACTTCAGTCCAATGGTTGGGTGTAAGTGTTTGTGTCAGTTTCAGTCAGCTACTGCTAGGGCCTCTCAGATGTAAGCACATCATAGCATCATTAATAGTGCCAGGCCTTGGTTCCCTCTGAATCCCCCATGAGATGGATCCCAAGTCGGGCTGGTCATTGGGCCACCTTTCATTTAGTTTATTCTCCATTTTTGTCCCTGCAGTTCTTTTAGACAGGGACAATTCTGGGTCAGAGATTTTGATTGTGGGTTGGTAACCCATTCCCCCACTTGAGGCTTGGTCTATCTACTGGAGGTGGACTCTTTGAGTTCCCTATTCCCACTGTTGGGCATTTCGGTTAAGGTTACCCCCATTGATTCTTGAGAGTTTCTCACATCCCAGTACTTTCTAGAGGGTCCTCTCACCTCCCATTCCCCCAAGGCTGCATATTTCTATTCTTCTGGTCCTCTGGGCTTCTTTTGTCCAACTTCCCATACCTGATCCTGTTCTCCCTTTCCTCTCCCTTTCCCCTCTTCCACCTAGATTCCTCTCTACCTTTCGTGGTTGTTTTCTTCCCCTCTTCTAAGTGGGATTGAAGCATCTGCACTTGGGCCGTTCTGCATGTTAAACTTCGTGCAGTCTGTGGGTTGTATCTTAGGTATTTTGTACTTTTGGCTAATATCCATGTATTAATGAGTACATACCATGTATGTCCTTTTGGGTCTGGGTTACCTCACTCAGAATGATATTTTCTAGTTCTATCCACTTGCCTGCAAAATTCATGATGTCCTCATTCTTAATAGCTGAGTAGTATTTCATTGTGTAAATGAACCACATTTTCTATATCTATATTCTTCAGCTGAGGGACATCTGGGTTGTTTCTAGCTTCTGGCTATTACAAGTAACTCTGTTTGAACATAGTGGAACATGAGTTCTTCTGGTGTGGTAGGGTATCTTTTGCAAATATGCCTGAGAGTGCTGGTATAGCTTGGTCTTCAGGTAGATCTATTTCCAATTTTCTGAGGACCTCCAGATTGATTTCCAGAGTGGTTGTACCAGTTGCAATCTCACCAACAGTGGAGGAGTGTTCCTCTTTCTCCACATCCTTGCCAGCATCTGCTGTTGACTGAGTTTTTGATCCTAGTCATTCTGGTTGGTGTAAAGTGGAATCTCAGGGTCGTTTTGATTTGCATTTCCCTGATGACTAAGGTCTTTGACCATTTCTTTAAGTGCTTCTTGGCCATTTGAGATTCTTCCATTGTGAATCCTCTGGCTCTGTACCCCATTTTAAAATTGGTTTAATTGGGTTTTGGAAGTTAATTTCTTTCTTTGTTTCTTTCTTTGTTTCTTTCTTTGTTTCTTTCTTTGTTTCTTTGTTTCTTTCTTTCTAACTAAGAGAGCTGGTGATTTTATTTTCACATTTCATAATATAAGTCAACACCGCACTTTTTTTGTATTACTTCTCCCTCCAAAAGTATTCTCTCCGTTAGGAAGGGAAGTTCCTTGTCATGCATCTAGTAAACACTCAGGCTCAGCACCAAGATCTGTTGATGAAATAGAACAAGAAATACAAAATGATAAAGAGCTCTTCTGCTCTCATCTGTCTGGCCAAGTAGGGCCAGGCCATATGGGCACCATCATAGGGTGGGCGGGAGGTCTCATCATTGGAGGCCCCAGCATCATGGGCATGTGGCCGCCTATGGGTGGTCTCATCCCAGGAGCTGGTCCCACAGGCATCATCCCAGGAGGAGGGGACCCATCACTGGCATCATGGGAGGGCCTCCCATGTGGGATGCAGGCATTATTCCAGGTCGAGGAGGACCTGGGAGATTCGGGGGAGGTGGGATCATGGCCTTTGCAGGCAGAGGAGTAGAGAATGGAGCTGGAAAGATCTTTGTGTGTTGAAATGCAGCCATTGTTTTGTCAGTCAGGCACTGGGCCAGTCTTCTGTCCATTTCTGGTAATAGTCTTTTACATTCTCTTTGTGTTTCTGACCACTACAGTGTGTCTTCTTCACAGACGGAGGATCATGGGTAAGATTCGTATCACAGTAGTCACAATAAAACTTAGGCATGTTGCTCCACTGGAAGTTAATTTCTTGAGTTCTCTATATATTTTTGGATATTAGCCCTCTATTTGATGTGGGTTAGAGAATATTTTTTCCCAGTCTGTAGGCTGCCAATTTTTCCTATTGACTGTGTCTTCTGCCTTACAGAAGCCTTTCAGTTTCATGAGGTCTCATTTATCAATTCTTGATCTTAGAGCCTGAGCCATTAGAGTTCTGTTTAGGAAATCATTCCTGCCCCTGTACCAATGAATTTGAGGCTCTTCCTACGTTCTCTTCTATTAGATTCAGTGTATCTGGTTTTATGTTGAGGTTCTTGATCCACTTGGACTTGAGATTTGTGAAAGGTGACACATATGGATGTATTTCATTTTTCTACATACCACCTGCCAGTTAGACCAGCACCATTTATTGAAGATGCTTTTTTCCCCCACTGTGTGGTTTTGGCTTTTTTGTCAGAGATCAAGTGCCCACAAGTGTGTGGTTTTATTTCTGGGTCTTCAAATTCTATCCTATTAATCAAACTGTCTGTCTCTGTACCAATACCATGCATTAAAAATATATATATAACTATTGCTCTGTAGTACAGCTTGAGGTCATGGATGGTGATTCCCTCAGAAGTTCTTTTATTGTTGAGAATTGTTTTCTCTATCCTGAGTTTTTTGTTTTTCCACATGAAGTTGAGAAATGCGCTTTCTTTGAAGAATTGTGTTGGAATTTTGATGGGGATTGTGTTGAATCTATAGATTGCTTTTGGTAGGATGGCCATTTTCACTATGTTAATCCTACCAATCCATGAGCATGGGAGATATTTCCATCTTCTGAGGTCTTCTTTGATTTTTTTTCTTCAGAGACTTGAAGTTCTTGTCATATAGATCTCTTACTTGTTTGGTTAGAGTTACACCAAGATATTTTATATTATTTTGTGACTATTGTAAAGGGTGTTGTTTCCCTATTTTCTTTCTCAGCCTGTTTATCATTTGTATAAAGGAAGGCTACTGATATGTTTGAGTTAATTTTATATCCATCTACTTTGTTGAAGTTGTTTATCAGCTGTAGAAGTTCTCTGGTAGAATTTTTGGGGTCAGTTATATATACTATCATATCATCTGCAAATAGTGATAACTTGACTTCTTTGCCAATTTGTATCCCCTTGGTCTCCTTTTGTTGTCTTATTGCTCTAGCTAGAACTTTGAGTATAATACTGAATAGGTAGGGAAGGAATGGGAAGCTCTGACTTCCCCCTGATTTTAGTGGGATTGCTTCAAGTATGTCTCCATTCAGTTTAATATTGGCTGTTGGTTTGATATATATTGTTTTAATTATGTTTAGGTGTGGGCCTTGAATTCCTGATCTTTCCAGTGCTTTTAACATGAAGAGGTGTTGGATTTTCTCAAAGGCTTTTTCAGCATCCAATGAGAAGATCATGTGATTTTTTTTTCTTTGAGTTTGTTTATAATATAGTGGATTACATTGATGGATTTTCATACATTGAACCATCCCTGGATCCCTGGGACAAAGTCTACATGATCATGGTGAATGATCATGTTGATGTGTTCTTGGTTTCGGCTTGTGAGAATTTTATTGAGTATTTTTGCATTGATACTCATGAGGGAAATTGATCTGAAGTTTTCTTTCTTCATTGGGTCTTTAGGTGGTTTAGATATCAGAGTAATTGTGGCTTTATAGAATGAATTAGGTAGTGTTCCTTCTGTTTATATTTTCTGGAATAGTTTGAAGTATTAGCTCTTCTTTGAAGGTCTGGTAGAATTCTGCACTAAAACCATCTGGCCCTGGTTTTTTTGTTTTTTTGTTTTTTTTTGGTTGGGAGGTTTTAAAATAACTATTTCTGTTTCCTTAGGGGTTATAAGACTGTTTAGATAGTTTACCTGATCTTGCTTTAACTTTGGTATGTGTTATCTGTCTAGAAAACCATCCATTTCATCTAGATTTACCAGTTTTGTCTAGTATAAGCCTTTGTAGTAGGTTCTGATGAATCCCTAGTCATCTGCCTTTTGAGTCAGGATTTCTGTGTAGCTCAAGATGGACTTGACCTTGTGACATAGGCTAGGTTGAACTCAAAATGATGATCTTCCTGTAATTTTCTCTAAGTTCTAAGATTACAGGTAGGCATAATTATACCTAGTACCCTAGTATCATACTTATGAGACCTAGTTTGATAATCTCAGCAGCACAAGAGAAATTAACTATAGCTCTGGCTTCACCTTGAGTTTTATGAAGAGAATATGTGTGGTGCTATTGTACCCTGTAGGAAAAGGCTAACCATGGAAGGGCCCAGTTCACTTTTTTGTACTATTCATTTGGGACAAGGATCAGTAACACTGCTCTGATTAGAGATCTGTCCTCAGCTAATCTCAGTATCAGCCTAGGTATTGGATCCTTCTGGCTGTTTTATACTGCTGAGTTTGAAATGTTTGGTTTTATTTCCACAGGGCAGTATGGGTCCACACAGAAAATTGAAGACTTAATGGACATGGTGAAAAGGTTGCAGAAAGGTCACGTATCTCTTACTCTGAGGTTTGAAGTCAGGCAGATATAGATTCATCTCCAAGCATTGCTATTCACAAAAATAAGAATTTATTTTACTCACATTAACTTGAAAACTTAAATTTGGATGTATGTGTGTAGAGAGATAGGCCAGTAGTTAAGAGCACTACTATTCTTGCAAAGAACAGATTTGTTTTCCAGCACTCATATGGTGTCTCACAATTATTAGTGAGCCCAATTCTAGGAGATCTGATGCCATGTGGGCACCAGGCACATGTGTGGTACATATACATATATGCACGCAAAACACTCATACACATAAAATAAAAATAGATGCTTCTGAACATAAGTTTTAATTTTAAAGAAAATTTGGTGTTTATGTATGTATGTATGTATGTGTGCAATGTGCATGCTCACACATACCATGTAATGACGTCAGAGGGTAGCTTAAGTTCTCTCCTTCTATGTGGGTTCCAGGGATCAAACTCAGGTTGTCAGGCTTGGTAGAAAATACCTTTACCCACGGAACCATCTCACTGTCCCTTAAATTTTAGTTTTTGAACTAAAAGGGAGCCATGATGATTCAAAGTTATAGCAGCATGAGAGTGAGCAGAAGAAGGCAACGTGTCTTCCCAAAGCACCGTCCCAGGTCTCCTTTGACTCCACAGCAGTCTGTTAGAGCCAGAGGTTTTTACCATAACCCTCTTCCACTTTACATCCTGCCACCTTCTACTTGATCATATGTATCCTGTTTCCTTCTCATTTCCTCCCCAGGGCACCCACCACTTTATCCAGAGAGCTTGAGGGCCTGCCTTCCTTGATGGAAGCCCTCCAAGACACTTTCCCATATCTGACCTTTGCCTATAGACCTCTCCCCTTGCTTCATTTCTCTTGACTGAAGTTCTACAGCTTGGCTCAGTATCTCTATGGGTCTGTTCCTCGTCCCCACAACCCTAGATTGAGACCATAATGTAGCACCTGTACACGGGAGATGCTTAGGAGATTTCTGTAAAGTAAAGGCTGCAGAATCCCAGGTAGACACACTCTGTCAATAATGAGCTTCCTTTTGGCTTTGCAGTGGGAAGCCTAGAGCCCCGGATTGAGGTCCTGATTAACCGTATTAATGAGGTTCAACAAGGTGAGCTCAGTGATTGGCTGCCATCCAGGACCAGCTACAAGTTTTAACTGGCCAGGCCCAATAAAAAGTGGACATACAGGGGTCCTTGTTAAAGTCTCTGTAGTTATTTCATGAGAGCATAAGTTCAGGGCCCTTCTGCCTGTAACCGCCATAGTCATTTGCCTGTGAACACAGCCCTGCTGCCACCCGAGCCTAGCAAGAAGGGCCAGGATTTAGAAAGCCTTGTTTCCTGCTTTGTAAAATCTGGGCCTCCTCTAAGTTTTCTTTGGGGGGAAGAGTGTGAAATCTCCTCATTTGTCCTTGAGGCTGTACTTACCAAATGTCTGTCCTCCTCTTTGGTAAAGCAAAAAAGAAAGCCAGCGAGGAGCTTGGAGAGGCCCAGACTGTCTGGGACAACCTGCAGAAGGAACTGGACTTACGTGAGTTAACTGAGAGTCGCTAGAGGTTTCTACGATGTCTTAGACTTCTCCTAATGCAGTCCTGCAAACACTGGGGCCATGACTCTTCTCCTTCTCCAACCTCATTTCTTCTAGCAGCCCCATCTTCTAACAGGAGGGGTGTGGAAATGCCTTTGAGGCCAGTTCTGCCCTGAGTCCTTTGCAGAGACGATCCTCCATGTATTGCCCTAGATAATACAAGTTATTGCCTCACACCAGCAGCTGTATATTACTAGAAATGTCTTTCTTAGTCATCTTGCATTACCTGATCATGTAGCCCTTTTGATTGATGTTGTTTTTCCCGGTCCCAGTGGTTGTTATACCCAGACATGGATATCTTTTGTGAAAATTAGGGTACATTGTGTTTACAGGAATGTGGATACCCATAGGGGTAGGAACTTATCTCAAGGAAACTGCATCTGGGTTAGGGTCACAGTTATACTTGCCTCTCATATGACTGCCCTTGCCATTTCTGTGTTTGGTCTCTAATGCCTGAACCTTCATCATCTTTTCTAGTACACGAAGAGAAAGTACGTCTGAAGGATATCTTGAACAGAAAGGAAGGTATTCCCATATTACCCATTTCTAGGCTTTGTGATACCCCATCTAAACCCACTCTCTCTAGTAGCTAGAAACTTAAGAACTCCCAACCTTGTGACATTCCTATGGCTTTTACCAGACCCAGAAAATGTCAAAATCCAATCAAGTGTCCACAGACTTGATGTGATATGTTTTTTTCTATTTGCAAAATTAGATGCCTTAGCAAGCACTCAGAGGGCACTGTTGTTATCCTTACAGAGACCCTGAGGATTATGCAGCTGCACTGCCAGGAGAAGGAAAGTGAGGCACAGAGGTAAGATGCCATGCCTGTAGTGGTCTCCCTAAGTGTTTCTGTTACCTCCCACACCATCTGCTCTGCTAGACACAGGCTTGAATACAGAGGAACAGAATAGAAGCCCCCAGCCCTCCCTCCAGGAGAGTCATTCAAAGAACATGGCTGAGTGTTGGTTTCCTTCCCAGGAAGCACAGCTTGTTGCAGGAGTGTAAAGAGAGAATTTCTTTCCTGAACTCCCAGATCGACAAAGAGAAGGCCAAACTAAGAAAACTGAGGTAAACCTCAAGGTGTGAGGCTTGGGCTGGAGACGTGCTATAGGTATAGTAATGCCCGGGATGGCCAGCCATAGTCTTGGATGGTCAAGAGGGTGAAGGTATTCCTGTGTAAGAGTGGACAGGAAGTCCCTGGGTGCTATATAGACTCAGACCTTGGCCAAGCTCTGTGGTAGTTCATGGCCATCATGGCTCTGTGATTGCCTCCTAGGTTGGATTTTGAAGAACATCTGGAGACTTTGATGAGTCAACATAAGGACACCTTGGAATTTCATGTGAGTCATACAACACTATGCTACCTATTATACTTTGTCCCTGTGCAAGCATTGGTTGGTGGTCCTGCTGTCATCGTAAATCCAGTCCCTGGTGACCACTCTTGAGGTACTTGGTGTCTTCAGTATTGATACTTCCCATTCACTCATGTTGCTGTGTCCATTCAGTGTTCTCTATGCCAGTGAGGAGGCCAGGAGGAGAGAAGAGGGGAAGAAACGCTAATACCTAAGTCTTCAGAGTGTCTCAAGATTGTAGTATTGCAGATTTTAGGGTTTCGAATACTTTCCCTAGAACCTCATTACAGGGTTAAAGGTCTAAGGAGAGGGAATGACAAGATCCATAAACCATAGCTGGCATACACCAAGGGGCAGGGTCCTAGGAAGTGAAACTTACTGAGAGGAGAAATGATTAGATGTATACAGGCTTCTCTGAAGCTCAGAGGAGCCAGGAGATCTGGACATATCTTCTTGTTTGTGCCCCCCACCCCAGAAGCCTGAACATCTGACAAAGGAGATGTGTGTTTTGGACAGCAGCAAGGAGCAGCTGCTCAAGGAAGGTGAGGTCAGGGCCAGAAGGGTGGCTCTCACCTGCACCAACCTGCCCTTACCTTCTTATTACTCTTTCTCTCTGTAGAAAAACTGATCAAAGTAAAGCTGGAGGATGTGAGACAGCGGCTGAGTGCCCTGGGTGGGCCTGAGGGTTCTCCCAGCCTCACTGAGGGACTCTTCCTCCGAAGCCATGAGGCAGCTGCAGCAATGTAAGAAGCAGGGTGGGGCAGGAGGAGGAAATGTCTAGCACTGACTTCTTTCTACACTATCAGGCAGATGTTCAAGGATGAGAACAAGAAAGCTGAGGAGTTCCTAGAGGCTGCAGCTCAGCAGCACGAGCAGCTGCAGCAGAGGTGCCACCAGCTACAGCAGAAACGGCAGAGGTAGGCACGGAGCTCCTGTGTCCTCATGTCTCCCAGGAAGGTGAATGGCAGCTATTTCCCCTGTTCTGCCAGTATGTCTCTTCATATTTTCTTGATTTTTCTGCTTTCATTCTTGTTCTTCACTCTTCCCGAACAGGCTTAAAGAAGAACTGGAAAAGCATGGGGTACAGATCCTTGCTCATAGTACGCAAAACGAAGAAGACAGCTCATGGAGGATGGTAAACCCGGGAACAGAAGGGAAGGAAAAAAGTGGTATTCTTCAGAGTATAGTCTGTGGAAAGGGCATTCCTCTGAGGAGGCACAGCTGAGGCAGAGGTGTAAACTCATGGTAGCATGGGCACAGAAAGGTAGAAGGGGGTGGTAGGAGCAGGGAAGAATGCCTGGGCCTTTACCTCCTACAGGCCAGTCCTAAACCTGTAGAAGTCCACGAGGAGACAGTCCAAGAGCGTCCATCAAGCAGGACCTAATACCCTCCTCAGCCCGGAGGACTTACCAACTTCAAACATCACTTGGGGATGTTTTGTGTAGCCTGCTTCATCTGAGGATGTGCTGAGTGGAAGAATGGGTGTTGGGGCTAAGCCCCTCAAGTCTTTGAACCTGGAGATGTCTTGGCTCAATTTTGATTTTCACCTAGCTTAGGGTACACACTGCAGGCCCTTAGTAAATGCTTTCCCTGTCTCTTGCTCACCACTAGTATCTGACACACTCTTCTACTCTTGAGCGGAGGATGCAGATCTGGACCTTCTCACAGGATCTGAAGCCACTTGGTAACTTAGTTCCCTCATGTAGGCCCAGAATAGCATATACTTTGAAACAAAAGGAAGACACACCGCCAGCTCTTAATTCTCACTATAAACCACCCCATTCTTCAAGCAAAATAAATGAAATGTAAGTCTGCATGTGGTCTATATTGTTTGCGAGCAATCCCAAACTGTTGCCAGGAGCATCTTAAACTAAAAATGCTCTTTTGGTTGGGGAGGACATAAATGGGCAGACCTTCCCCATTCATCTTTGGTTCTATTGGGTCCTTGTTTGGTTGCCATTTGTTTTGTGGTTTTCCTGGTAAGATGCAATTTAATGTATATTTACCTTAAATATGGAAGGGGACAAAAAGGAAAGATTCTGTCAAATCCAACTCAGTGAATAAATGAGTTAGCAGGGAGATTTACAAGAGCTATCTATATCTGGTAAAATTCTGCCTCAGTCAGGTTCTTTTTTTTTTTTTTTTCATCTTACAGGATTTAGTGGAATGCTAGAAGAGGGTTTTGTAAGGGTCTCCTGAGGGTCTTTTGATACTTCCCTTCCATGCAGAAGTGGCTGCTAACAGCCCTATTCTTAAAGATCCTGACGTCTGCTCTGTAGCATTGCCATGATTCAGGAACAGAGTTTTCTATAGGTTGCCACAGTTACTGTACTTTCAAGATGGGCATGGGCATGGGCATGAGCATGCCAAGCTTGGAGGAAATATGTACACTAAAAGCAATAGTAAGTTCCTTAAGGCCACACTAATTCTTCTAAAGAACTGTACTCCTGTTTTATTTGTTTCTTTGTTTTGAAACAGAATCTCATTTTTAGTCCTGGCTGGTTTGGAATTTGCTATGTAGACCAGGCTGGCCTCAGACTCACAGAGATCTGCCTGCCTGCCTTTGCCTCCTGAGTGCTGGGTTTAAAGCCATCGTGCTTTCTCTGCAACTGTATTTGTGAAGTTAATGCTACTTCCTCGAGAAGACAGCCAGGCTTGAACCATCTCAAGCTTTGCCACCGAGAGAAGATAGTTGGTGACTCTGCTGACCAGGTGTTGACCTTAGACAGTGGCCAGATGATGCTATAATTAGTTAATGGCCCCTAGAGCTACATACATCCTATCTTTCTTTTTTATTTTTTTTTTAGGTATTTATTTCATTTACATTTCCAATGCTATCCCAAAAGTCATCCCCACGCTCTCCCACCCACTCCCCCACCCACCCACTCCCACTTTTTGGCCCTGGCGTTCCCCTGTATTGAGGCAGATAAAGTTTGCATGACCAATGGGCCTCTCTTTCCACTGATGGCTGACAAGGCCATCTTCTGATACATATGCAGCTAGAGACACAAACTCTGGGGTGTACTGGCTAGTTCATATTGTTGTTCCACCTATAGGGTTGCAGACCCCTTTAGCTCCTTGGTTACTTTCTCTAGCTCCTCCACTGGGGGCCCTGTGATCCATCCAATAGCTGACTGTGAGCATCCACTTCTGTGTTTGCTAGGCCCCGGCATCGTCTCACAAGAGACAGCTATATCTGGGTCCTTTCAGCAAAATCTTGCTAGTGTATTCAATAGTGTCAGCGTTTGGAAGCTGATTATGGGATGGATCCCCGGATATGGCAGTCTCTAAATGGTCCATCCTTTCATCTCAGCTCCAAACTTTGTCCCTGTAACCCCTTCCATGGGTGTTTTGTTCCCAATTCTAAGAAGGGGCAAAGTGTCCACACTTTGGTCTTTGTTCTTCTTGAGTTTCATGCGTTTAACAAATTGTCTCTTATATCTTGGGTATTCTAAGTTTCTGGGCTAATATCCACTTATCAGTGAGTACATACTTTGTGAGTTCTTTTGTGATTGGGTTACTTCACTCAGGATTTCTGTAACAGTAATCTATGAAGTTGAAACATCTCTGCCCCCAAGTCAATTCAAAAAGGACACTTTTTTTCCCCTCCTGGAAGCAGTCTTGCCATTGTGGAGCTATGAAGATCCAAACACCTTCAGTAGGGTCACTGTCGTAGTATCTGTTAATTCTGGGTATAAGTAGCACCCCAACATAAATCAGCTGGACAGTTGGGTCAGCAGAAAGCTGCTCACATTATAATCCTAAGAGCCTAAGAATATGATACCTGTATGGTAAAAGAACGTTGACTGTATTGTTAGGTCAGTGTCTTATGATGGGCAGATAACCAGATCATCCATGCATATGCAAGCAAATTATTTTGAGAAGTCAGGGACAGATAGATTAGAAGATGTTATACTACTGGCTGTGAAATGCTATTCACTCACTGGGGACTTTCACATGGCAAGGGGACAAGGCTCTCATTAAATCCACAGCTAACATAGTTCATCAATATCTTATTCTTTTCTGTTTCATTTTATGATAGAACTCCATATGCTTGGCATTTTTTTAAAAGATTTATTTATTTATTAAATGTAAGTACACTGTAGCTGTCTTCAGACACTCCAGAAGACAGAGTCAGATCTCGTTATGGATGGTTGTGAGCCACCATGTGGTTGCTGGGATTTGAACTCCGGACCTTCGGAAGAGCAGTCGGGTGCTCTTACCCACTGAGCCATCTCACCAGCCCGCTTGGCATTTTTTTTAACAGTCATTTTGTAAGGGATAACGATGGGCATCAATGACAGCAGTTTCTAGGTCTCATGAACGAGGAATGACACAGAGTTTAAATTCGCGTGGGATACTGCCAAAGCCAATTGTAACAGGGCTGAGGTCGATATCCTTAGGGTCAACCAGAGACTTCAGATTAAAATGCTGCAGAATAGCAGACAAAAGCAGAAACAGTTCCATGCGGGCCAGGCCTTCTCCAACACACACTCGCTTTCCTGGAAGAGACAACAGTGCTGATGAGGTGCTGAGGGAGCAGAGCAGAGCTAACACTCATAACATTGAGGGCTTGGATGTGTGGGAGGAGGCTTCAGGCACACCACCTAAACCAGGATTCTCCATCCTTGCCCTTAGTCCCAGAACCCCAATGCCCATATGTCAGAGTGCATGAATGTCAGTGACACTGACTCGAATCAGCAACTGATCCCACTCGTTGAGAGCTCCACTGCATAAACAAGTAGTAGTTTAGGAAAATGGACCCAAACTGTATCGTCCATAACTCCAGGAGGCTGGGGCAAGTGAAGCCTATGCAAAACATGGACTGTTAAAATTATCGAACTGGCTGTGGGATCTCCCTTTACAGGAACCCGAGGTGAGGCCCTGCGATGGGACCATCTGGGAAGTTTGGATGCTTCCTAAGAAGAGCCCAGGTAGCTAATGAATAGAGTTTAGTAATTTTTGTTGAAACGTATGAAGAATTAGGTAATACAGTTCTGAGAGCTTTTTACGGAGTCTGGTTAGAGTAGAAGTAGTTTAACAATTAATTAGAAAACCATGTCCATTCTGTGATAATCCACCCAGAACTCTGATTTCCTGGGCTCCTTGTGAAATATGTCGATTGACTTCTCTGAACAGGGACGAATGTACTTGGGTTGTATATTACAGGGGCATAATGGAGTTGAGATGGTAGTCCTCATCTAGGACGGGGGAAGAGCACATGGGAAGGAAGTTTAGGGCTGAACAAGACAGTTTCCCAGGGAAGAGATAACTCCTGAACTCTGCTTACCTGCAGAAAATGCCTTGAAATAGTCACTGTACTTGAACTTCCCATTTTCATTCAGAAAATGCTCAGGTTTAAATGTCTCTGGATCTGGAAACTCATAGTTGTCAAATAAAAGGGAGTCCAGAGTTGGAATTACAACTGTACCCTGGAAGAAGTAGAAGTTCTATTAGTCAAGTTAACCAAACATAGGCTTTCTTTCATCTGGTGGAAGACCCTAGTGAAGAGGGCTGTTGGAATTTTACATATGGACGCTAGCATATTTTAAATTTGCAGTGTTGTTTATTTAAGGACTATGTAGAAAAAGAGACAGGGATCAGATCAGGTCTAAATGAAAAGGAAGGCCCGATATCTTTCATAGGATGGGTCCCAGGCTCGGTTGTGCTGCCATGGGATCTCAGTTTTAGAGTGGTTCACAAGTCCTCTGGACCAGTTGAGGTGATATTTTCCATTTCTTTGATTTCTTTGGTCATGAGGTTATTGGAGTGACTATGGGTGAAGCATTCTGTGGGGCAGAAATGAATGCTGGCTTGATTCCCACATCCAACTATACATGCTGGTCAAAGGTGCTCTCGAGTCTCCTGAAGGGCAACCTAGGTGATAAGCTAACAGGACAATGCCCATGGAGTACTTTCCAACTCATGCCTGACCTTGGGGATGACGTATCCTTGGAACACTGTGTCTCGGGTTGCTTCATGGGGCAGGTTGGAAGGGACAAGGTTGATGAATCTCTGAATCTCATGCACTACAGCATCCATGTAGGGCATATTCATCCTGTCTCTGACTGCAGGGGCCCGGCTTGGCCCAATAACCCTGTCAATTTCTTCATGAAGTTTCTCTGCCAAGATAGGAATAAAGTCAATCTCAAGGGTTAAATCTAGAATTGATGTGAATGTACCATCTACCCATATCATTTCCATCTGCCTGCTCACCTATTTACCCCTGTAACCCACCCACTTTTCCATACACTTACATATTCATTTACCCACCAGTATAACACCGTCCACATTCTTACCTACTCATTCTCCCTCTCATCCATCTATCCAACGACCCTGCAGTAGCTCCATTCACCTACATATCTGTCTAATTCTCCTTCCGTGTGTCTGCCAAGCCACCCAGTAGATGTTTATGGAGCACTTAACCCTGAGTTATATTATACGTTTATAATCCCTGAGTACTTTGAATTGCTAGATCATTTCCTTTTAAGTGCCAGTGAAAGCTAAGACCTGTGAGCTTATTCACAGTTGACAGGAAGTTTGGGCATCTATTGTCATAGTTTGTGATAGTTTTTCCAATCAGCAGTAGAGATAAAAGGGTCTTGGGAATGTCTTCTTAGAGGGAAACCTTTGCATTCTTTACTCTAGGACAGTTTACTGTTGTTAAAATTAGGAAGAGGGTGACAGACTAGTCCATAGTTAATGAAATTTAAAAGTCCCCATGATCATGACACAGGCAATAGCAACCTTTGTCAAGTTCCTTGGTCTTTCTGTGTTTGGGATTTACTATGGAACTTTATAATATGTGGAGTAAAAAAATGCAAGTTGCAATAAGTTGTGTATGGTATGGTATATTACTAAAGCATGCATAAAATAAAATATTAGTTATGCATTGATATTTAGTTAACACTAAATGTCCATGTCACACAGGCATGCTACATAGTGGACCTGAAGCACCACTGTATCTGGGGAGTGAGGCAGGGGAGTGTGAGTTAGTGGGGCCCTAGCTAGCCGTATAATGCTTCATTTTTTAAATAGCTCCAAAGCAAACATCACAAAATGTCAATAGATGTCCAATTTGGTAATCAATGTATAGATGGCTGTCACATTTACTTACTCCTTGACTATATTAGAAATCCATTATGTTACTAATTTAAAACATTTTAAAATTTATGTTTCCCTAGCACAGTAATAAAAGTTCTAGCTACTGTAATTTGTATCTTTCCCTCCTTGGACTTTAGTTATATTCCATTTTTTTTCTGTGTGGTGTGGAAAGTCAAAGGCATTGCTGACAGGAAGGCCAGAGCTCAGATCTTATACCTGGACCAGACAGACACACAATAATGTTCTTGGGAAACATTGCTTTCTATGCAGTAGCTGCCCAGATCTATGCCCAGCTCAGAGAATGGCAGGGTTTCAGGCCTTAGAGCACCTTCCCCTTAGTTTGTCAGCCTCCTCATTTTCTTTACTAAAGGTGAGCCCCAATGACTTACATGTAGGGATCCTCACACTTCCTCTATCAGGTAAATGTATGTATGACCCTCTGCATACTGGGTTAAGACCCCGTGCCTGCTTTAGGGACAGAATTCTTCCTGCCCAGATTTTGCTTCCTAAGCCGTGAAGAGGAAGTGAAATGGATTTAGGACAGCCTGAATTGCTTTTCTTTCAGTGTCCACTTCAGAGCTTCCTGGGGTAAGATGCTCTGGGATGACTCCAACCTGACTGGTATCCCTGTCTCAGCCTATAAATCTAGGAAATGCTTCTCAGGGGAAATTGGAACATTGTTTTCTTCATCAGAAATTATTTACAGAGCAGATCACAGACTCATTCCCCTTTGCATTTCAGCAAATGTAGGGGACTAGCCAGTCTTCAGGATACTAGGTCCTGGCACATACAAGGTATTGTGCTTTTAAAGAAGTTCATTTAGTGACCGGGCCACACAGAATGACAACTGAGGCCTGAATTGCACAGGGCAACCCTGACAGGTCTCAGATATGGTGTATGGGAGTTTGGCTTCTCATTAATGTACCTTCAATTTCTGGGTATTTCATGAGAATCAGGAGCCCATATCTCAGAGTTGTGCTGGTGGTCTCTGTTCCTGCAAAGAACAGGTCGGCCAAAGTCACAGAAATATTTTCCATTGTGTACATGGGTTCTTGGCTGTGTTTTTCCTGTGAAGTTGGAGACAGATAGGGATCTGGTAAGAAGGTGATGCCTATTGCTCTTTATCAGGGAGGGACCAGTTTTTGTCAGACTCCTTGTGTTATCAGGAAACAGCTCTTTCTGCCCCACGACAAGGGAAACCGATGCTTCCGGGAAATAGGCAAAGCGTAGGAAAGAGTTTCTTAACCAGGCCACAGGGACTTGCCTTGGTCAGTGGTGCCAGGATTATCTAATAGGGGTCAGTGCCAGGATTATCTGTAGGGATCAAGCTCAGCCTCTTTTCAGGCTCAAGACCGTGCTTATTGGACCAGGGGCAGGAGGAGGCTGAGTTGATTGCAATTGCTCAAATGGAAATTATCTAGAGGAAATCGGAGTAGGACTTTACATGTTTTCAAGCCATTACAGCAAGAAAGCTGAGAGGCTGCAGGAAAATGAAGGTGGGGGAAACCTAGAACTATGGAAGGTAAGCAAAACTGATTAATAAATACCACAAGTTTTCTCAGATAAGACTGGATTTCTCAAAGGGTTGCAGTTCATCTTGGCCTGGAGGGTGCTGAACAGAGGGCCTCTGCCATCCAAATGAGACCAGAGAAGAGAATGGTGGTCATACTGAAGCCAAGAGTGCTTGTGAAAAACCATGGCCATCAAGATGCAACTGTGGTGCTCAGCGTCAGCACCAGAGATTGGGTCATAACGTCAGACCTGGATGATGCACCCCTGCCCATCCCAGCCCATCTTGCTCTCTACCTTCTCCATCTCTATGAGGAGACAGTCAGTCACATCCCGGGCGCAGTTGATGTCCAGTGACTTAAGGTGCTCCTTGGCTTTTTCAAGTGTGTACTGTCTTATTTCAGACACATTTTTCATGATTTTTCTGTGGCTTCCAGGTAGGTATTGTAGATAATCCGAAAAGTAATTGTAAGCCTAAGGAGAACAAAACTATGTAACTGATAGGAGCCTCCAAACAATGAATTTATGGTTGTCTTTATCATACTGTTTAAAATTTTGGGTCCCATGGTGTCTTTTGAGAGTGCTGTTCTCCAAGTCGTGTGGGTAGGAATGTGTACACATTCAAGTATACACGGATCCTGGAGTGAGAAGCCAACCTAGACAAATGCCCTCCTGTATGTTCCTGTAGTTTGACTTTCTAGGTCGGTCCCTCTCATGCAATCTGAATTTTTCTTCCCTTTCTAATGGAAACAGTGCAACTGAAGGTTTATGGAAAAGGAGGAGCAGGGTCACCTGGATCCAGGGAGTACTCAGCAGGTAGAAGTTTTCATTGAACAAACTCATGAGCTCCAGACACTTCTTGTCATTGTAATCGAAGCGTTTGTTGAAGAGGATATCCGCAATGACATTGCAGGGTGCACAGCCAATCAGAAAGGTGGGGTCAAAAGGCTGGCCTGGAAAACAATGTGAGCACCTTACCATGGTCTGTCTTCCCTAGCCATCCCAGTCTTCTATGAGCTCTCACTGAGGACACAGTGAATGTGTGAGCCTCCAAGTGTCTTTACTTTTTAATGCTACTTATGGAACATGCCTGACAGCCACTTTTGCTCTCCTGGAAAGAGCTGGGACTCAAATTGAGAAGGCAGTACCAGGGGACCAACTTGATCTCTTCCTTCCCCAGGGTTCCTTTAGCTGCAACTGTCTTCAGGTTGTTCAATGGCCTTGGGACCCTACCCACAGCCCTTCCCGACTGCTGAGATACTAACCTTTGGTCTTTTTGAGCTCCTCCACCAGGAAGTGTGCCTCTCTTTGGATGCGGGCCTCATTACCCTGTTTCCCCATTCCCCAGTCACGGAGGATACTTAGGGAAAACCTCCGCACGTCCTTCCATGTGGGTCCATTATTGAAAATAATCCCTAAGAAAAAGGGACCAACAGAAGTTACTATAAATACCCAACTCTTGAAGAAGTAGGGGGAAATGGTCTTGGGTTTAGTGTGCTTTATGTTGTGTGCTTGGCCCTTTAAAGGATCTCCAGTTGCTAGTCAACTGGTCCTTTAAGAGAACTGTTTGACACCATGACCTTCAGTGTCTGGTTGCCTCTTGGACTTCTGGGAAGAGGAGAGCATATAACATGCCAGCAGAGGCTAAGAGAAGGGGATTAGGGGCCAGGTGGCAGAAGAGTATGATCAGAGATGAGGGTTAGTGAAGACAGTTGGTGCAGAAAGAAAGAAGATCCAGTAGGGGCCAAAGAAAAGAAGATGGTGCAGCTGAGCCAGGAGATTGAGCAGAGTGAAAAACAGGAGACGGTTGCGGGAGAAGCTGAGCCGAGCCAGGGAAGATATCATTAGGGGACAGTTGAAAGGGAACTGGGCAGGCAGAGTGAGAAGAGAAGACAGTTGATTGCAGCTGAGCCAGGAGAAGCTGAGAAGAACAGATAGGCTAGAATAGTTATAGTTTGGAAATGCTAGAATTGGGAAATCTGGGAGAAGGAACTGTTTTATGCAGACTTTTGGGGAACAGAGGGAGGACTGGTTGGGAGAAACCTTTGAAATGGCTGGGCTGGGAACTGGGAGGAGGGCTGGCTGGGAGTTAAGAGAACTGGTTGCTGTTTGTAGGAAAAGGAGACATTAAAAGAAACATTAATGAAGAACCTGAGAAGTATGGATAAAGGCTGCACTTGGGTACTGGGTGCGATGTACAGGTGTAGAGGAGGCGCAAGGAAAGGGACCGGCAGGCTGTGTTTCACAGTGTTTCTTCCGAGCACCTGTTTTCTTTGGTTTCATGCTTTGTTCTGAACTTTTACCAAGCTAAATAAACTGCAGGCAGCCACTCTTAAAAATGGACTCTCCTCTTTATGCCTCCTGATAGAATTCTAAGCAGCATATCTGAGCTCATGGATTTTAACCTTCACAACATAAGCCCTTCAACTCAAGGCCTTATGGTTTCAAATCAACATCCTTTACTAAAATCTAAAGGCCAGAAGACTTCCAAGTTTGGAGACATTAAGATAGAAAGACAGTGCTATTTCCTCTCAATTAAATGTTAGGGTGTATGTTCCCTTCAAAGAAAATGTATTGTTTTACTCCCAGAACATGGCCTGGTGACCCCCATAAAGACACTGGGAATCAGCAACTCTGAAAAGAATTTTTCTTTCCTTTTTTCTCTAGCTCAGCTAATTCTGTGGGCATTTTTTCATTCCTCAAAACTGAATCTAGGTCCTCCTGATTGATGGCTTGCTAGTTGTTTCTTGGAGCTCTTGGATCCCCTTGGAATCAGTTCAAGGTATCCAGGGACAGCCCCACCCAGTCCTACCCAGCTCTTGCCTAGCAAAGCCCTCTGGTCCCTCTACACTCCAGGAGTACTTCTTTTTCTTTATCCTCTTCCCACCACTTCTCGTACGTTCCTACCATCATTTCTTCAGTAAATAATGTTTTGGTATTTACTGTGTCTAAGGCACCTACCTACTAGGCTCTGAGCATTCTGAGACAAACTAAAATGAGTTATAACCACATAGGGTGCAGAGCTTGCTTGCATCTTGTACTCTCATAATCTTTTCCATGTTAACAGTCTAATCACATGTGAGATGTCTAGTGGAACATGCAGCAGCACGTGTGGGAGTTCTCAGGGAACATATGCGTACTATGGTCTAAAGAACTTTCTAGAACAAGAGATGGCCAGCCTGAGAAGGGGAAGGGATGTATGTGACATGAGCTAAGTGTCGTGGGTCAGTTTTATCCTTAATATTAAAGGAGTGACCCAGTGACTGAGAGTGGCAGAGCTGGCAGCCAACCTCTGCGGCAAGGCAAGGCGGCCTTTCACTAGGCTGATTATCCAGGTCAGGACCACACTTTCTCAGCATTTACTCAAAGATTCGTGCACTTATCTTGGTACATTGCCACACACCCGTGCTTAATGTTATGTTATTAGAACAACCATTCACATGAAGAACACTGGAGACTGAAAGTCATTCTTACCCAAGGCCCACCTGAGTTTATAGAGCCCGCTGTTGTGTGGGATGCATGACAATAGGACTTTGGAGCCCCCAGGCAGGGGCAGCAAATGCCTTTTGAATCTAGCCTGTGGAAAGACAGACCCTAATTGCACTGGCCTATATCCTGAGCTGGGTTAGAGGTTTGTGCCCTTCCCAACAGGTCCTTGTCACCTTGCTTGGTCCCTTTTCAATCAGAGGACAAGAACTGAGATAGTCACTTCTGTTTTTTTCCTCCTGAGATAGTACAGAAACCCACAGTATTAATAAGGGGACATCAAATGCCTGAGGTAAAATCGTTTTGGAAACAGTCTGGGAAACCAAGCTAGACACTGAGGGAAAGACATAAAGCCGGCCATGCTTTGACCTAAAATCTCACACAAAAGGAAAAAGCTTCATAGAAACCCATCACCAGTGCTGACTCGGTGGAATCAGGGCACCTTATCTCCATCGGCTTTGGGATACTTGGAGTGAAAGTAAGTGGAAGTAAGAAGGTACGGTTAAGATGAAGGCTGGGGAGGCAGGTGGCACCAGTGAGCTGGGAGTAGCTCTGGCTCTGGGTGCCCACACTCAGCAGAAGGTGGAGCTGTGAAAACAGAAAAACTAGCCTGCATTCCCATCTGCAGGGGAGAACATCTCTCTCTCTCTCTCTCTCTCTCTCTCTCTCTCTCTCTCTCTCTCTCTCTCTCTCTGTCTCTCTCCAGTTACAATAGAGGAAAGCAAACACCTAAGGCCTGGCCCATCCCTGCAAACAGAGTGCCAGACAGGGGTAAGCGAGTGAAAGGACTTGGGTGCATGCAACCAGCTACAGCTCAGAGACAGACAAGGCTGAGTGGAAAGAGTCCCAAGAAGCATAGACAAGCACAGGAGCCTGAGGAGCAATCCTTTGGGGAAGACTTCCTGGGTTCAGAAACAACCCATCAGCCATTCTCTATTGCCACACCACCTCCAGTAGGATCTGTATGACAAGTTCCACAGACTGACCTCAAAAGGGGGAGGCCTCCTGGAACTGGTTGTGAACTCTTTGCCCGAGAGGGGAAAATATTGAGCTGTACTTCTCATGGCATGTTTTGTTTTCTCTTATTCCTTTTCTTATCTACATGTTCCTGGTAGCCTAGGCCAAGATCTTAAGCAAGAATAATGAGTAAGAAACCATCCCTAGAGAAGGGGTCATGACCTTATCCCTGGGGAAACCAATGCTTTACTTTTTAAATCATTTACAAAACTATTTTGATAGATACAAGTTTTCCCAACAATAAAATTTCATATGGCTACACGTGTGTCACCAGAGGTGGGTTTTGGTATATGGTAAAGAAAGCCATAATTAGAAAGAATTAAAATAGTTTAAATTTACACTTTGAAGATTTATAAAAAAATCAGGCACTAGATGTTAAGTAATAATTGACCATGGGGCTGGAAAGTTAGTTCAGTGGTTAAGAGCACTGACCACTAAAGATTTATTAACCTGCTCTTGGAAATATGCCACTAGCCTTGAATGACAGCCCCCAATTGAATACACCCTTTTAGGATTGTTATATTTTGATGGTTTATAATGATGTTACCTGTTCTGTTTGTGATTCACTGAATACATAGTTTCAGAGTTGTAATGCTTGGATGATTTTTGTGCTTTACTGTGCCAAATGATTTTTGTTGGTATTTGTGATTGTCTCACTGGATATAGTTTCTAAGAGATGTAATGTTTGGTTTTTTTAATGTATAAAATCCCCTGCTTGAGAGCTGCAAAATACACTCAGATTCAAACTGCCTCTGTGTTTGTTTCTGTTTGTCACTGCCGAATCCTTACCCACCTAGCTTCAAGGACCCTCATTCCAGAGACCCCCATACGCAGCTGGGGTGGTCTGTGACACTCTTTAAGTCGATCAGGGCTATGGTGAGGATGGAGGTCTGGAAGTGTCATGGGTTCACAGTGCCTGCTCCATACAAGCCACAAAGCAGCTTCCATGCAGGTACAAGACATCATCTGAGCCTTTGCCTTGTTGTTTATTCTGTTACTGCCACTAAGATTTGTAGGATCAAATGGTACTCGAAGTAGTCTGTTAATTTGCCCCCTCCAACAGCTCAAGAAGCCAACTTACCCTTGTTCTTGTACTCCTGGAACACAGGAATGTCCCCTCGGCCAGAGAATTCGTTCTTGTGGTTCAGTAGCACCTCCTTGACAGCCTTGTAGCCATGCAGGACCACGATGCGCCTGTGACCCAGGTGCAGTGTGAACACTGGCCCGAAGCGCTTTGCCAACTACAGGGACCAATGCACAGAAGATAGACAGGACTTAGCCTGCTTTAGACAGACCACATCTCCTCTTATTGTTCCTGTTCTTCACAGAGAGTTACAGGGACTTGGGGAAAGGGCATTTTGTCTCGTCTGATATGGGGATACTCTTTCCACCTCAAGCTTCTGGGTTTGTGGGGGACCTTCCTTCTATCTAGACACACTTCTCTTCTCTGTGCCTTTTTAATCAGTGCCAACACTCACCATGTTCTTGTTTGCCTCTAAAGTTAAGGCTCTACCTTACCTAGCAGTACAAGCTAACTTGGAGCCAATGCTCTTGAAGCCCGTAGCTACCCTGCCACATGCAAAGACAATCCTTAACAGACACCAAGCATCAATTCCATGCCAGGACTGGTTAGTCCATGCAATGTCACAGCATTAGCAAAAGGCAGATGCTGTTAATCTGGTGAGTCACAGCTGGCTCAGCATTTTCCTTTTCAGTCTGTTCTTGGACACAGGTTGATACCAGCCAGGATACACCTGTTGTATCAGTTGGCACAGGATGTTACCAACGACATCAGTATCTCATAATCACTTCAAATGCACAGGGCCTCTGAGCCTGCATGGGACTACTCACGGTGAGTGTTCATGCCCAAGATGGACTGAACTGTTAATTCAGTATCTTGGTAATCTGTCATTGGATAACAGCTGACAATGAGTTTAATATATACACATTATATCTAATCTCTAACTCGTTTTCTTAATACAGCAATGTTTCCCTTACCTTGGTGAAAGACTTGGGAATATCCTTCAAATCCAGCTGAAAAATGTTTCCAAAGAAAGGAATTGGGAAAGGTCCTGGGGGCAGGTTCCAACTTCTATAGATCTGTTTCCAGATGGATACGAGGAGGAGGGTGGCGATCCAGACCAGCAAGGCAACGGTGATGCCAAGAACCGCCATGGTGCCGATGGGGCTACACTCTAAATTTGTAGGAATTTCCTGAGGAGAAACAAGGATTTTATAACGTGTCATTGAGAAGGAGGGTGGCTCATCAGCCAATAACCACTCATCTCTCTTGGCCTAAAGTACTGGTTTATTATTAGCTGCAGTTGGCTATCATTTCAAAGGCTGACCCTTGGAGCCATTGCCTCTTAGAAGTTGCATCTACTGATCTGACAAGGATGAGGCTGGGCCCTGCCAATACTCTGTGGTTGCTGGCATCTGTCAGGGTGCTGGTGAGTACATGCAGGAATACCTCACCAACTCATAGGTCAGTCCTGGGGGTGGGAGAATGTCCTCCCCATGGCACTGGTCAGCACAGAGGGCATGCATTCAGATCATGTTTGCATGTGTTTGTTTGCTGGGGAAAGGCTTTTTTTTTTTTTTTTTTTTTTTTTTTTTCAAGACAGTATTAACCATTTACTGCTCATTCCAGGCCAAAGACAGCACTAGGCTGCAGACACCTAACTTCTGATCTGGCACCACAGCCCTAATGGCCCACCTGGGAATTGAGGGCAGAACAGGAAATCTCACTTCTGGATCCCATTTCCCGTTGTCAAATCAACCAGAAAATTCCATGGAGGCAAAAAAGTAGAGGTAAATAAAGCTAAACCACTTTGAGATATTCTGAGTGTATGTGTAAGCTAATATTTGCAGTGCCAAGGACCAAACCCAGGGCCTTGCACATGCTAGGCAAGAACACCTGAAAGGTACTGCCTGTCCTTCGACAGCCCCACTTATTTGTAAAAAAGTAAGTGGAAAATGTTTTTCAAAACAGTATGTCAAATACAGAAGAAAAAAAGATCAGGATTTTTTTTTTTTTTAAATTGGATTTGTTCCATGTGCTTGTTCGTCCAGGAGTGCAGGTCTGGTCCTCACTCCTCTGCATTATACAATGCCAATACACGTGAGACTACTGATTATTTCTTTTGTACAGCCCCATATTCACTTTTCTGTTATGGTTCTAGATATATTGTGTGTTTTAAAAATGAATGAATCTTTTTTTTGTCACCTTGTCTTCAGACTGATAATACAGAAAAGATATGAGATGAAGCCTTATAATTTTATATTTTTGTGGAACTATGCATCTTTGGATGCATTAGAGAACATGACAGTGGATCTAAGTAACAGATTTTTGAGTTACTTATGGCTCATGATTCTTTCATCTATATAAAATGATGCTGTACACCATACACCTGAATGTTCTCTGAATAAACCAGTGGTTGTACAGACTACTCTATCCTTCAAACCTCCGTTGTGGTTTTGCACTCTGCTCATTAGTTAAGCCTCCTCGACTACCAGGGACAGTTGTCATTTTAGTTATTTTACTCTCACACAGCACATCACAACCAACGTTTCCTTCTCCTCCACTCCTCTCGCCCCCAGATCACTCCTGTTGCCCTTTGGAGAAGAGTAGAGCTCCCAGGAATACGCATAAAGACTAGGCACCAAACCCCATATAAAGGCCAGGCGAAGCAACCCAATAGGAGGAAAAAGGTCCCGAGAGCAGGCAAAAGAGTCAGGGACACCCCCACTTCCACTGTAGGAGTCCCACAAAAACACCAAGCTAACATCCATGACATACACAGGGGATCTAGGGGAGACCCACGCAGGCTCTGGGATTGCTGCTTAAGTCTCCGAGAGTCCCCGTGAGCCCTGTTAGTTGATTCTGTGGGCCATGCTGTGAGATTTCTACCTGAGACCTGTCAGAATGTCTAAGATCAATAACACAAGTGACAACTCATGCTGGTGAGAACGAGGAGCAAGGATAACATTTCTTTATTGCTGGTCGAAGTGCAAACTTCCATAGCTACTTTGGAAATCAATATAGTTTGTTTTTAGAAAAACTGGGATTCCATCTACCTCAAGGTACAATTATACCACTTTTGGGCATATACCCAAAGTATGCCTCATCTTACTGCAGAAACCCTGTTCAACTATGTTCAGAGTGGCTTTGTTCATAGTAGCCTGAAACTGGAAACAACCTAGATGTCCCTCAACCAAACAATGGATAAAGAAAATGTGATACATTTGCACAGTGGAGTATTACTCATCTACTAAAAAAAATGACATAATGAAATTCACAGGCAAATGGGTGGAACTAGAAAAGATCATCCTGAGTGAGGTAACCCAGACCAGAATGACAGACATGATCAGTGCCTAGCCCAGTCATCATCACAGAGGCTTCCATATGGCAGCTGATGGGAGCAGACACAGAGATCCATAGGCAAAAATTGGGAGGAATGAGAACCCAAAGTTGGAGGCCTCAGTCACGTCCCTCCTCTTAGAGTTTGGGGAACCCTGTGGAAGAGAGGGAAGAAGAATTATAGGAGCCAGAGGGGTTGAAGACAGGCATCGTATTTAGCTGGGATTTCAGGACCAATTGTTCCTGAGATGGGACCTAATGGTGTGACTTGAAGACGAATGGGTCACTGTGTCCTTGGGTCCTCCTGATTATCCTGTGCTTTCTGGGTGGAATAGCCCTGTTCCAAGGTTATAATGTAGGCTGTCCTCACTATTAGCACATGCTTGCCTGTCTTGAGCCCAAATTGGTCCATGTGGTATTGTTGGAGCAGTGCTCTCTGCTCAGGCTGAGTCAATCTTGGGATCTGATGGACTGAGTGGGAACGTGAGGGTGTTGGAGGTACAGCAAGCCCCTGGAACTGGTGAGTGAGAATGCCTGAATCTGCACAGTTGACCTGAACACAAACACATTGAGAGTCAGAGTGTCACCAAATGCAGCCATAGTCTGCAGCCAAGTTGAGTAACTCAGAGATTTTCTGTCTATAATGTTGTTGAATGCCCAGACAATCTCAAGTAATAAATATAGATATTCATGTCTTTTGAAAATAATGCTATTTATTTGTATTTGATTTTTTGAAGCAATGATCTCTATTTTATTTGTATTTTACTTAATTGTTTGGACTTTGTAGTTTGGGTCAGGTGATGAGTTGGACAGGGTGACTGTGCCTAGTGCCACAGAAGTGGCTGTTTCTTCATGATTTTTATTACATTTGTAGTGCCAAGTGTGCAAAGAGGAAATGATGATGTCGAAAGATGTTTCCTCTGTACCTAGTTAACTAACAGTATTAACTCAGCATTAACTGCACTAACAGTACTAATTGAGAGCTGAGATGATGACTTTTTTTGGATTAACACAATTCTTCAATTTTTGTTCTTTTTTTGTTTTGTTTTATTTCT